>NC_048419.1:19383979-19447971 GCF_013103735.1 Etheostoma cragini | reverse complement strand
GTTTAAGATGATGCAAACACAATATGATCATAGATATTAGAGGCTGCAGCCACTCGAGCTGCGGTAACGGACAAAATGGACCTACAAACGTGCTGTTTCCATGGACTTACAGTTTGAGATTTTTCTGTACACAGAGACGCACAAAAGACACTTCATGATGGTCAAAGACGTTGACAGGCACACACACACATTACTGTATACAGAGATGCTCAAGGACCCAGTTGACACCCCCCCCTAGGATTGCCCAGACCGACCTAAATTCAACCAATCCCTCAACTGCCACCTCTGTTATCATCTAATCAATAAACTCTGGCTCTCGTTCAATTTGACAAGCATCTACATGGGGAGAAAGGCAATTGCTAAGCACCGGCAGCTATATGATATTGACCGGTGGGAGATAAGGCTTAGCCTATTCAATCATGCATCAGGAGTTTCAAGACTGCAGCCAATCCAGAGTGTCTGCACAGCCACTCGAGCAAATGGCTTTAATAATGAAGAGCGGAGGAGCTGAGGAGCAAACAAACAAAAACAAATTTGTCCTTTCTATTATGAGTAACGTGGGATGGAGGGCAGGAATGGAGAATTGCATTTATAGATGTGATTGTGTAGGTGTAGATTCTTAGGTGAGGGATAATTACAGTTTTTTTATTAAACTATCTTTCTGCAACATCTGTTAACTATGGTTAGGGTTAGAGAAAGAAGTTAAAAATGTGGTTACACTAATGGGGGCTTTGTGACAGGATGTAAACTCTAATCTTATGCATGAATTCAGACGTGATACACACACACTTTGACCTCCACGCCCTTGGTGAGGATTCAGAGTGAAAGCGGCCCTGTGTTAAAACAATGCGGGGGCTGTATTGGTAGGGGTTGTTGTTTCAGGTACAATGAATGGCAATTACACCAAACTAAACAGGGTTTTGTTATACTCACAGACGGAATTTTACAGCTCTGGAAAGTTATTATGGTGGCAATTATTTAATCTTTTTGTGCTTAACAGTGTAAATAGGGCATTCAAGTTACAAAGTGATCCACCCAGAACATGCGTTTGCATGTATTTGATTGCCACTTGGTATTTTAAGTGCAGAATTATCCAACATGAACGTATTTCCTTTGGATGGCCAGCTGATGTGTTGAAGAGAAGCACAAAAACAGGTACTGACTTTCTGAGCTACTGAAAATGTGACCTTGCTACATATGCTCTTCAATTTTTGGTCTCTTTGAGGGCATGTGTAGTCATAGAGACAGTTTAGAACCGAGACACACCAACTCTGATGAATTGACTGGAGTCACCAATGTCAGAGATGTTAAATTTCTTTAATCAATGATGACAGCCTACAGCCACGCTGAAAATACTAAAGTGCTGATATTTAGCGGGGATAATATTAACCATGTTCACCACCTTAGTGTTGCGTGCTAGCATTGGCTAGTTAGCATTAAACAAATTTGAGTGCATCAGATTCTGATGGTAGTGGCATAAGTTTTGCATGTAATTGGTCATAAACAAAAGTATTGGACAACATTTGAGGATGGTGCTAGACAAAACATCAAGGAGGAAAAAAAGTTATTACAGGTCATCATGAGGGGAACAGGAATGTCAAATCTTTTGGCAATCCATTCAATAGTTGTTGAGATAATTCACTGAAAAACATTAACCTTATGGTGGTGCTAAAGGAGAAGTAAGGGGATCACTAAAGCCCGTGGGCTTCATCCACTGGGCACAATGAATGTCTGTTCAAAATTTTATGGAAATCCACCAAGATAGAACTTGAGATAGTTCAGTCAGGACCAAATAGGTGGACTTACTGACGGGCGTACATACATGATCACACACGATTGCAAGTGAGGTGCTAAACTTATCATTGTTATTATCCAACAAATACAGTAAATGTTTCTATACACACACCACTGTGTCACTGTCAGTGTATAGATATGTGTTATCGAGGCCACTTTCCTTGTCTTTTCCTCTCTCCGTGTCATTGGCTGAATTCCTTTCATTTACTTTCTTCCTCTCTCTCTCTCTCTTTCTCTCTCTCTCTCTCTCTTCCTTGCTATCTTTCTCGTATCTTGCTGGTTTCTGAAAGCAGAACATGGCCCACCCTAGTCCCAGCAGGGCCGAATCAATACGTAGTTAATGAGTCACTTTGGAGGTGAATGAGGATCGGTGTGTGTGGTGAACATTCAGGCTGCTTTAACACCACAGTTGTACAGTTGTAAATTTTATGATGTGATGCACATTAAGAGGACATTTGGGGAGAAGTGTTCAAATGCTGAGGGGTTTATTTACTGGTCCCTAGAGTCTCTAGGTAGCCAACAGGTCAGCAAGGTCAGGGGGATTTCTGATAGGCTTGTTTCTATGTTATTGATTTTACTTCTAGGTCCTTATTTGTCAAAGCGCTGTCTCCAAACTACACATAATGGGCCTTATGCAAGAAGCACTTGTAAGAACAGATTCTTTTTTGAAGTGGCATGTACAAGTAATCTAGGATAAGTTGTTACATTCAGCAATTTTCAATTTTTTTCTGAATCTTTTCTTTTGTATGGAATAAATGTGTGAGTGGTCCAGATCTGTCGTATCAGTCATAATCTGTTGTTCTCTACGGATTTAGGAATTACGTTTAACCTCCGACTGCCTCTTTGGGGTGCTTTGCTTGTGTTATGTACATTAAAGATTTGTGTATGTGTTTCCTTTTTTATCACTGATTAGCTGCAATGTAACTTTTGTTTTAGAACTTTTAATGTACTTCCACGCATAACATTTGTCATGTTTTATTTCTTTATGAAATTAAACACTACACTTTCTGATCTGTTGATATCCTTGTTGGAGCCTTTCACTAAAGTTTTGAAAACATATTTGTAGAACAGATTTGTCATGGGACCATAAACATAAATACAGCTGCTGAACTGCTTCCTCTATCCACAGTTTGACTACTGACAAGTGAAGCAAAGCCAAAGGTTCACCATTTATTTAACCCTTATGTTGTCCTCGGGTCAAATTGACCCATTTCCCTGTATCAATGTTCTTTTTAATTACCCAAAATAAAATGATTGATTCCAACACTCTTTGGCAAGTACAAATCTCTACTTTCACTTATTCCATTTCAAAGCATTTAAAAAATAATGAGGTTTTGAAATAGTATCTAGTAAAAGTTGACATCTTCCAGTCTGTGATTATCCATCAACATACATTCTTTAATTTAATTTTAAATAATTTCTAATTTCTGCTTTTCTAACTCAAACATTAGGTGTAATTTCCTATAAATTATTGGTGACCGTAAATTCCAAAAATAACTGTGAAACTAAAATGAATGAAAGTTAGTGTTACATAGTGTTGAAAACTTAAAAAAAAGTAACAAACATTGAAAAAAGCGGCAAAAGTGTTGAAAAAATTGACAAAAATGTAAGAAAAAATTAAAATCATTGATAAAAAGCGTCAACAAAAGTGTTGATTTTCAGATGTAACGGGAAGACAACACAAGTGTTAAATAAGACCGTGACACGGAGTGGATAGTTAGATAATGATCTGGACTCCTGCCAAGTTCACTTGCTCAAGAATTTACTGGATGTGTGTAGATGAAACCAGGTGAGGCGTACGTACTTCCACAGATAATTAATCTCTTCCTGAGTTCTGGAGATTGGATTTCCTAACTGAAAGCACACTGTGTTATCCAAGGATGCGTACAGAAGGCAAACACATCCTCACATCTTTATGTCTCGTTTATCAAAATATCAAGTCAGATAATTGACAAGCACAATTTAATCAAAATTCACACCAGAGATACAGAAAATACAAGTAATGCCAAGGGAGAGTTTTCTGAACTCATTGTTGAGTTAACATGTAAAGTGACCACCACTGGGATGGCCATTAATCCTCATAGCAGAAATGAACTTTCATTTTAAAATATCAGTTTCTATTAGTCAGCTCATTTGTCTCCTTAGAGAGCTGCAGAGACTCTGTGTCCTCATATGCATTTTGAATTAAACAGAGCTTTGTTATTCTGTATGGCTGAGCTAGAGGTCACACAGGAAGGGTCTGAAGTGCAGACTCAGGAAAACAAGCTTTCTTCAAGACCTTTCAGTCCCAATAAAAAGAAACCTCAACTTCATGATGAGCTGTGCTAAATGGACCAAATACAGCTTTTTTTGTTTTGTTGCCAACAGCAGGTCTACCTCTTTCCTTCTTCATGTTTTACCCTTTTTTAAGTCAAAATATAAAACAGGGGAACAAAATGCTTCAATAGTTTTTGTGAAGATGCAATGCTGAATATCTGCCAGATCAGTGTTCGTTTGACATGCGCTTTTGGTGGGGGGGCACAATACCTCATTATTTGCCTGAAGGATCAACGATCTGGCTGTTGGACAATCATTTGGATTTATGGCATAACAGAAAACTTTGTCGGCTGTCTTGCAGTTTGAGCAGTTCCACGTGTCTTGTTTCTTGCTGTCAAAACTGCTGTGAGCTTGTTTAAAAGAATACTGGCGTAGTATTGTGCCGTACCTCTAGTGAATGAAACTGTGCTGTTGTCATTGTATAAAAACCGCCTTGATTGTACTTTCGTAATATTTTTTTTTAAAACTCTTCAGACATGTAGACGGATGAAAAAAAGTATTCAAATCAGTACAAAAAAGTGAATTATAACAATTCACTTAAATGCAGCAGTGATTTGCTCCAAACTGACAACAGGAAAAGTATACTCCACAGGCGACGCGTTTCAGACACGTGTACTCGTGTCTGAAACTGGTATATGAACATTTAAGCAATCTTTTGTGTTCTTCTGCATAAGTGTAGTAGGTCAGCATGAACAAGAAGTGTTAAATGCAGCGAATATCTAATCAATGTATTTTATTAACTGGATACCGGATTCCAAAATGGCGCCTATTTAGGTCAGTGGAGTTGCTTGCCCAGCGCATATGTCAAAAAAGAGTTTCTACGCTACCGGGATTTACTTCGGTGATATGTGGTCCACTGAATATGTGCAGTAGTGTTTCTACTGCTCGCCCCGGCTGTGAGTTCCCGCTCGTTCCAAAGACTTTGAATTGAGGTGACCTCACAGGTTTTTAAATCACTTAAATCACTCATCCTCAGAATAAAGAGAGTCTGTCAGTCTTCTTCAACAAAGGTGGCTTATAAGGAAAATCATTTTTTGGTTGCAGGGAGATTTTCTGTTGCATTACCATAAGTGGCCACTGGACAAAATTGTCTGGAAGGCTGATTGCACTTCCTGGGAGCCTGGAACAGATGTGCAGGAGCTTTGTCACCAGTAGGTGAGTCAAGTCAGACATTGAGAAAGCCAGGGCTTGTTAAGCTACAACAAGAAGGGAGCATTTTTCCTCAGAGGGAAAAACATGTCAGTCACCAACTGCACTGTTGAAAGTAAGTTGCACTTTGTCACAGTAGCTACTTGGTTATGTTTTGAACACTGTCACTGCAGCTTTGAGTCGTGCATGCATCACTTTGTGACAAGTAGCATAGAAGATGCTAAGGAGCAACTTCTGTAATGTCATTACAGTAAAAATGGACCTACTCAACTAAGTTTGTTCACTGCTGGCTTTAGGTTAGCAATCAAACACAACACAGGCTGTCACTTGAATGGTGTTTTGAGCGTTAGCAATCAAACAACCATAGATAGCTAAAACGTTTTTGAAATGACTGCTAGCTTAGCTACAAGCTAACAATCAAACACAACAAAGGCTGTCAGTTGATGGCCTTGTGAGCTAATATTAGCACTCAAACAGTTATAGATGGCTAAAACGTTTTTGAAATGATTCCCATCTTCTGTTATTGTTTGTAATGAGAAAAGTTTATTATTTCATGGATTTTACAAATTTTATTATGACACATTATGCCCTAAACCATTTAAATCTGAGCATGCGCGACTCAAATCTATTTCCTGGAAGCAGTAGGTACCAGTAGGCTACACATCAAGTGTATCCTAAACTCGAAAATGTGTCAATAGAAAACATTTTGCTTATTGCTACTCTACAGTTATTGGGACTGACAGCTCAAATTGACATTTACCATTCATGTTTTAGATTTCTGAAATTTCTATCTACATTTAATCAACTATATACACTTCATTGTAATTGGTGAGGTAAAATATCCGGATTGAACCAGTTTTAACTTCTAAAAAGGCTCCGCTATAACTTTCATATAGTACTTGAACATAGTCACATGAAACAGCCTAAAAGTGTTATAATCAAGGGTTGCTTGCTTCCAAATTACTTGAATTACCACAGACAGCTTGCATGTCTCTCAGATAATTACAGTTATCAATAACTCATGCCTCACGCTATTTTGCCTCATTTCCTGTGACTCTGCACTGTTAAGCAACAGTCAACAATCTGTCAGTCCCAGCATGGACATACAGAGAGACTTAATTACATTGCCAGTGGCTTTTGTCAGAGTAGCATGATTAAATTAGATGGATACCATTGATTTGTAGCTATCAAACATGAGCCACATTTTAATATCTTTAAACTTTAAACAGACAACCTATTTACTGTTTACTTGTGTTGACGTGTGAGTTGAGACTTTTTGTGCTGTTGACTAAATAATTTCTGCCGCTCATTGGTACTTCTAGCTCTGGTAAACATGTTGGTTCTGAACAAAATGAGAATTAAGTGCTACCTTAATGCTTCACTGTCTGTGTGCTCACAGTCATCAGCTGAACACTATGCTGTTGTGGCTGGGATTAAGTAACTCATGGCACAGATGTTCAAAAATACTTCTTTTCTTTTCTATTTATAATCTTTTTTTGTTTTATAGTTTTTATGTGCACACTCACACACACATGCAACCGCAAGAATGGTCGGTCTGTCAATTCTCTCTAACTCAGGGGGATGAAGTGAGATTGTAATCTTAATCCCTTTGATACATCACACCTCCACTGAGTCGTGTTCATACCTTGCACCATCCGGTTTAGTCCAGCCTCCAGGATTGTGTGACAGATAATGGGATGAACAGACTGAGGGGACTTAACCTCTGCAGAGTCAGTTCAGGAATTTAATGTTTGCATTAATGTGCATCACCCCCATGTCAGAAATTTGAATGGAGTGTACAATAAGGACAAAGGCTTTACAGTGAGACATATGGGTGGGTCACTCCTGAAGGTTTCATCAGCATGTGCTAAGAGATTATATCGTATGTACCCTTGTTGGCCCGTGGAATTAAACCTGCTGAAATGTTCAGTTCTGCATTTTTTATAATTCTCTGTCTCAGCCATTGTAGCGGATGAAACTCTGGTCCCTGGTCTCTTTGTTGTTTTGTTTTTGATACAAAAACTCTTAACTCATGGAATTATGTACCAGCTATTTCATGGTTTTTGACAGCATCTACCGGTCTTCATCTTTTATCTTCTTTTTTGGGATGAGTGGAACATTATAGTGAGCATGTGTACAAAGAACTGTGAGTAAATGCATTGCCAAATCCAAAGTTACAAATCACAGTGGACCTTGATTAATTTTTAGCCCAGAAAATGTGTATGAAAAAGGTTAGCCGTTTGTCCCTCAGCAGCGTATTTAGATATATTAGTTTTGTCGTCACTTAAAATGTAGTTTATATCCACGACGTTCGACTTCCGGGATTGATCAAGTGTCATTGTAAATTCCCACTGGATGTCTTTTTTTTTTTTTTTTCAATGTCTTTTACATTTCGCTTTCTTTGTGTTGGCAGTTTAAACTCTGCTCGATTATGAGGACTAGGGTTAACTTCTCCTCAGATCTCCAATCAAAGTTTTGTTGTTGCACAACTAAAACAACCTTTTGAACGTATGTGTTCCACCAAAACAAGTTCCTTCCCGAGGCTTTTTTATGAAGCACCGTTGCTCCATGCAGACCAACTGACAGTTGTGATTAGGTAAGTAATGCCAATAAACCAGAGCATGTTTTTCTTCCATCCCGGAATAGTGCGTGTAGGAGCCGGATCCTCTACCGCAGCGCTGTGGAAGAAGGTCTGGCAATGCAAGACAACTTCATAAATGACTACATTATTTTGACCGTGTGTGGCTGGCTGTGTGTGTGCATGTGGTCATCTGATGACTTTCATTACTATTTTTGCTATTATCAGCAACAACATGAGAGCTGCAATGATGACTGTGTAAACACGGAAGGGCTGCCCCAAACAATTATTTTTTAAACAATTAATCTAGCGATTATTTAACGTATTTAACGATTAATTTCTAAATTATGTTAATGATTAATTGATCGATTAGCATTTATTTTCCCATAGCTTAATTATTAACAATTTATACTAAACTAATTTCAATAAGGTTCAAATCTCTATTTATTAAAATTGTTTAACACTGCGCTTGTCAATTAAAATGAATTTGTAGTGCAACCTGAAGCCAGATGTAGGCTATCAATCCAACAACAAAATAAAGTCACTTTCAGGAGGAATACAAAAATCTAAACTTAAATTAATAAGAGCAAGTGCAAAAAGAGTAGCCTGTTGCTTTTTTAATAGAAGGTAAAATAATGAATTAGATATTGTTTAACATCCAAGCTCTTCTCCTTTTAATCTTACAGTAAAAAGTGCAATTTCAGCAACATATAAACTCAGATGTGTTAAATAAATATAAATTATAGCCTATACTTCTATAATAACAAATCAGGCTTCTGCATGGCTCAGTGGAGATGTATGTATTTACAAAAAACTCATAAAGTGCATTTAAGAGACAGAACAGATTCACAAACGTTTAACATAACGTTTTACAATGAATCTTTTACAGAACTTGGTGGCTACATAGTAATTATTATATGTTTCAATATGTAGCCAATCAATTATCTTTTGATCGCAACAGTGACTGACTTTGTGCAATCTCCGCTGGTTGACTGGCATTCTCATGATGGCGGCAAGACTCCCATATTTTTTTTATATTCAATAAATATTCAATACCATTTAAATACAATCATGACCTCAAAACTGGTGTTATATTTAGTGTTTCTAGCTGCATGGTTAATACCAACACATGTCTGACAAGGTTTTGATATTGGAATCGTGGCTCTTTCAAATCACAGTCATTCAGCCATACTTAATGGCTGCAGATTAGGTCTATGTAATTTTTCTGGTACAACAGTACCCCAAACAATATCTAAAAAGGCTACTTTGATATAACCATTTATATTCCTCAGGTTTTGTCAGTAATGTTGCTTAAAAATCTTTTTTCAGGCATTAAAGAGAACATTGCCCCTGTGTGGAAATGTTGGGTGCACATTAATGCACAAACACACAGACATGGGCCATGAATAAAAGTACAAAGGAGACTCCCTCCAGACACACATGCACACACAAACAATTGTGTCTGTCACACAGTGCATGTGCTGTATGGCCCGACTTTACACTATCTACATGATTCATGAAGTCTTTTATTCCACTCGGACTAAGATTCTAGTGTGACCCAGTTTTTTTTTTCTTGCTGAGTCTGTCCACTGTTTGGTTCCCTGCAAATCTATGTCCACACGTTTTCTTTTCCTGAAACTTTTAAGTGTCTCCTACAATCAGAAGAGGCTTACAACAGAGCCCAGTGAAAGAGACAGGCTAGACAAGGAGATTAAATGTTCTCTAAAATAACTAATTTCTACTGGATTTATTAAGACGATGGGATAGATAAAATGGCTACTGATTTTTTTTCTTTCTTTCTTTTATAAATCCCCTAAATGAAAATATTTACAATTCAGTTTTTGATGATTCTATATTTTGAAATTAATCCTTTCATTTCAAAAAGTAGTAATACATGTTTCAATTGTTTTTTATGTAGTTTTTTTTTAAACTTTTTTTCAAACTCTTTAATAATGTAGAATGCCTGCCACCCACTAACTCCCAAATAATCCTCTACTCATGGTAGGCTGCTATACTTTGTTTTAAGGTGTCAAAAATGATTATATCTTGGTGTGTGTAGATAAATAGTAGGCTTCTGGCTGATGAAAGAAAATAAATAAACATCAAATAAAAAGGTCATGGTAGAGATGGAAATTTAAAAATGTGATTTTTTTAAAAGGTGTGGGGCTGTTTGTGATGGTTATTCATTGACCATGAAATTGTGTGAGGTTGGCAGCTTAAAGGGAAATAAAATCTCAATTTCACAGGAAGAAAGTGGAACCTTCCATCTGTGCTGCAGGCTCATGTAAAAAGTCAGCTGAGATTACATAGATGATGCGGGTTATCATTTTGACCCTTGATCTCTAGATGTAGTAGATTTCCCACAAATGAAAGAAAACACATTTGGATCTTCAATCTCATCAACATGCTACCCAATGTTGTTTATGACTATATTTATTTCACCATGTAGAAAACAGGCACGCCCTTGCTTCTTTTTCAATTAAATAAAACAAACCTGCCATGGAGAAGCTGTCCTCACTAACCTCTCCTCCTCTGAGTTGGATCTCCCTCGCGCTGGACTCAGTTTCACTGAGCATACTAACACTTGAAATGGCATTACATCTGTGAGTTCAAACTGCTTATTGTGCATAATTTGAACTAACATCTGTGACAATTGTGCTACTCTGTGCTTGCTATGCAGGTTTACCCCAAGAAAGAGCGACCAAATGTTCCCAGTGCATCATCTATTTTTCTATTTCTTTTTTGCCGTGTGTTATACAAAAAGGAATTAAAGACAATTCATGCAGTTAAGCCGACGACCAAAGCACATAACATTACAGACACGTCTGCGTTATTAATTATAGATTATAGATTGTTTAGGAATATCTATGTAACAAACTAACATTGCATGTCAGCAAGAAAGTGACATTTTGAGCTTGAGTTTGTCAGGCTGTCTCTCAGTGAAGCAGGTGTGAAGATCACAGAGTATTGGTGCTTCCATACAGAAAATGCAACGTTGCAACGTCTTTACATCGTAAAGAAAAACTAAATTGAAGAGGCCACGTACAAACTTACTCTGAGCTTTCAACTACATCCAAGGGTCTTCATTCAGCGGATGGAGCTGGCTCAGGTGGACTTGGTTTAAAAGGTTGACGTAGGGTTAGATTGAAACCTCTACTTTGGATCAAAGAGGCGTTGCAGACATGAATGGCCGCCTTAAAGCAACCGTCCACTGACTACTCCCGAGTCAATGTCTTTTAGTTTGGTGTTCACAGACATCTGGTGTTGTCTGCTCTTCTGTGAACTTTGATTACAATAAAACACAAGAACAGTGAATATTTTAAATGTTCCACTCAGTCTCCTATTGACAGCCAAATTAATCTGCTGAACATCTCCTTGTGTTAGTGTTTACAAGCTGACAGCCAGAATAACTCTCACTCTGAAAGAGGCTGGAGTCAGGACATGGTGCCCAGGCTCCATGTTTTATCATAACAAGTGCAACTGAAAAAATAAATAAAATAAACAGCTTACAATCCTCCAGATGTTATACTAAACAGTTTGGCCAACATACATCGTATACTGTAGTTGTGATAATAAAACTACTCAAACTATTGCAATTCACAAATAATACAAAAAATAATGTGTCACTAATAAATAATAGAGCATTAAACAAAAAGTCTATTTGCAGATGATGCATTCTGAGGGCTCTAACGATAAGCTTGCAGTGGATTTTCTTTCCCGTGTCAGCTTACGACACTAGGCCATGCCGTCCACTAGTGGTGAGCGACATTGCAAAATTTGGCGAGTTTTCGATCTGATACCAAGTCAATACAGGGCCAGTATTGCCGATACTTTTAAATAAGTGTCAAGTGTTTTAGTAAGCTTTCCTTTGAATTATTAATAAATTAAAAAACCAGGACAGAATTTTCATGTGCTTGTATGAATTTGTTGTGCTAACAGTGTATCTTTACTTGCCTTTTTACAAATTATACAGCTTCCCGTGTCATTTTGGGTTGAAAATATAGCCACAAAGCACTCCTCTTCCTCTCTGCCATTTTTCTGCTCCATCTCTGTCTTGTTTGTATGTGTGTGCTAGAGTGCGGATCGGGCCGGATTTTTCTGTCCGAGCCCAGCCCGCTTCCGACAGAGCAGTAACCGAACCCGACCCGAGCCCGACAGGCTTTTAAATATTTCTGTCCGAGCCCGACCCGAGCCCAACACAGTTAAAATCACATTTGTTTTTCATACTAATGACACATGTACGTTTGTTTGTGTGGAAAGCCCACTTTTAACATTAACATCATATGTGGGGGATTAAGTCAGTGAATCTGAGTAAAATAAATATATTGGTATTGATAAGCCGCCCCAATGAGAGATGCGGTAACAAAAAAATGTTCAATGCCTTATTGCGCTGATGTGACCGAGCCCGACCCGAACCCGAGCATCCTTTCTAAAAATCTGTTCGAACCCGGCCCGGCCCGTCGGGTACCGTCGGGTCCCGTCGGGTCCCGTCGGGCTCGGGTCGGGTATCCATCCTGTAGTGTGTGCTGCTGGCCGCCGCCGGACCAGGCTGGTTTCCTGCTTGCTTTCCTTGCACTGCTGAGTCACGTGACGGTACAACATCAAAACACAAGAGGGAGAGGTGGAGCGAAGTGTGTCTGCTCTGCACTGTGACAGGGGCGGCACTTGAAACCGCAGCTGTGCCTACTGGAGAGGAACTAGAACTATAGTATTGATCTCATGACACTGCTATTGATCCACACCAAAACCAACATTGGTATTGATATTATCAATATTTCAATTGAATCGCCCACCACCACCGTCCACAATTAAATAGTAATCCTGCTCCTCAGAATAAAAACTAGGTTAACCTTAATAAAAAACTACCTGAAAGTGGAACACTGATATCAAATTGAGACTTCAAGTCAGTTTATAGCAAACCTCTCTTCACTGTTTATTTAATCTAAAAACATTTAAGGATGTAGGGATGCTCTATTGAATAAATGAAAAGCGTATTGACCCCGGTTCTGTAAAACTGATTGAAGAGAGACTGTCGAGCAGACTGAGAGCCTGGCACTGCTAAATCTTCACTTGGCATTACTGGGGAAGAGGGACATGCACCACTTGACTTACTTTCCTCTCATTCTTGCCTCATTCCACTTTGCTGTATTTTCCCCCTCTTTTCTGTAACTGTCTTTCTTTTATTCCATTGCCATCATTTTCTTAATTCTCTTATTATCTTCCTCCCATTAGGCCTCATGCTGAGCTGTGCTCAGGAGGTAAAGCATTGGGTCCCGTCTGGACTAGATTTAACTAACATCTGTTAGCTGACTCTCCTCCCTCTTTCTTCCACTATCACTATATCTGGCCATTGTATAACAGACATACAGTGCCTTTAGACGCCTGCTTCCACTTACCACACTCTGTGTGTCTTTATCTGTTTTTTCCCTGATTTTCTGACTACACTCATATACTTCTTGTTTCCTCTCATATAGTTTTCCTCCGATAATATTTAAAAAAAGTCCCAGTTTCGCTGCTTGTCATCTCATCAGCTTGCTGCCCCAATGTATTTTCTTTCAACTGTAATTGCCTCTCTCTCTAACACACACACACACACACACACACACACACTTAAACCTATGCTGATTAGTCCCCTGACCTTGATGCTACACAAGCAATTACTGAGTCAGCGTCATACTAATTATGTGTTTACCACCTCCCCTGCGTTAATGTAGCTCTCTCCATAAACTCTGGAGGATGGATTCTGACAGCTCCATTAATTTACATTATCATGCACTTTAAATGTACATAACCATTCAGGTTGAAGACTAGACAGGGTTTATCTCCATTTCAGTTGGTAAAAACACCACAAGCATCAGAATGGACAAGTCTAATCATGCCATGAAATTGCCATCGGGTTGAAAAGTTGAAGGGGCCTCGCCCTGGGCGTAATTCAATGTTCTACCGCCACTGGTGTCCCTTTGTTTTGGGTCTCTTTGTTGTTTGATTGACTTTCCAACTAGAAACATAAACAGTCACTTAATCCAAAGACTGTGGTCCAGGGCCCCTGGACCTGGATCCGACTAGTCTGGTGCAAAGGATGTACATTGCATAGATAAAGCCTGAGATTTGACTGTGGCTCCGTGTAACAAACTAGATGCTGGAAATATCAAGTTTAAGTAGAAATTGGATCGTGCAATAAGACAGGGCTAGTTTTTTTTTTTTGGGGGTGAATGATTAAGATTGACAAAGAACATGTTTACGGCATTTACTCTAATAGGGACATGCTAGCATGTTTGCCCAATTATGGAAAAGCATGGCCTATTATCTGCAGTGAGCTAGCGAGGGTAACGGTAAACGGAGAGGTTTTGGTTTTGTACTCCTTGGTCATGATAATTACTTACTAAAGCATCAGACAAAAACAATACTGCTGGCCAGTTGTCTATCCGATCACATACGAATCACCAGAAGCATTTGTTGGCTACAATAGATGGAGAGTCATCTTGCAAATGCCAACAGCTCAGGACCGATTGGCAGGGATTGATGTGGACTAAGTACACAAGGCAATACACTGGTAAGAGCAATAAAATCTAACCATGTACCCATCTAGTTTTAATAGGTAACATTACTGTTTTGTGTGAACAGTTAACTTAATTCCACATGTTTTATGAGGGGTTTCCAACCCTTTCTTTTCACATACTATTAAATATATTAGCAGAAATCTAACAGAAACACACTGATATACATTTTGTTTTGCCAGATATTGCCTTAAAGCTGCTGCTAATGAAAACATTAGTAGTAAAATATAAGCGTGTCTCTTGACCAACAACTCTTAAGTTTCCAGTGGGCGCCCAGAGAGCTCATGCTTAAGCTTATACTTAATAGGTAAACATTATTTTTATTTATTTAATTAAATTTCAGTCTTTTGCAATTTGATTTGCACGTTCGGGACATTTTTTATTGATTTATTTTTACTCCGTAACGGATGTAATTTAAAATGCAGATGAGTTCAAAACAAGACGTACTTAAGTAAAAGTAAATTACTCATTTTAAAAACTACTTTAAAAAGAAAAAGTACACTACTCAATTTCAGCAACACAATTAATTGTAAATCATTACTTTCCAACTATGCTCTCCATTTAGAGTACAGATGAACTTATAGTATGAAAAAACTGTGCTTATGTAATTTCTTCTGGGTTTTGAATTCTGCAATGTCTATATTTGCACTTTTGTTTGGGAATAGCAATGTGAGAGGTTACTGGGAGCAGCCTGTATCCTCATTAAGGGACACAACTTTATAGCTTAATCTATTGCACACAAAACCATAGAGAGCCAATTCTAATCTTGCCTACTCCCCCGTCCAGCATTCTGTCCATGCTCCAAATGTGTGACATTTTACACAAACACAGATCATTTCCCTTCAATACAACACCGAACAGACTGAAACATTTATCAGACGTACAGTATGCTACAGATAAAGGCTCCTCCCGCTCCAGCCTCTTTTCTCTGGAAATGTGATAAGAGAGCAGAGCCCGAGGCTGAGGATGGAGAAACAGGTCTGTTTACATGTCAATATTCAGGTGGCCACGGCATGCATTTCTATACAGATATGCTAGATATACCATATCCAGTGTGTAAAAGGGTGTATGCTCTGTGTGTATGTGCAGCAGGAACCATAACAATGCTTTTAGGGCATGGAAAGATGAAGAACCAGCATGGCATTGTATGTTATGTGAGATGATTTGTATCTGTTTATGTTATAATGTGAAAGCTACTGTATGTAGGATGAAAAACCCCTCACACAATAAAATAACATGAAAGCCATCCCATAGTGAAAGGGAACTTTTTTCATTGAAGAGAATCATTAGGGGAGTGAATTCTTTTACCTGTTAAACTTTAACATTAAGATATTGTAATATATTATTTTATTCAATAGTTAACCTCAAATTGGGGGCAAATCCCCGAATTTGCACCTTAATTTGCACAATTTATTTTTACCTCTTAAAAAAACTCTTAATCTGTTGGCCTACAATAAACGATCAAGAAACGCTTAAAATATTACAATCCATTTATTTATCAATTAAGCCCAAATGTGGGGTAAACCAAAATACCTGAATACTGAATAAAATATAATTTAATCTAATGTAAACCAAATTCACAACCTTAAAAACACTTTAAAATCTCTTCAAATAAAGGGGGAATTTATCTACCCCTCAAAATCTGTAATTTTGTATTGTAAATTGATCTTTTTAAGTGTTTGGTGTGTTTTTAGGGGTAAATTGGGGATTATTATAGGTACCTATAGTAGGGTATGTGTATCAATTATTATTTCATATTCATATTGTGCTTGAGAGCGTTCACACATGCTTCTGGGCTGTTTGACCACCATGAACAGGCTGAGGAAGGCAGCTGCCCCCTCGGGGAGGATTCCTGCTGTTTATATTACATGGATCTCCACGGCTGGTTGCGCTACAGAAAAGCTTCTGTATAAGCCTGTGTTCTGCTTCGCAACTTACAATATTACATCAGTGGAGTTTTTCCATTATGCAGTTAATAACTCATGCTTGTTAAGACCTTGTAGAGTGTGGTGTGTTTGTGAACAATTATCATTATCTGCTTTACAAAAACACACTAGATGGGTGCTGTGCTACCGCCAAATCAAACACCGATGTCCATAAAATTATTATGTATTCTACTTTTGGTGTGTTCTATTAAATGCCTGGCCAAACCTATAAGACTTACACTCTTTGAATTTCAATCCGCAATAATGATCTTTTATATTTATATATGTATATATATGTACTGTAGGTATATATACAAGTTTTTTTTTTTTTAAGTATCCCAGAATATAAATTTGTTTTATCCTAATTAAATCTTTGAAGTAAAAAAGTATAACAATTCAATAGAACCATCTCTCTCCAGTAGATGGTAATTATAGAAGACCTGCCCTCCAGACTGCAGCTCATTAGACCAAACCCCTTTTACTTCTTCCATTCAATCACTGAATTTTGCTCTTCCTTGCAAATTACCTGTCCACCATTCCTCTGTGCATTCCTCACTCATCCTCTTGGATTCTCTCCATCTCCCTCTTTTTTGTCCCATTCGCTTCCTCCTAAATCTCTTCTTCCCCAGTCCTTCATTATTCTCATCTCCTTTCTCTTTTATGATCTTGTCAACTTCCCTCTCATCCTCTCCCTTTTCCTCTTTCTTGTTTCAGCATCTACATAGTCATACGACCAACCACAGCACCATCTAGCTACCAAAACACATTAGCTGGGGCAGTATCACACAGAAATCTGCAGATGGAAACGGACTGCCTCATCTTCACACTCCTCTGATATCTGTACAAGTGTCTGTCCTGTTGAATGCTATCTTTCCTTTTTTTTCTTATCTAAATGTGTGGAGCTATGCCTGGTGTCAGTTGGTCACAGCTGGGCTCCTTACTATTTTATGTCTTGTTTACCTACAGTACATTGATTACTGTCAGTCCGGGGAAACTACTGATTACTTTGCTGCATTACACCAAATTGGGCCTAATGAACAGTCTGGATGACAATAAATACTAGGGCTGTCCCTTTTTCAACTAGTCAAATTCAAACAAATTACAACTACCACATAAGTCCTTGTATAGCGTAATGCAACTCAAGAATGATGGATTTTAGAAACACCCTATGCTGGTCCACAAGGCAAACTAATTTAAATGGTTTCTTGGACCTATTAAAGATGGGCACAAATACATCAGAAAGTATGCTACAATTTCAAATGCTTGATCCCATGAAATGTATCAAAATAAATACAAAATAATAATAAAAAATAGTAATCTGTAATTTTAAAATGAAAAAAATAATCTTTTTACAAACTGATATCACATTTTAGGCATTTAGTAGCCTCAAGGTGGGTCTGGTCATGAATGTGAAGTGGCCAATCGGGCCAGTTGAAATGCAACTGGGGGAACTGAAAAGTTGATGCCATGGCTATGCATACATTCATTAAGATGGCAATAGGATTGGGCATTTAGAAGATGGCCTTGTCAAAAGCAATACATTTAGCCTAAGTGTTGTGAGAAGGTGCATTTTTAAGGTCTCCAACTTTACAGGCTATTGAACGAGTGCAAAAGACACAAAGGGTACCATTATGGCAGAGTATGATACAGTACAAAATAGTAGAAAAAAAAGAAGCAGCCGAGAGTTCAAAACCAGTGTGAATGTTTTGTTCCCCATGTTTTGAACAAAAGCTTGAAATAAACCCAGATGGCAAATTTTAAAAAATAACATTCTGTAACAAAAGATATACAAAATCATAGCTTTACAAGTGACTCTTTCTGAGATCACTACTGGATCTGCCTACTTTAACTTTCAAAAAACAATAAACCATTAACAGTTTGTTGGAATTGTCTGAGGGATTTAATAACCTGACGTTGTGTTTTTGGGTGTTAGAAAGCAGCACAGTCCTCTGTGACTGCACTTCTTAATGTGTGACACAGGCAGATGTGTTGACAGTGAAAACAAAAGGAAACATTAATCCACCAAGTGGGAATCAAACGGAAACTTTAATTAATATAATGACACATACTGTAAATTTCAATTCCTCCTATCCTGCGTGTTGACAGGATAGCCAACATTAGAACTCTGAGGAGAGCAGGAGGGCCCACTGTTCCTCTTTGTTGAATGATGATAAGATGTGTCTTATGTATTTCTACATAAAATGGTGAAAATATAACCCAAAGTCCTGCAAAGTCTGCTTGCTGGCTTCCTAATCCCTCTCTCACCAGTCTTTACTTGCACGTCTTTGCCCCGGCCCCACTTCTCTTCTAACATGCCATCAGCTGTGAGCTCCTCTGTGGTTAACTAGCACCATCAGGTTGTTACCTTTCATTGTCTGCTAATTGGATGTATGTGCTGTTAATTGCGTTCAGTGTTCTATCAGCTCACAGCTGTGCTGGCTGAGGTAAAGAGCTGTGATTACTCTCATGTTGCTAATTGTGCTGATGAGCATACCAAGTCACAGCCAAGCTTCTGATAATGATGGTAAACACATTTGTCAATTTGTATGTCAGAATAAAATGTGTGTGCAAAGTAAAAATTGTAAGGTGTGAGTGTGTGCTATTGTCACGATAATTGGTTACTATTCAAAGTAGTTTTTATGATCTCATCTGCTAAAGTCCATGCCATGCATATTTTATTTTCAAAAGTTACCTTTCTTAGTTTTTTCCCTTTAAATTTAGTGTAGACATAACAATGTTCCCTTTTAAGATTAACAGTAGCCTATATATTACACAGGATTTCTTACAGCAGTGCATTGCGATGTAAATTTATAGATTACTAACCAGAAGAAGAAATATAATACCTACTGTTAAAGTGGTCTTCAGCATGGCAAATGGAAAGTGACAGAAAGTAATCTATGACCTTATCTCTCACAAATTGCTGTGATCCTTTAACTCTTTATTTACTTCTACTTTCCTATCTTTCAGTGAGCTTCGTGCAGAATATATTATGGGCGTATCATAAATATTACTCATTAAAAGTTTACTTCAAACATTTATTGTACATTTCCGTCATATTTACTAAAAAAATATATATATATATTTTGTTTAAATATTTTGTCTTCCTAGTTTGTGAAAATTAAACTAAAATTATGTTAAGATTCGGGTAGAATTAGGCTGAGGGTGACAGTGGCGAATGCTGCACTACTGTCTCATTTCAGCTGAGATTCCCAGCTGATAGTGAAGCTACATGAAACTGCTGTGAGATCATCCTCAACGCAACACTCGCTGAATCATTTCATTGGCAACCAAACAAAGTCTGTCTGCATTTGTCAATTTTACGCCGAGTGTAACCTGTAATTATGTGTGCTGACACTAACACAATTTTGGTTGAGTGAGCAAAAATATGGGAGTTGCTATTGACAGTAACTTAAAAAAAGTGTGGTTTAAGCAGAATGTCCTGCGTAGTGCTCATCATAATTCTCTCTGACCAATCGGTGATCTGCAGTGTTTTAACTCCACCTTCTATTACTCACTCGGAACCTCAAACTTTAGCTAATGGAAAACCAGAAAATAGCAAGTCAAGTTCAGTAGCCCCACGATGTGAAAGGTAGCAAAAGGCAACTGTTGAAATGACCATCCACCGTATTCTGCAACTGACTTTTTTGGCCACTAACATTTCATCACCTTTTAAGTTGATATTGCAAACTTTAAAGCTAGGGCTCGATGTCGACACTGATTTTATTCCAATATTCACTCTCCTTTTAACTCCTTGGGAAGTCATAAACTTTATCTGCCATTTGGTGCTATGCAGGTAGCAGGTTGCTTTTAGAACACTGTAGCTGAAAACTAAAAAAAATACTTCTACCCCGGAATGCTGTGTGGACCAGCCAGACATTCCTCCGCAGCGCGGTGGAGGAAGGCCTGGCATGTGATACAATAAGTGAGGAAACTACAGCATCTAACAGTTAAAGACTGCAAAACGTAATGTGAGTCAAGTTATCAGGCAAGTGAATTCTTTGGCAAGTTAATTATGTAAAATAACCATAGACACAGCTCCAAATTAATGTTAAATGCGGTCCCGATAGGCAACTGCTTGCTATGCCATGTCAGCCATAATGACTCAATAAGCTAATGGTATGTCAGGGCTGTTTTTCTTTAAGATATTAAAAGGATTTGTAACTTCCAGGCAGAAAACGTTTAGTGAACCTGAGAGGAGAGAACAGCAAGCCATGCTTGGTTGGAGTAATAAGTGAGTGTTGCAATCTATCTATCTATCTATCTATCTATCTATCTATCTATCTATCTATCTATCTATCTATCTATCTATCTATCTATCTATTCAGTACATCTATCTATCTACATGTTCCTCTTACCTCCACATTCCCCCTCCTCTTTCACCCTCCTTCTCTTTCACCCTCTACCATTTCTTTTTCAGTTCTTTATTAGACTCTTTACAGGAAAACAAATAAAACAAAGTACTGCATTACAGCTCTCTAATTACTCATTTTAAAGCACAGCCTCTCACAGTTTATAGGCTAAACACGAATAAAATGGAGGGCAGAAAATTTCCTGTATAACATTAGTGCAAACAACACATCCATCTTGGGCACTCTGAGAAGCCTGGTATAAATAATGTGTTGGTGTTTGTGTGTGTTAGTGATATGTGTGTGTGTGTGTGTGTGTATGCAATTTATTGTACAATGTACAAATGTGGACAGATTTTTGTGTGACCGTGTGTCTCTGTGTCGGAGTGTATTGAGGGAGCATTGTTGTTGGTGTTTGTGTGTGTGTGTGTGTATGTGTGTGTGTGTGTGTGTGTGTGTGTGTGTAAGAGAGAATCACCTAGTGTAACTAATGCATTCTGGCACAGGGTTGTAAAGCCACATCAGCATTTACATCATGTCCCTGTAAAGATGAACACATCTCTGCATCACACACTCATTCATACATGCAAACACACATACATTGGAATTTCTAAACTTAATAAGACCCATGACACCGTATTTTCCCTTGTCTTCAATCCAAATCATGTCCTAAATCTAAGGGAATAGTTTGACATTTTAGAAAGTTTGGAACAGGGGTATTTCTCGAAATGTTAAGTTACTTCTACAACAGTAAAAATCAAGTCTAAAAGGGTCGGTTGATCCAAATTTGAAAAGACAACTACATTTTCTCTCTAGTCGTAGGCCTCTAGTTCACGACTAGCCAAGCAAATTGTTTGGTTTAGTTTCATTGGATTCCTGGTTAACTAATCTCCCAACAGCTAGTCATTTTCTCAGGCTGGGTAGAGCGTGCACACGGCAGGACGTGGCTAAGCGGTCATGTAACTGGTTTTTAGTTTTCTTGCCATTCCTTGAATTAGTCTAATGTTTTCGGCGCCAATCCTTGCCAACTTTGTTCTAGGGAGCTTGGTGAAGACTTTTGATGTCCAATCCAACTGATTCGGACAGTTGGGTTCTCGTATACAGGGCCGCCGGGTAATGTCTGGATAATTTCAGATTTGCAGTACATTTTTAAAAGGAGCTATAAAAATAGAAGTACTAGAAATACTAGAAATACACACACATACACCTGGGATCTTGCATTTTACAATTCTGTAAATACGTTTGAAAAACACATAAACACACACACACACACACAAACACACCACCATTGCTTTCACTAAGGGGTTGCCTATTTGAATCTCTGACTCACAGGCTGTAGTCTATCCTGTTGCTCATTGTAACGTATTTTTTTCTGTTCATTACTCATTCTGCTCTCTGCTCGACTGTCTTCAGGCTGCTCCCTCTTTCCAAACCCAATGCCATGGCTCCCCTGAGCCTGTTTAAGGATGGACTTTTTATCTAGTGTGGCCAATCGATCCTCCTTAAAGTGATATGGAATGGGTTATGCAAGGCACTCCAAACTGGCTCATGTTTTGGGTGCAGGTGGACTTAATACACAACTGGGAGAAAGAGGACTCAATTGCTTCATCTTATCGGCAACATATGATTTGTCAAAAAGATAATGAGAAGTGACACATTTTTAAGATGATCACAGCAGCTATTGTCCTAATGTGCACATTTTGTTAGATTGTACAATTCGAGAAGCTTTTCCATTATACTTTAAAAAGGCAGAATTTTCTTAACATTTCTGGATCAGGTTTTCCAAATCAAGAACTAGTTCTCTAACATAACTGGGTAGCCTTGTGTTAGCATTAGCTTGATCTTTTTTGGGACATAATTATTTGGTAGTTGTTACTGTACTTGTAAACTGTAAATCCGTTATCATAGCATATATTCTAAGCATATACTTGGAATATATTTTGCTAGATATTAACTACTACAGACTAATATATATATATATGTTTTTTCATTTTAACCCAAACCGGTCGTCAGACACCGCCTACCAAGAGCCTGGGTCTGTCCGAGATTTCTTCCTAAAAGGAAGTTTTTCCTTGCCACTGTCGCACTGATGCTTGCTCTGGAGGAAGCTACTAGAACTGTTGGGTCCTTGTAAATTATGGAATATGGTCTAGACTTGCTCTATCAATATTGATACTATAAACAAAATTGAATTGAATTGAAATTATACAAGTTCCACATTATGCATCGGTGTAATTTTTGATAAAAATGTGTATTTAGGTTATGTTTAAGTCAAGCTGGTAGACTATGGATGTATTGTATGATATCTATAGGTTTACATTTTTGCAGTGAAAGAGCATAAAATACAGTTTCTATGAAGTCAAACAAATGTGGATGCATCATGTCAGCTAAAGACTGTCATTCAAGGGAAATAAACAATATTCTTTCCCCCTCACATGATCAACAACTGTCTTGAGTTAGTGGGTGATGTGAAAGCTCGCAAGTCAAAAGAACTACAAACACCTGTGTGGGTGTACAGTTGGTATTCCACTATTCTTAAACAGACATACATACATACCATGGGAAATGGGTAGATGGTAGATAGTAAAAGTAGATACTGGAAATTTGATTCTAATATACAGTATGTGTTGTTTTTATTGCTGTTTTTGTCAAAAGTATTGCCGCTCTAAACTGTTAAATTGAGTAAATTGAAAGCGAAGAAACCTCCAACCTTGGTAGCAATAGTCAGTCTCAGCTGTGTTTACGTTCTCACACTTCCTGTCACATTCTTTGTCAGATCTGTTCTTCTCTCACTCTTCCAGTCTTCTAATTTGCTTCTATTGTTCCCAGGGAATTAGAATATGCAAAATAGGACGTTCGGTGGCACAGAAGTCATGCCGCAATCACACACAGTGAGAATATTATTCCTCGTCGCCATGCTCTGGCTAATTAGCCTGATTTGATTGTTAATACACTGCCAATAAGAGGTGGCAGGCGTCACTGTGGCTCCTCTTGACAGCCCTCATTTAGAGGTGAGCGAGCAGCTCGGGCGAGATGAGCTCTGGCTGGGAGCAGGCAGGCTGTTACACAGACTGTCTGAGTCAGTTAGCGCTTAGAGAGTGTGTACGTATGTGTGCAGTCTGATCAAAATGGTCTTTGACTGTCTTTCCCTTTTGTGTGTGCGCATTTGTATGGTGATGTGCTTTGATGTGTGTGATTTGTTATAGACTGTATCTGTTACTGTACTTTTGAGCTTTCTTGTGTGTTTGTTTCACTATAGTATCTGAGTTTCTTGGCAGCAAACACACAGAATCGAGAGGATGAATAAAGTTAGAGATGCATGTCATTCCAGACTTACTGTATGCAAAGCACCACACTCCTCCTCATTCACATGCTTTGAGGCTTTTGTTTGTTTTCTCACACATTGTCTCTCTTGCATCAAACTAACAGCATATTCCCCTATGCGATGAGTAGGAAAATTCATGTATTATTCACCAGTGCTATACTTTTCGATTATGGTACTTAAGGGCAGAGTTTTTAAAATATGAGTGTTGGCTCATAAGGGAAAAATTCCACCCTGTGGTTCAATATTATGTCATTAATCTGTGAAGCTTAGTGGGATTTATTTTGTTGAAATATTGGTACCTACTTTCCCTTGAACGGCCTCATCTATTTCGGATTTGCATCGTGATTTGCTGGACGCTGCCGAGTGATGTTCAACAGCCCCAAGGATACTGTATGTGATTGAACTTGTTGTGTTCAGTACATAGACAGTGGAACAATAGGAAAAGCATGAATGGCAATGCAAGTGTTTCAACACACAGACGGGTAGAAAAATAAAGAGTTGAATCTTCTGATTTCTGGCCTTTTGAGACTTCTGTCAGTGGAGTGATTTGTATCTCTGCTGCTTCTACCAGTTTCCCTGTATGAATATGAGAAGCACTTTAAAAACTTTAAAAAAACAAATGTTCAGATTTTGTAGATCATTTCAAAATGTCAAAATGTTTAAACTAGATGCAAGGCTCAATGTGGCTGTATTTGGCCGTTGTCCATGGTAATACCGAGGCAGCACCCCCAAACAGAAAGTCTTTAAATGGTTTATTTGGATTTTTATATTAAGCTGCTCAATTCTGTTTCCCTGCATTTGTTATATGAATATAACATCAACTAACTATATCTGTATTTATATAGGCATGTCTATCTTGTCATTAGTATCTTGGGACATAAGAGATAGTGTAGTTATATGTAATGTAGTTTGTGTCCTCAAGGGTAGCCTTGGCTTTGAGCTGGTCGTTAAGCATGGACAAATAATATCCAAATCCACCACAATGTCTCTGTTGTGCAGAAATTCAATTGATTTAGAAAATTTAATTTTAACATCAATATTGTGTGTAATGATGTTTTAATGTGTAGCTGTAAATACACATCCTGCTTAGTGGCCTCACTATAAGGTCACATGTTGATCGTGTGAGCTTGGTATGTTCCATATCTAACTGATGCAAGCCACCTCAACCTGCAACTCATGGCAAACATGCCAGTCCTAGGAAAGGCTTGCGGCTGTTGAAAGCCTTTAAGCTTAATTAACAGCTATACAAATGGTCTAATAATTAACTTCCTTGATATTTGATCACTATCAAAACAGCAATCAATCATCTGCAAATGTGGTTGCTGTCTCTGGAAAATAAAAGTTAGACAGCTTTAATGATTTGGTAGATGTGCATAATTTCCTTCTTTTGAGTATTTTTTCAAGGTAGCGGCAAACACTCAGCACTAATCTTTCAGGGGATATCTTGTTTTGTACCCTGGAATATGTTCTGTTGTAAAAAGCCGTGCAATGATGAATGATGAGATTGAAAGAATGCCTACAGCGTTGTCTGTGCTGCAGAAACCTCCATCTACACTAAATCAAATATCGCCCCGTTTAAACATTCCATTTATTCACATGAATTATAGCAAAGACCCTTATGGCTCTCATAACAAAGAGTGTGTGTGTGTGTGTGTGTGTGTGTGTGTGTGTGTGTGTGTGTGTGTGTGTGTGTGTGTGTGTGTGTGTGTGTGTGTGTGTGTGTGTGTGTGTGTGTGTGTGTGTGTGTGTGTGTGTGTGTGTGTGTGTGTGCGATAATTACAGGTGTACAGGTCCTATGTCTTTGAACAAAAGCACAGCTATTCAGACCAGACCTCTCAGTTCCTTCAGCGTCACCCTCATGAAAACACACACACATCTCCTACAGCTCAATCATACGCCTGCCTTTCCTCATCACCTGTATGGTCACAAGCTCCTGCTGACAGAAATAATGATTTTTTGAGATACAAGTGGCTGATATGCGATTTTTCTGCAGGGTGGTTGCTGCTTTTGATTAACAAGAGTCAGTTACAACTCACACCAAGACAACCTAGATTGATAAATATTACTACAAGTAAGAGGAGAAATATATACTTTTGATTGACTGTCCCTTTAAATTCCACACTGAAGAAAGGTTTCCGAATAGCAGAAAATGCAACAAAGATCATCTCTCTGGTCTATGAAATCCCAGTAGCCAACAATGAACACTCACACACACAATAATAACTGTAAAAATATTTTTTTAAACAATAAAGGTTGAATTTATTGAAACTCATGGCAGGCAATTATCAAAGGGTTTGGCTTAAACTATTTTAAGAGAGGTCTCTGAATAAGTGTATTCGGATGAAGTGTTGCATTATATCTGGAATTTAACATTTCAGTTAGGCTATAAATTACTTAGCAGCAACGGATATAAGAAGGTGCGCCATAATTAAAAAATGAAAAACAAGAAAAACATATTATCATCTGTTGATTCCTTCCTGTGTAAAAACGTTTTCGGGGAAAGCAATTTATCATCTTTTATAGAGGGTTATGTAGTGCTGGATGGTACGACCAAAGATTTGTATCAGAGTATTTGTTAAAGCATCCATATTGTGCTCATTTTCAGGTTCATAATTATAATTTAAGGTTGTACCAGAATAGGTTTACATAGTTTCATTTTAAAAAAACACCATAGTTTTGTTGTACTGCACATTGCTGCTGATCCTGTTTTTACCCTGTGTGTTTACGTCTCTGTTTTAGCTAAAGAGTGAGACGTCTCACTTTTACACTATCTTTGTTGGGAGTCGCACATGTGCAGTAGGTTTAATCAACTTATTTTTTAACAGTAAGTGCTGTAGTACAACTAGAAGAGAAGTTTTACTTGAGGTAAGTTTGGAGACACTACATTAGGAGATATTTTTGTATATATGTATTGTATTTATCATTACGCTATAGAGTAATTGATCCCAGAAGTTTGAATCTGTGAATATGTTTATTAAAGAGTTTATTAAACAGATTTGTATTCTGTGTGCATGATTTAGTTTTTTTTCTCAGTTGAACCCAGGGAGGCGCCGTAGCTAGGTGAGATCAAATCAGTGAGATAACTCTTTCTCCAACTTTGGTCAGTACAAGGCAGGATTAGCTGGGAGACTTCTTTTAAACCACGGCACACTTGTGGAATACCTGCAGTACAGGGACATGGAAGTAGTTCTTTTGTAGATTATGGTGAACTGGTGTTGCCATTGAGAATGAGCTAGCATGCTACGGTTAGCCTCCTCGTCTCAGCTAGAAATGTGGAAAGCTGTGGAGATTTGAAACCGCTCGCCCAGAGACTGAAGTCAGAGGGCATTCAGAAACCTGTATCTCACTTATTTACTATTTCAAGTTTGTATGCTTGTGGAGGCACCAGAGACACCAAATAACACCCACATGTTTTCACAGTATTCTTTTTCTTTAGCATGACTTGGCTTTTATGTTTTTATTGTTATATGTCGGGAGCGACTGAACCTAGCTCTGCTTCCAGCTTGCTTTGATGTTGTTGGTTTAATGTTTGAAAAGTAGTTTGGCAAAAGTATTATGGCCCCTGCAAGACATATCATTTTAATTATTGCTCTAAACCCATCGATACTCTGCGGCGGAACCTGGATTTTTTTTGCAGTGTTTTCGCAGTTTTTTAACAGCGGTAAATTATTTTGGACTTTTTAAAAACAAAAAACTTCTATACAGCACATGGCTCATCTCTTGGCCACAAGTTCTTCTGGTTTACTGTATTTCTGATCTCTATTTCTTCATCCTCTACATTTCCTCTCTCTTCTTGAGTGGGCAGTGGCAACAGGAGTCTCTCATTGCTGCTGAAAGATTGTAATGCTTACCTGGCTGGCTAGCATCTGTAACATTACCCAGCATGCCATTTGTCGGAGTAAATTTGCAAATGTATTACATTGTGCTGTTATAAAAGTTACTACCATGGGTGGAAAGGAAACACAGTTAACATGGATCCGGATCCTGATCAATTCCCTATTTGCAGCTACATGCCCCAGTGTAGCGAGCAGTATGTGAAAAATTCACACAATTTAATAGTCAAGACTAGTCAAGGTGTAATTCCCACCCCTAAGATCATGCAGACAATTCATTCAAGATGTCAACTCTTCAAGCCAGTGTGTTAAAGCATAGTTTATTAATCATCCAGCCTGCAAATGGAAAGACTTTATAATGAAGGTTATAGAGTGGAAAGCGATCCTTCCACATGAACTGCAAACATTTATGGTCGACATGGCAACTGACAGCTGACATTTCTTTCTTCTTATCAGTTCTTCTCCTTAGAAACAGGCTGAAATTGACATGTAACCTTTCCATCAAAACTTTTGTCTTTGGTCATGGACTGCATTCATATGTTCAACAAATTATTCTATCAGGAGTCTCAATATGATTCTAAAAAGATTATATTTTGATTCAAAAAAATGTTAAAGCCATATTCATCTGAGAAAAGAAAATACCACCGCAACTGCATGTTTTCTGATTTTAGCACCCAGGAAGTTTATGTTAAAGAAAAAAAGGCAGGGGCTATATTCAGAAGAAAGATTTCTCTTTTTTTCTCTTATCTGTTTGTTTCAGATACAGAAACAAGAAAAATTCAAACAAAAACACTTAGAGCCTCAAAATACATCTGTTTTTCTTTTGACTGTCGCTAGAGGTTCAACATAGGTTCGAAAAAATAAAATAAAAGCTTTTAATGTTCTCTTAAACCTCTCCATTCGAAAGCCTGCAGGAAGTTGCACAAATAGTGTCTGATACAGTTCAAAGGCATTATTACTGCAGCTGATCCATCCTAGAAGAGCTGCTGTTGCTTTGAGTCTGATGTCATCTGCCTTTAAAACCACCCCTGTGTCCCAATTTTAACACCCCTAAAAAACTACAATTGTTAAAAAATAAAAAAGGGATTTGACGAGGTGCCGCAAGATCACTTTTTAAGCCACAGCATGTTGGGAACTGGTGGTAACGTTCCTTCAAAATCGGCAAAGCTGTTCAAAACCTAGATTGGACATGATTATTTTAGACAGGTCGTCAAATAAAAACAGCCCCTTAAGTGAAGGAAAAGGTTGTGGGTGGGCTTACTGTTCCATGGACACGGGAAGGACGGTACGGTTGGGTTTGGGAAAAGTAGAAAGCAACTTTAGGAAACATTCCATCCACCACCCCAACCATCCTCCTTACGCGGATTATTGGGCTGTCATACTACTTGCTACCATAGTCGCTATTGATGCTACGTCACTTCACAGCATTTTCATTCACAGTTTTCTGTGATGACCACACAGGCTTTTTACACATTCTGTGACACCACCACATAATTCCGTGTTAAAAGGTTTGTGAGCATTTTATGGAATTCTGTGAGGCCAGGCTGGGTGATTGCTGCCTCCAGGTCTGACACATGTCAGCTAACTACAGCCTAGGTTAGTTAGGTTCAGAGTCTTGCAAGAAGTGAAAAGAATAATGATTTAAATAGTGAAACTATGTTACATTATTATAACATGTTTCCCTTCTGTGTTTCTGCATACTCTGGTAGCCTAACCATTTCTCTTGGCATTGTAGAAATTGGATGTTACTTAATACTGGTCTTGAAAGCCCAATTTATTCAATTAAATTGAATTATTATTTGCATAATAACATTTAATTTGTAATATAACCTCAACTTTGTTGTTTTGGCCCTGTGGCTCAGCGTTAAAGTAAGTTTTGTTGGTGTCTTCCCATTTACATAATTTAGTCTTTTTACTACAATGATAGTCTAAGATGTTGTTAAAATGAACAATTAGCTCAGTAGAACAACGTAAATTTTTTTTAACGTTCGCCGCTGGGCTAAATGCTGCTGCTATCTTGACCATGTTTCATGAAACATGAAACAGAATTTCCATTAAAAACTCAAATTTGCATTTCAGATATCCGCCTCTATGTAATTTTTTTATAATTATAACTTTTTGCTTTTTTTAATGTGGATAATTAATGTCAACTAATGTCTGTATGAAGCTGTGTATTCTGGATTTGTTTAGCCTAGCTTAGCATAAATACTGGAATCAGGGGGAAACCGCAAGCTTGGTTCTGTCCAAAGGAAAACCAAAACCCACAAACACCTCAAAAGCTCATTCATTTACACAACATATCTTCTCTGAGAAGAACTGTGAAAAATATCAGGAGGAGTACTTCATTCAAAGAGTCTTAGTCTTTATGCTAAGCTAGGCTATCCACATACTGACACAAGGTTTATACGTGGCACTTGGAAAGCAAATGCTTGCCTTTTCCAAAATGTATTTAATTAGTGAGCCTATCAGTGTTCTTGAGGTAACAACAGTAAAAAAGAAAAGAAAAAGAGAAGCGTGCAGCATAACAGACGGGCACTCAGCCATTAACAATATTTAATAAACAACCTAATAATTATACATCCCTTTCTGTATTAAAAAGAGTGTTTTTTTACACCAGCAACAATTCTAAGAAAATGGAGTAGGCATTGCTTGGTTATTTGCTATCTTCATTAACAAATTAAAGAATTTCTTTTGAATAATGAGCTTTGAGAATGTACATGACTAGCAGCTTTTCAGCTTAGCAACAAAAATGTAAATGAGCTTTTTTAATTAGCATGCAGAGTATTATTTATGGTAAAACATAAAGTATCACTGGATGATTTAGCAAAAACAACATAGTAAACATTATCTGTCTTTAAGAAACCCACAGTGGGGAATTTCCCTGTGAAATACAGCAATAACCATTCATTCAACTCACGCTGTGTGTGCGTGTTAATGAGGTCCTGCTTATGCATGTCTACCAGTATGCCAGTACGTTTTGTAAACATGTTCTGTCTGAGTGTGTGGCCGTGCATGGAGGCATTAATCTGGCTTGTGTATACACCTATGATTAAATTTTAGGGTTTGTTCTGCCTGGAGTGGAATCTTCATTTAACAGAGTATTTGGAGAGGCACTAGAAAGTGCAAAGAGAAACAAACAGAGAGAGATTAAAAAAAAGACAGAGAGAAAGAGAGATAGTAGAAGATACACGATAGGAAGCGTAACCGGCGTCTCTAATGAGAAACAATTCGGGAAAGACTCGGAGAGCAGCGCAGCAGGAGGTCCGACCGGGGAGCGACTGAACGTGTTGAACAACAGGGGGCCAGAAATAATTAGCTGACACTGGTGGCTGAATGAAACGGCCTCCCTGTGAAACAAGCACATGGGAAGTTATCATAACACATGTTAACCACTCTGGCTGCAGGCCCCTGTGTATGAAGACTGCACAGACACAATCATGGCAATGCTAATTGTAATTTAGGCTAACATTTACCGATATCAGTACAAATCCCTGGTCTGTATCTCACAACAGGATAACCGCAACAACAGTAGCAGTGAGAAGTGAGAAAAAGGGGAGGGGGGTGCAGCAAGGTGATTCTGGTTTGATTTACAATGATCAGTTAAGGTCGTAATCATAGGAAGTGATAAAAGCATATGAACTCTGGCGAGTGAAGCTGTGCATGTCAATTACACAAAACAGGTAGATTGACACAGGTGGGCAGAGGAAAGACAGCTATATTCTACAATATTTTCTACATTCTATTAAAAGATATATGAAAAGATGCTATTTTCATGTGTTTGTCTTGAGGATCTGTGGAAATATGTGTGGATGATGCAAATGTTGCGAATGTATAAATGCTGAGCTTTTCCTACACTATGTTTTGAACATTATTTTTATTCATGGAAGCCTGAGAATGACATCAGAATTAGTTGTTCCTGTCCTTATCTTTACCTTCCTTGCGTGGTGTCAGGCATGTTAGCCACCTAAAGCATAATTGCAATGCAGCTGAGCAGAGGAGGAAGAGAGAGAAGGTGTTTGATGATCATGGCAGTGGCAGAGGAGATGGGGTTTGGGAGAAAGAGCATTTTGGCTGCCCAGCTTGGAGTGAGAGTGCTGATTATGAGCCATGCTGTGCATTGAGTTTTGCTTGCTATGTAGCTGATGCAAAGCATGGCTTCTGTTTTAAAGGGACAGTTCACCCCAAAATCAGAAATATATATCTTCTGTCTTACCTACACATGCACTAAATGAAGAGATGTCAGAGTGAGGGGGCTGCCCGTAGAAAGGCGCCCCAAGCAGTTGTGGGTTTTGGTGTCTCAAGAGCACCTTGGCAGTGCCCAGCAGGTGAACTGGCACCTCTCCAGCTACGAGGATCACTATATTACTGTGTAATCAAGAGCTGCAGTATGACCAAATCACATATATCAATGTACAAATTCAATGTATATTAGCATGTAAAAACAGCATAGTTATCTTACATACTCTAGGTAAAGCAACTGGATTGAAGTGTCTCCAGGGGTCTGTCTGAAATGAGGATCAGTGCCTTTGATTAACTTGAAGAACTCTCCAAAACAGCCCAGTGTGTTTGCGGACAACAGAAAAGAGTGAGTCTGTGAGTCTATAAATAGAACAATATTTTGAAATGAACACAGAGAAATCAAATCAAAACCTTTCCCCACTACAAATGCTGCTGTACTACACCTATTGGCATACAGTACTCCCGTAAAAAGGAATAAAACCCTGACTGGTTTAAACTTTTTTAATAACTGATGGGTTTTTTCAGTAGGTGGGATTAAATCAAAAGTTAAATTAAACATAGAATGTAATATTAAATGAATGAAAGCATTGCCCATGCCTAATCTAATGGATAAAAAACAGCATAAATATGAAAAAAGAGAAATTAAGGGAAAACACCACATTTCACTTCTGCCACAACAAGGGATGCAGTGCAACTACAGTGGGATTCACAACAGAAATGCAGCAAAGTGCATTCATCACAGCTAGAACTGACCTTTGAACAATCATCAAATTTCTGTTCTGCAAAGATCCACAAAAGATACATGAATGTGGTGTGCAGGATGTAATAATGAAGATCCTTACTTTAAAAAGATACAGACAGATGTTAGTGCTGTAAGTTAAATAGGTCAGTAAGGGTGTTACGCAAACACATAATAACTGCGTCAATTTTTTTATCACGAGATAAACATTCTTTTTGGTTTAGCAAACTTTTTATACTAGTAATGTTAGAAAAACTACAACACCACACCGGATCTAGACCGGAAACAAAACATCAAATGGTTCCACTGACAAGACCAAAGTTATCTGTGTGTTTTGTTGTTGTGAACTGAGCTGTCATCGCAGCACGTCCAGTCTGACATACTACTTGATGGCCAAGCACACAGCTTGGCCATCCCCCCCGCGTCAAAGCCAGGTAACCATTACTGGTCATTCTTTCTGAAATAAGAGGCTGAGTTGATGAGGCTCTGGTGAATAAAGAGCAGTAGCCTGACTGCTATGTTCAAAGCAAACTTGGGAAAAGAAAGTTGTAAACCATGGTTTTTACCTTTTTATTGATGGACAGTGTTACATTTTGGTAGAGATTATTTGCTCCAAGTTAGAATGTTAGTGTGAAATTGAACACTATAGTATATGCCAATGTTGCTTTCAATAAAAAAAAAAAACATTTGCACAAGGCAAGCTGTTCCACTTTTCCAAGTTGATAAGATATGTGCGATTAATTGCGAGTTAACCATTGAAGCTGGTGTCATGAAAAATGCTCCCACACACATACCTTTATGCATGTCTGCATGTGAGAACATGCATTTACAAATAATGCAGTTTTATTGCAAGCCTTTGTATACTCATGCACAAATATTGAAATATTAGGCAGTACCCCTTTCTCACTGCTTACTCCAACTGTTGGCTTGAGGTTTTTACCTGCCATGGAGCTTCATGTGGAAGGTGAATAGGAGGATTCATAGTTGCACACATGCTTAAAATGCAGCTACACATTTTGAACTACAGTGTTTACAAAGATACCATGAGAAGCCTGCTTGTGATTTTAATACAAGTGTCGGATCCCAGTGGAGACCGTTAACAGGAAAGCCTCTATTAACTGAGCAATCTCCTTTTCAGTGACACACAATCAGCAAACCTTCTGCTCACAGTGACCTTCACTCCCTATCATCGTTGGTTGGCAAACTAAGGCAAATTTTGTTACCCTTGGACGGAGCCAGTCCAGCTGTTCCCGTTTCTAGTCTTAATTGTATGAATATTGCCTGCTCACAGTGGTGCTATTCTTCTCATTTAACTCTCAGCAAAGAAAGTGAATAAAGGTGTTTCCCAAACTGTTGAACTCTTTAGCCACTATGGATCTGATTTAAAAATGTAGTGGTGTTAAAACCTTAATTTTTCCTTCAGATCACATAAACCAACACATTTGTCTTCACCTTTACTACCAGTTTAATATTCAGTACATTTTTCTACTGCCCTTAAGACTACACTGGGAGTCTTCTATCTTGCATCCTGCAGCAGGTAATCATACTGGCTTGTCCTCCCTTTACATTCTCTGTTCTCTTAAACAGCACTAAGATGAAATGGACTAAGAGCTGATATCCATCAGGGGATGGGAACTACAGTGACTTTACTAGACACTGTGGGATCATTAGGGCCTTTAGACTTGATGGGATATTGTGTTTTTATGAGCTCTATGCAGTAATCCATTAATAGGGCTGACACGCCATTAGGCTTTATTGATGTCCAATGTGTGGGCTCACATGAAAACACCATTATTTGTCATGATCAAAGTTTAACGCTGACACACGGTGATTTAATGGCGCCACAGGCTGCCGAGACCCCTGTCTTTAACCTTCAAGGACATCCGGGTTGATGAGATATACAAGTTGTACAGTTAAACTGACACAGCTTCAGTTTGGGGGTTATATCCTTCAGCTGGTTTCATGCATTATTCCACTTTTCTTTTAATCTTTTTAGTGGAGCATGAAAAAGGAAATGTATTCTTTTTAACAATCAAGATACTTTATTTCTGTAGTGAACATGGATAAATTAGACTTCTTTTTTAAATACTACAAAACAGCACATTCTTACTACTGCCTGGAGTACAGCCTCTGCCTTAAAAAATATACTTTTCTCAGGTTTCTCATTACCGAAGCCTCATTTATTAAAGGAGGGTTCATCTCTTATTTGTTTAGCACTTTTGCAATGCTGAGTTAATACATATTTCACCACGGTGCAGTATTCCTGCAGAACAACTTGCTTGTGCCGACTTTCTGCGTTGCCCTCTGGGGAAATCGAATATGTATTTGCCATTCTCTTAGGATTTCAAAAGGGTTTAGCAACATTAATAATTTCTCAAAACATAAAAGAGGAAATGTTTTTTTATTTTTTTCATGTGTCGCAAGTACTTATGCCAGATAAGCATTTGGATGAGTTTAGAAGTTTGAGTGGGAGAGGTTGAAAAAAGGTAACGGGTTGCAGTTTAGAAATTATCATGGGTAAATGAGCCTAGTGTGGGGAACAGGAAACCGAGCCGGGTAAGAAAATATAGCCAAAGTATTTAGAATTATCAATGAAGGAAAACTGATTTGTTGACCTTCAACAGGGATCGACACACATTTTTTTTCTTTATTCAGAGGAAAAGCAACATTCTTAAATGACATGTCATTGGCCAAAAAGTCATGCCTGAATGAAATGATATATTTAGCAAGTATCACCTTCTCAGAAAACATTAATCACATGAATTCTGGCAATATGAATTTCTTATTAGATTTTTTTTCCTCCTTATATTGTTCCTGATCTAATCTGTTGTATTACATAAAAAGATAATCACAAAGAGGAAACCTGGTATCAATCACCTGCCTGTAGTTATGCCAGGTTCCTAAGGGCATCCAAACGACACTGAAGCATGCTGGGACCTGTATGCTCTGTTGTTGCTCTGTTTGGCTAAGCCCTGTTGGTCAGGGTTAACATTCAGACAACCTGATGACGAATGGCAGTTATCTATTTTTACGGCTTGATGTAGATCCATCAGCTTCCTCCGGAGAGCCCTCCTCAGTGTCTCACTGCCCTTTGGAGGAGATTTTCCAGGTCACAGAACCAAGGTGAAAAACAAAACAATGCACTTGCTTGCTCACACGTAACTGAGAAAACACACAGTGACAGACATGCCTGCTTCTAGACAAACTGTGTCACACACACTTCTCCCTCTTTTCTACTGGACATATGTAAATGTCAGCGCCTCCCAAGAGATGTTCGCTAATGTCAGGACATGTGGCTGGCATGGACCCGGGCCACACGTACACTGGCCAGCTGTGTTGGGGACTGTCGGCCAAACCCCAACCCCCCCCCACCGTGTACCTCCCTTTGCCTCCACACCCAGGAGGGAAACTAATTGTGAGCGTTATTGATTGCCACGGCAGATCTGCGCTGTCCAGCGGGTAAAAAAGATGGATGGAGTTGTCAGGTTGTCATCGGGCAAGGTTTTTTGACAGCATGCCTCAGGGCGTGTATAACACAGTCCAGGTTAACTGAAGCATGCACTGAGCAGTGAGGCAGTGCAGTGTTTCAGCTTTGACTTTGGACAGAGACACAGGGAATGAGAGGTGTCCTACTTTACAAGACAACTTACACTCATAATTCATGAATGTATTATTTATTATTGATGACAATTGGGTTTTAAAGTAATGAAAAAAAAACATTTTCTCATTTTAGTAGTATTTATGCTGATAGTATTGGTTTAAATTTTGTTCAAATTTTGAGATATCTTTAATTTCAATTATACTGCTCAAAGCATTGATAAATTATTCTTATTTTTTTAATAGTTCTAGATAACGTGTTTCTCTGGGGCCCAATTCACACAAGTGTTTTGAGAGCGTTGCATGCAGTTTGCGAATGGTGGCACCGTGACTTTAAACAAATTGTCACTTGCGAATAACCCATACATTTTTAAATTCCACAACGCTCTCACATGCTTTGTTTGTCAGTTGCAACTATGCCGTTTATATTAATTAGTGAAATGTGTCAAAATTGAACCAAGAGGAATCTATCTTGCATGTTGCAAACTTGGTGGTACGAGCCCCTTGATAATCGTGTATAGTTCCAATAAGAAATATTCACAGGGATACTCTTTTTTTCCACACAAAGGGACTGAATGCATTGAACTACCTTAGGTAAATCAGAGAAGTTTACATCACAAGGGAAACATCTGGGCCAATCCAACCTGATTTGGGTTTAGGTGTCGGATACTGAGATTGTTCCCCGCCGAAAACCACCGACATTAATCGTTTGTCGCAATTATGATTTATATTAACGTTTACAGTGGCGGCGCCTTCTAGAAGTTTATTGGTTACTTGGTTGTGGAAAGCCATGCATGCATTTGCACACAAAAATGTTCACACATTGTATTTTTGTATTGCACAATATAACTATGGAAACCAAACTGCATCAATCTCATTTAAACAAACAAAGCACTGAAGACAAAACCTACCTGCTGTTACTACTGTTGATGACATGAAGAGTAAGGAAGTACTTCTGTATGCGTGACCAGGAATTTGTACTATAGTAAAGCATCACTACATTAATAAATAATGTCAAGACAAGTATGTTGACTTTATTTACAGTTGTGTGGATCGATACATACATTACTGACTCCCATGTGGATAGGCCTTTCACTGCTATATTAAGATTCATAAGGTCCTCCAAAGGCAGAAGACAGATCTGAATACGAAGCAGTGCCGTCGGTATTCTTATCCCTCCTCTGCTCACCAGACTTTCCAGATTGTGTGCAAACACTGCTATGGGCTAGGATTGCTTTCTAAATGCTGTTGAGGATTTGAGATATTATAAAGGAAATGAACATAGAGGAACCAGAGATGCCTTACTTGACCTAAGTGCAAGCATCCTCTCACCCCAAGGCAGTTTTCCTGAATGATCCTGAGGATAATTTGCATTTTGAGTAATGAGTCGAAGAAGGATTGAGAGGCACAACAATTAATGTGCTGCTTTCAAAAGTTTAAATTTTATGACTCATATACTATACTGATGGTAGAGAGGAATAAATGATGACAACTGCCCTCCAAGTAATATGGTCAATGCTTTATGACCTCAAATCTCCCTGACCAAACTAGTCATTTTCCAATAACTCATCTCCATTTACTTATTTAAGGTAGATTGACTAAGAGTTTTGCTCTTTGAAGCAATATTCTGCCTCACATTGCTTTAGTTCTGCACAAATGCACCAGGGAGGGGCACTATGGCTGCAGTGTTTTGCTGCTGTGTCAGATGTGTCTCGTTTGATGGTATGGCTAAAGTTATGATCCCCAAATATTTCTACAAACTATTGTTAGTACTTTTGTCATGACGGCTACAGCTTTATCATCACAATCATCTGTGTTATCTTCAGGCCTGACTGTTTATTTCTCATCCGTCATTTTACACCCGTCCTTCCTTTTCTGCCCACTAGTTGTCCTGTCACATGCACCTTTTTCCAGTTACCTGATTCCACAGCTGCTTGCACACCTGCTCCACATTACCCATTCAGTTCCAGAGTATAAAGCTAGGCAGCGTCTTTAATTTTCTAACACATTATGTGCTGAATCTCATAACCATGGCATTTCTTGTCAGCCTGGCTAGCTCAGCTCATTTGACATGTTTACATTTCCTCACTGGCTACTTGTTATGAGGGGAAACCTTGTTTTTTGCCGGGTGAAATTTACTTGTGTGGGGGTTTGAAAAAGCAGAAAGTAGAAGGGAACAGAAAATAGCATTGCAAAGGTTGTAAACATGACCTGCTGCGGCTAGCATGGCTAGCAGTCTAAAGACAATCTCTTTGTTTTAATTGGTGTTCTTGCATTGATAGTAACCAAGCAGTTTTCTACCTTCTTTGGGGCTTGTGTGTTTTTCACAGTGCAGTTCTAAAACCAAAATATAAACATCTTGTTTTTCATGAACATGCGACTTCCCGCTACTATTAGCCAGGCTTCAATGCTTACAAAAGACAACTGAACCCGTTGTTCAGGTCCTATCCCCTCACCAATCTGCTATCCTAACCTTAACTAGTCAAGGTCACTGTAACCCTAACATGTCTACAAATTGTATGGGGGTCTATAATAACGCACCACTCCCATTCAATCTCAAACTGACTGGACATTGCACATTGTGTCAAAGTTTAATTAGATTAAAGGGGACAGATTCCTTTGTGATTGTGTTTCAGCCAGTTCCACATTGAAATGAATGAAGCAAAATGTGGACTGAATGTTTGTCCCACAATATTTGGTTCCTGTTGGAAAAGGGCTCCTGTGGACCCTCAACTCGAATACCAAACTGTTAGTATGCCATGAAATCAATTTGATTGGCAATCAATGTTGCCTGCCCCCTAACACAAACACACACACATTAATCCCAGGGGCAATTAATGTGTGCTGTACACATCCAGCAACAAAAAATATGCCCTTCTCTTTACTCCGTGTGTCTTCATTCACTCATTGAAAATGTTAACAACTGTACGTTTACACATCAGGTTCACATTTGACATTATTTAACCTGCAAAGATTTTATTTATGGACATGTAAGCGAAGATAATGTTTGTGTTTTTTGCACACAGTACTGCTGGGTAGCATTTCTCTGCCATGCTGACATGTCCTCACAAAACGCATCGCATCTCGGAAGATGACTTGGAATTTGCATCTTCAGCCTTAATGGGCTCTTAGGAAGAGGGAAATTTGTGTCTGCATCTCTGGAATGCAGCATTAATTTGCAGGTGTCTGGTAAATACTGCTGGTCCTGCCAATAGGCGCTATGAGTCACAGTGACTCAGTGATCACTGGTAATGGGAAGGCCGGAAGACAGCAGGCATTTATGTCAAGCCAGATAAAAATCTAAACAAGTGTAGACTTTGCCAAGTTCATTATCTTGAAAATGTAACATGAAACAAGATATTTACATTTCTAACTTCACATTCCAACCAGCTCCTATTTTCTTCAAGAGGGTCCCACATTGCCTCGCTCCGCACGACAGCAGCCCATTTAAAGCAGAATGCTTTATTCTGCCTCAACTATCATTGGTGGTGTGACAAAAGAATTGAAAGTCAACAGATTATGTTTACTTCCAGAACAGAGCTTATCAAAGCGTCATTAGGCCGCTGTGATGCTCCCTTTTATATTTGCAGCTAATGATCCGTGTAATATCTGTCCTTTCCCCCCGGATGTGCTGTTTTCCATCAAGGCAAGGCTATTTGGAAGTGTGTGTGTGTGTGTGTGTGTGTGTGTTTGTGTGAGAGAGAGAAAGATCTATTTTTCAAATGATATGAATGACCCTTACAAACAACTAAGCAATCTTGGGATACAAGGACACAATTGCTTTGCTTTGAACAGAGTAAAATACTCAGTCTTTCCAACATTTCAATGTTATAAAAAGCTTAAGTTCTTAAAACGTGATGATCGTCTAATGTAAACATTGTAACAGAACATGATTGGTAGGTAGAATATCTTCTGTTTTTAAGTCTAAATAGTCAGGTGGAACCACAAGGGGCCTTTTTCACAGCAGACATGTTCACTTGTCACATTAGGAAAAATGGTGAAACACTAATGATGGCTCAGTTCCATTAAGTGTAACAGTAAACTATTCCAGTGAGCCAGGATGCACAATTCCAGGGCCAATTCTAAGTGAATTGCACCTATCATTAATGTTATTAAACACATCTGTGCTTTTCCAATAATGAAATGTCAAAATGTCTACTGTGAAAAAGGTCTACGTATCTTTCTGTGAAGTGGAGACATACTAATTAAAAGAACTTTCTATTGCACCTTTCAAGAGCAGACGTCACAAAGTGCTTTACAATAGAAGAAAAAATAGCAAGTAAAAAATAACAAACATTAACAAATTCACCATAATCAACTTTTAAAGTTGTTAATATGTCCATGTTGTCTTTACAGCTTGTTTTCAGCACCTCCAAGTGCCCAAAAAAGGTTTAAGCAAAAACACGTTAACCCAGTGTATTCATGCTTATTATTAGGGTCAGACTGCTTTATTGTTTTTTTCATGATCAGGCATGTCAATGCCCACAGTTGATGAGATTGAGTTTCATTTCTGATCACAGCTACATCTGAACAGCCCCTAAAAGTATTTCATTCTTTTTAAATTGGTCAAATGTATTGATTCTCCAAATTGGTGAAAACTAGTAGTAGTGCCAGTAACTGGCAGTTATCGATGTTTATACTTTAGAAATATCCACCTGCCACAATTGCCCACGCAACTCAGGCACACATTGTGTGAAGAGATGTAGTTGTCACTCATTCATCAATGTTGCTGATTCCTTAATTTTTTAGTTTGAGACTTTGCCACTTAGATTTGACCTGCCATCTAAACTGACCTTGCGACACTTCCTCGCTCTGTACCAACAAACTGTTTCTATGACAGGAGCAGCTCTATGGTGGGCTCATGTATGTGCGGAGAGGTGGATTACCATGACGGCAGGCTGTACATATGGCAGAGATCAAACAATTAACCTAGTAGTGATTGGCCCTGCCATAAGGGTGCAGTAATTAGAGCTAAGTGGCCCTGAGACCAGACTGGAGTAATAGGAACGCTCACTGCAGGGAAGAGTCAGACCCTCAACGTCTGTGAAAGTCTTTGTGACCTCAGCCTTCATACACCTTGACACTTTTCAAGCTCTTTAACAGTGTTGTTTGGTGCTCGTAAATACATGTTCACTCTGTGTTTTTATTCAGTGAAAGATCAATGAACAACTAGACCTTTCTCCATTACTACAGTCATATTATTATATGCTACCCTTCTGCTCAAATGCACATGAAATTATTGGCATAAATTGTTCATAGCTGTACAAAGTCGATTCCATATATATATATATATATGTGTGTGTGTGTATGTGTGTGTGTGTGTGTAAATAGGTTTTGCACCTTTGTCTGCACGTATTTATCTTTCCTTGCAAGTTGTCAAAGTGTCCCTGCGCTGATGTTACGAAAACAAATCCATCCTGCTCCCCTGTGAGAATAAAGTGATTCTTCATCTGATTCAGATATTGATCCTTTTCGTAGAAGGATACAAGTGTAGCTACTTTGTTCGAAGTTCTGCATTAGAAAGTGAGTTAGTGAGTTGTTTAATCTTATCTAACCCCTGGGACTGTAATTGATGGAATTGTGCTCTTAAAATTAACAGTGAAAAAGATTCGAACCCATTTAGTGCTGCCTGAAGGCTGCTTACGATCAATCTGCCTTGGACTGTGCTATGTGCACAGGATTCCTCCATCTGTAAATGCACATGTACAATGTGAGTAGACGTGTGCTTATACTATCTGGCCCCCGGCAGGCTGTCGTTAACATACTGTAATCTTTCACAGTGCTTATGTTTCTCTTTTTGTTATAGGTCTATACATGTTAATGTTTCATTATAATAATTACACGGCTCAAGTTAATTAACAAACATCACATTGTCTATAGTATTGGCTGCTGCAATCATATTTCCTTTGTTGCATTTGGGACAATTTATAGCTTATTGCACTCTTACTGTGTTTCTGTTCTGTTTGAGTGAAAGGTTAGCTGTCATAGAGCTGTCATATTGTTTAAATATGGGGATAATGGTGCACATTTTCAGATAGACTCTCCTCAGAAGACATTGATAGTGTTCATATTAACTCGACCATCCGACAACCAATTCTGATGGTAGCATAATATACGGGAAGCTTACATCCTATGCAGTTTACTGCAGAGGGATGGGCATTGCTTGTAGCCTACAGGTGAGTGGGACAGACACAGGACAACAGTCTTACAACCAATAATCCAAATATTCAAGAAACAGATCAGAATTTGTCACATAACTTGCATTCAGCCCTGTTAATAAACTAGTTAGTAACGATGCCACCTGAGCTTGGATCATTTACATCACAACAAAAAAATGTACTACATGTTCTGTTCCCAAAGGTCAGGAATGAATTTCCATCAAATCTGAGGCGTTTTTTGGTAGTCTTTGTGTTCTTCCTCACATCACTTTAAATTAGGCCATTGTCATCTCAGCTAAATGTCTCAAGGTAATGATGAAAGTGTCTTGAATGGCACTTTCGAGGCAGCATTTATTCCAAAACACTTTTTTTGTGATGTAATGCAAAGACTGAATGCAAAGTGATTGAAAGGCATATCTTTTGTACTAAACAACATAATATATGAATGCACTGTGATGTAATGTTGTGTGAAATGATGCAAACAAACAGCCAGACTTTGTACCCTTGTTTATAAGTGTTAAAGTTAAGTTCCACATAATGTTATGTCATATTTTCCTACATTCACTGAAATGTTTGAAAATGGTACATTTTACTATGAGATAATTAATTAGTTCTGGTTTTTGTTGGAAGCAAAAATTATACATGTTGCGGTAAATCACATTGCATGACGGTCACTTTGGTTTGACCCCCATGACCTTTCAGCAGGAAGTGCTCTAACTACCATCCCATAAATATTCAAGTGAGGGAGTTTTTATCGTAGCAACTGGAGCCTGAAAGAACCCACTGATTGTGTTTGGTACCACAATGAAATTGTGCTGCCAAACGGGATGTAAGGTCACTTTGGACCACCAAATATCAAGTGGGGGGAATTTGTCATGGTAGAGGAGGGAGTGCTTAAGGACACCAGCTGAGCTTAGGTGGGCACCATCTCATCTCATTGGTGTAGAGGAAATGATGCAATACCTCCCATTCCAAGGTCATCCCATGCTACAGTGATTCCCACAAACCCTTTCCAGCATCAGAAATACTCTGCTGCATAGAGAGCTGGATGATTTCAGAGCCAAGCGGTGGCCATCTCTGGCTGTAATTCCATCATTTCGTGGTTGAAGGAAGTCATCTGTGGTAACATGGTCGGATGTTGGAAAATCACTCATCGCAATGTTAAATTACTTTCTACGTAAATTACTTTCTATCTGAACACAGCTTGTGTGTGTTTTTTTTAACATGTGTACACACTGAATTGCATCCTTTATGTTTCCAGAGTGCAGGCTTTACTTACCTCAATCTCTTCGTAGTCTTACTGTTTTTGTCTTTGGTTACATATCTCCCTAAATTAATAAATACGAAGGGTGTGACACTTTACAGTGTAATTAGCAGAGTCTGGCATTACCAGACCTTCCTCCATAGCGCTGCACAGGGGTCTGGCTAGTAAACACAGCATTCCGGGATTGGAGAAAAGATGCTCCGGTTTATTAGCATTTCTTTAAACCAATCACAATCGTCTTAGGAGCCGCTTCTCCCCAGACACAATGCAAAATAGCTGTCGAGATGAAATTGTTGGTAGAACATGTGCTCATTCAAAGGTTGTTTTAGTTGTGCAACAGAACACTCTGATTCGACAGATAGCCTAGCTTACTGTCTGGATTTACCCTGCAGAGATCTGAGGAGCTGTTTACCATAGTCCTCATGAATCAACCCGAGTTTAGAATGCCAACACAAAGAAAGCAGAAGGTGAACTTTCGGCCGAAAATGAGGAAAACCCGGGGGAAATACCGACAGCACCAGAACAATCCTGGAAGTGGATTGTTGTTGATATATAGACTAGCATTAGCGTAGATTATGCATTTTAAATGCAAAGTGCACCCAGGATACAGTAAAGATCCACTTGTTAATAGTCTCTGGAGGTGGTGGTCAGTGATGCTTGTGGCGTATTTAACAACGAAGAGTAAAGAAGTGTGTGTCCACTCAAATCAGAGCCACTTTGATATGGAGTTTTCTTTATGGATCCAACAGAGCTTTCACACCCCACAAGGCAGCGTGCAGCCTGGATTAGCAGGGCGCTGGAAGACGGGGACTAAGCGAGACCTGATGTTTACTGTCAATTTTAAAGGATGTAAATATTACAAGGATGTAATGTGCATGACAGCCAAGGGAATGAGAAATCAGATTTCAGTGCTCAAGGCAGAGGTACATTTTAATGTGAGCTGTGAAGTGTCATAGATTCAGTAAACCTGTTGAGACGTCAGTTTGTCAGTCATTGAATTATTCCATCATAAAAGCTATAATGCTTCAGTTTTCTTTATCTTCTCTGTACCTACAGCAATACTTCCAGATCTCAACTGTAATGTAATTTCATGAAGTGCTCATAAAATAAATCACATTTTCACCAGGAATCTGTGGGCAATCAGCAGCGGCATATGATTCAATTTTAGGGAATAATGCATTTTTTTGACTTACCCACAATGGGACGTTGTGGATGGTTTTTAGAGAATGCCCATATTCACTCAACAAGTATACGGGATTATTAGCATACTTATATTTCTTTGGGAGAGATGTGAAGCAGATATACTGTGTGAGATGAAAAGGACAGCTGCATGATGGGGTTTGTTATTTTTGACTTTGTTGGGCAAAATTCAGTGATAATCTTTCAGCTTATTGTAATTCATGTGGTCTGAGAGACAACTAGAAAAACAGCATTGATCAGTAAGCATGAAAAAAGAAAGCTGGATGACCCCATTAACTTACTTAAACCATTATTACATTTGTTTTTCTTGCATAAACTTTACCACCAAACCGGTTTAATTTTCTAATATTGTTCTGGTCAAAACTGACCGGCATTTTTCATTAGATTGCCTCACTACCTCATGACATCCTTCACAAAAGGCATTGGAACACATAATATTCATTGTGACTACTTTCTTAGAATTTTTTGTGATTATTCAAATTGTTTACACTTTTTCGTTCACGCCATACGTAATGAATGGGAAAGAGTATCATTTCCATTCAGGAGATGAAAATCTCTGTACTCAACTTCCTGTGCTTGTACACCCACTCTCACACACTCACACTCACTCACACACACATACACACAAACACACACACACACACACACACACACACACACACACACACACGCAAACAGTGTTTAAAGGTTAAAGTTTTCAGGCTGTCCACCTAATAACACTCTCTTCACCCTTTTTTCCTATATTCAGTCCTCTGCCTTAACTTCCCATGGAGAATATCCTTTATGCCTTGCCACCCTCTTTTTCTCCCTTTTTTCAGTCTCCACTTATCCTATCACACTTTGTCTACCCAGCCCTCCTCTTTTGCTACCTTAGGTCCAACCTGAACTCACAGAATACCTTGAAGTGAACACAGCCCCTTAACTCAAAATCTGTGGCAGCTTCACAGAATTGCCGAAAATTCTGTGATGGGTCCATGGAATAATTTAGAGAAATGAACACGGCCCCTTAAGTTAAGGAAAAGGTCGTAGGCGGGCGGGACAACAACAAGTTGGGTTTAGGAAAAGAAGAACGGCTTGGGTTTAGGACACGATCTCCGGTTTCCTTGGTGAAAGTCCTGTTTTGTTTGACCAATCCACCTCCCAACCGCAGATTTTCAGCCTTTCATACTTGCTGCTACCGTTGTCGCTCTTAATGCCACGTCCTCTTCTTGTTGACTTTACTTTGTATTGTTTTTAGTGGTGGCCACACTTTTCACAGATTTCGTTCCACCACCACACAGTGCTCTGGTAACAGTTTGTGATCATTTCACAGAATTCTGTGAGACCAGGCTCTGAGGTATTGAGTGGTTGTTTTTTTTATCTTCTAATCTTTCATTCCTTTTGAGTCAATGTTTACTGCCAGCTAAAAAACAACTCCCATGTGGATCAGTCTCTTGCAGGTAATGTTTCACCTGTTGGACTTGTTTCTAGTTCCTATTACCTCAAAGATTGACCTTAGAGACTTATGTCAACTCTGCAGCTGACGCGGGTTTAAAGCCGTATCGAGAGAGCCAGCTGGCTGCTTTAGCCTGCAAATAAACCCAACTACTGGTGGGAAGCAGTGTGAGAGGCAAGAGAGCTGGCACGCGAAGGCCTTCTCGAGCTCTACGCTGTTTTGTCATTTATCACAACTTAACGACTTTAGTTTTAATGTTATTGCCTTCTGGAGATGAGAGTTTCCTCTTTCACTCAGGATATCCATCAACAAAGTGACATTGATTGCTGTCATATAATTTTGTATAAAGCAATCTTGATTCACGACTGTCTTTAAGAGAGATTGGTATGAGCGATCACCTTTTTTTTGGACTTTCAGAAATAGTGTCTAAATAGCAATTAGATTCTTTCTGTGCTCTCAAGTGAAAACATTGTCCCTCCATGTTTGAACATTCATTGGTATAAATACAAACTTTCTCAAGCTTTTTCATGGATACACAAGGACAATCTTCAAACAAGTATTATCATAAATTTTTTTGGTAGCAGCCTCACATACACGTTTTGAACTCAAAGTATTATGCATGAGCATTGTAAATCTTGACAAATTGAAATTTCTGACAGATTCTTCTGAGTTCATCCTTAGCCCTTAGAAATAGCAGTTTGTCAAAACAATTCCATACACACACACACACACACACACACACACACACACACACACAACATTCACTATGCAGTCCGACTTTGCTCATTGTTTCGGTTTTAGGGCATGTAGCTGTTTTTAACTAAAAAGCTCTGATACTGTTTAGTACCTGCCCAGCTCTAAACAGACAAATCAAAGTTAGCAACAAGCTTTTGAAGACACCTAGCAATATTTGGTAACACTTTACTTGAAGGTATCTACATCTGAATAGGTGTCTACAGAAGAATGATATGACACTGTCATAACCATAACCATAACTTGTAATGACAAAACCAAATGACACTTACTAAAAGAAGTATAAAGTCTTGAACATTTATCAGTTTTGATGTTGATGATACGTTCATGACAGCGTCGTGTCAATACACTGTCATGCAGTCAATACCAAAACTGAGCAAAAAGGAGAGTGAACATTGGTTCTATTTGTCAGTTGGAAAGAAAGATTGACTCCAAAGGAATAATTATGGGGCTTTGTGTCTGTTGGAGTGTAAAAAGACAAAAACGTGATTTGCAGCTGCCAAATACATGTAATGTAATGTTACATATGCCATTACAACTTTGTGAGATGATAATATGTCAGTGTTTTTTTAAGCCCACCATCAAGGGGTAAACAAAAAAAGATTAAGCTCAGCTAAATGGCAATGGTTGGTCAATCCCGAAAGAAGCAAGCTTGTGTGTGTGTGTGTGTGTGTGTGTGTGTGTGTGTGTGTGTGTTAGTGCACATGTATGGAGAACGGGGGTTGAACTGATGAAAAATATATAAAACTTTCTAAATATTCCTTTCAGATATGCTGCGCTGTATCAAGAATCTCAGCTGATGCTTGAAAGATTATGGTGGAAAACTGTGGCCTGTGACCTGTCGGGGAAATAAAAAAACTGCTGAGGTTCAGAACAAATAGTGTGTAACCCTAACAATACCTGAACCACTGAATTTTCCATGCGCAATAAGATGAACCTTAATGTTCGGTGTGACCCTAAATGAGCCTTTAAAGGAAAATATGATCTAGTGTTAATGAATTCTCTTATTTTGGTGATATGTTGAGGAAAAGGGAAATCACGGTAGCATTCATGTCCCTCATAATGAAATGTTGGAAGTCTGATTACATGTGCAAATAAGTTTCTCTAAAAGAAATGCTCCCTCCCATTGTTCTTCCCTGTCTCTTACAGGACAATTTGAGAGTAATAACACTTTCATCACTGCCTTCACAAAATGTGCTTTAGCCTTATTTACAAAGGATCATTTTTACTCCTGCATTTTTTCCACCTCTCAAGCATGTATCTTTTATTTCACATAGTGCACTGCATTCTGCAGCACGCGGTATACACCAATACCACAGCACTGATCTAAAGGGAAGACGAGTGGTGGAAAAACCTCTCACACAAGGCTTTTTCCAATCTTCAATAAAGCCCAAATAACCTGTGTTAGATGTAAAGAGCCTCTAAAAAAAAAAAAAAAAAGCCTCTGTTGCTCGCTGCTCCTCTTTACTCCTCAGTAACTGGAAAGAAGTGAGACAAGTAGCTGACGTACAGGCACTGTCACCTACCCACCCCTCCAACTCTTGATTGGATGATACACTTCCAATGATGTAGGGTGACAACGCAATGGATGGCTTCTCATCTGTCTCTTCAGTGTGAATACACTGCAGTTGGTGTCTGGAAGGTCGTATGTAGTATGAGTTTTTGTGTGTGGGAGGTGTCAGGGTGGGGATCTGTGTATAAGCATGCATGCTAGCATAGATTTAAGGTTAACTGTTTTCAGTTGTTACCAATTTTCACAAAAAAACATAAAGGTTTAAAAAGGTGAGATAACAATTTAAACCAAAAGCAAACAAACAAGGTGCTCATATTCTGGTATAGAAATGAACAGAAAATGAGAAGAAGATGCAATTTAGATGCTGATTATGCTCCAGAGTTCTGCTCACACAGACAACATGAGACAAACAACCAACAAAAGGTGTAAAACTTGTAAAATAAAATGTTACCTGGACCTTGGACACAATTTTTTAAACTTTCTTGTAATCCCATTTCCACCATTGTTAGATCCTTAAAAGTAACATTTAAATGACATTAAAACACCAATACCATTTTACTTTAAGTCCCCCTTCTTAGAATTAAATACAGTATATAACCATTGAATTGATTAATTGTAACACATGTGATGTAGTTGTACTGTCTGTAAGAAGATTTGTGTTTATAAGTGTATTTGCCAACAGCTATAACGCCTGCTTGTACCCATAAATGGCTGCTTATAAAGTGATAATTAATGAAAATAAAGTAAAATGAGTGAATGAAAAAGTAGTAATGATATGAAATATGTCTTCATAGGAGTAGTTATAGCTTTAAGCTACTCTACATTAACAAGTGCCTTACATTTGCTTGCAACTACATTATAATGTCTGATAGTGATGTCTGGAGTGATAATCCAAATGATCAGAGATTCTCTGCAGCTGATACCAATGGTCAGGGTGTGTATGCAAATAGGCATATGTGTGTATGTGAGGAAGGTGTCAAAGAGACGCATCAAATTCAAACCAAGCACTCTTTGGTGACATGGTTGGTTACTCAGATGTTGTGGGCGGGGCTACGTTTGGCTGGTACCCAGGCTATAAATAACCCATAACCTAAGTTTTTGTAAGCTGCCAAGCCAAAGAACTGAGCTTTGTGAAGACAAAGAAGGACATAAGGAATCATCAGGAAGAACAGGAAGACTGTGGAATCCTGACGTTACATGTCTGACGTTACATGTGTTAGCTTAATTTACAAACTGTTAGGCTAAGAACTAACATTTGGATATCTGAGTAGCTAATGCTTGCTGCAAACATAACACAGTCCCTCCAGGATTTCGATGCCTTTTTTTGAGATTGTTGCAGCCCAAAATGCCTGTTGCGGGTTTGTTGCAATGAAGTTGCGGGAGACAGAGAAAGGCTCACAAAAAGTTGTGATTTTATTTTTATAGTTCTTTAACAATAAAAAGGAATCCTGTTTTGAGGAGAGTAAATTACTTATTTTCGTAAGTAACCTTACCAATAAGGCTGAGGATGCTGCAAATGAAAATGGCTGGTGGATTTAAGACAAAAAATTATAATTTACTGAATGAATCAAATTTGAACATGTCTGTCAGTAGCTTGTTGATCTTTACATTGTTAGTTAATTTCCTATCCTTTGACTAAAGACTGATTTGACTTTAACTTATCATTGCAATAACGAGCGTAGCTGTCCTCAATTTAGGTCATCCTGTACGTTTCATCTCCGTTTTTTCCTGCATCCGTGTGTGTTTGTGTGTCTTCACATCAGAAACAAGGAAATGAATTTAGCAACGTACGTGTGACGTCAACCCATTCTAACTCCCGCTTGGTCATTGGCTCCCATAGTCACAAACTGATAAAAAAAATGTCCGGCAAGTGGGATTGATGGGACTGGTTAAAGTCGTGGGAAACTCAGATTATTGGTCAAAATTGCCGTTCGCACCAAAGTCGCAGTGATTGGTGGAATTTGCATAAATTGGCAACATTCCAAAATCCTGGAGGGACATCAGATATAACGTTAGCTTAGTGTCAGGATCCCACAGTCTCCCAATTCTTCCTGCTGATTCCTCACACCAGTATCTCCTCTTCATAAAAACTCATTTTTTTGGGTCGGCAGCTTCTAAAAAAAACGTAAGTTATGGGTTCTTTACATTGTTGGTAGAAAATATCATCACACAGCAGCTTTTAGGCATTTATCTCATGTTTGTTAGCAGATTAAATTTTTGAGGAGGCACACTTCATGCAATACAAGGTAATGAGTTCTTTTGGCCTCTGGTTTTCTCTATCTGCCTTTCAGGTCGGAGCGACAGAAGTCTCCCCACCAGTAAGGGTCATTTTCAGAGAACGACCAATCCCTGCTATTAAATTAAATCCTTCATTTTACAGCACAGTGGATAATACTCTGGCTGCACACCTGTTTCTCCCTTCTAATGGACTGACCGTTCTAATATGAGTTAGAGTGCTGATCCTTTCTTAAATTAACCTATTAAATGTGCTTCATTAATGAAGGGAGGGATATAAATGAAGTGGAGGGATAAGCGATTAAAGAAGGGATTTTTCATGTAATGGATTTTACAAAAGATGGCGTGAATCTTCTTTTATCAGGTATTTTTTCCATTTTTCCATTTAGTTCGAGGTTCAGAAGCTCAAGGACATTTTTGACAGGATACCTGCTGTTGATGGATATGAAAGGATAGATTTACTGATTGCTGCAGGGACTCAACTTGTCAACATAAAGTTAATGTGGTAGGGACTCTTTAGCTGCACATCAATTCCTAAAATGATGCACCCAAAGTGAATCCTGAGATTATCAGAAGTCAGGTCCAAATGATCACCATAAACAGTTTAAGGGTGTGCGGAGTTAACTATGTATATCACGTCAGTCAGCAACCATGATAGATGAGACGGGACAGACATTGTGACATTATAACCATACGTGACGGGTGAAAGTGCGGAAGGCCAAGGATAGCAGAGCTGCAACTCACACATAACCTTGTTCAAAAATTCACAAGACAAGAAGAGAAACACAAACAAGTACATGTGCGAGTGGGGGACACAAAGGCGGGATGTAAATTTGCACATACTCTCTGTCTCTTTCTCGCTTTCTCTTTCTATGTCATTCAATCTTCTGCTTCTTTCATGGAGATCTGTCTTTGTTCCTGAAATAGCGACAGAGAACAGAGAACACGGGGCAACCAAAATCTTAGAAACTGACAGAGATGATGACATCGGACTTGTTTACCTGCACAAAATATTCTGGATAAAAGCATGTATCTATTAAGGGGATGTTCAAAATGAGTTGTTTATGTACTTCTTCCTTTCCTAATCACAAACAACACCAATGTATAACCAGATTATTCACTATTCAGATAATTATTTTAAGTACTTACGTACATCACGAAAGCATAAGCAGTACAACATATGTCTGCCTACATAGCTTGTTTTAAAATTCCATATTCCATTTATGATATTTGATATTTTCCTGCAAAAAGATGTGCCATTTACATGCAACTGTTAAAGGTTACATTTATTCCGTGTTGGAAAAAGTATCTAGGTCTATTCAGAACAGTGTGTTATACCTCTCCCTGCCAAAAGTAAGAAACCATGAATTTATAGTTTATAAGGTGACCAGCTCATTTTAAATAAATTCTCTGCAATAAAAAGAAAGAGACTTGCTTTGAGAAGCTGATCAGCTAATGTCTTAGCATGAATGTGAATTTGCTAGCTACTTAGTGCGATGACTCAATCCCTCGCTAGTTAGCTCACTGGCTAAGTTGGTCACGTTTAAATTTACTAATGATAATTTTGGCTTTTATATTTATGTGTATTTGCATTGTCAAGAAACAAGGATGCAGGTGCCATTATTCCTTTCTCTGTTGCCAGGTCTGTGTGACAAAACCAGCCAATTGCCAACATTCTAAATATGCCCCTGCCTAACTATACACACTGCTTTTAAAGTCCAACAGCATTGGTAGCATTACCAACTGTCTTGTTATATAGAAGTAATAATAGTAAGTGGATCTGGAAACACTGATTCCCTTTACAGTAAGTAAGTGTTGGTGCACTGAGGGATGGCTTTGGGAATTCCAGGCAAACCAGATGACAGCAAACTGTTTTATTCAACTGTTATTGTGTCCAATTTACACTCTTTAACTCTTATTGATTCAACCTCCAAAGCCCAAGTCCCTCAAGGTGTAAGCCCTGTTTCATGAACGACAAATGTCTACATAGATGGTGTTTGAGTGTGGCACCATACTGAAGGAACTGAATGTCATTTGGTACTTTTTGATTAGATTTGGCAAATGAAGTTGAACTGACAAGTGAATGCAGAACAGTTGTTTTTCATTTTAGCATATTAATTATACTTAGGAGGGTGACTGAACCAAATCCCTCTGTTCCAAGCTGACTCTCAGTTAACCATAATGACAAAGATTCACATCTACAATATTGATCGGGCTCATGCTTTGGCAGGGTCACCAGTCATTTATAATCCCTCTCCCCAGCTGCTCCTGATCGCTTGCTCCTCTCGGTTAAATAGTTTGGGTCTCTGCACAATCTGAGGGCAAAATGTAAATAGTAGGCTATTGTGACTGCAGTTAAAAGGTTTTATTTGCATATATATTACAAAGAAAAGATAAAATAGTGGAACTGCTACATTCTGCAATGGATGATGGAGAGAATATAAAAGAGTCAAAACGTGTGTGTAGGATTGAAAGAAAATAATATCCACTTCCTCTTTATTCTGTTTTTAATTTGAAATTTGATGTGCAAATCAGAGTGAAAATTGGGAAATGATGGTTTACTATCTTAGGAGCAGAATGTATGATACTTATTAAGCACTAGAGTTGTGTCTGTCTGTTTGCACAAAACGCCGGCCACTATTAATCACACATTACAACTAAATTCACACTGTTCCTAACACCAGATTATCTTTGTTGTGTCAGAGATTGTTTTACATTACCTATAGGCTTCTTGTGTATATGAAAATCTGAGCATTTTAAGTTAATGTACTACTACATTTGCTAATATTAAAAATGTGCCTTGTATAAGACAATCAGCTACAGTATCTACTTAAAGAAAGTTAAAGGTTTTGATGTGCTAATATTTTCATCATTTAATGAATCACGATCTGGTTTTTTTTTAGGAATGTTTTGGCTTTAAGCTGCCCCTGATCTTTGCAGTATAGTGAATAATGTGTTAAAGTCATGTAATATTAAACAGGATACACTTTTGGTATCAGTCATGATCAATCAAAACAAAGCTCCCTAAACATGGGAATTAAGACACAGATAGGCAGCAGAATTACTTCAAAGCATGGAAAACCTGTTGCCTGTCAGGAATTTATTTTAGAATTGCATTGATTTCTTTCTGTTACAAGTGACGGATAAAGTTGAACCTAAGTGCAGACAACAACGCAGAGCCATATGACAGTTTAACAGGTTTTATTCCAAATTTCCAAGTTAGGGAATGCAACAGGAAAAAAAACAAAGTCAAAATCCAATGGACATCCAGGGTACAGAGCGGAAGTGGCAGCGTGTTTCCCAGTGTCCAGTAGTCCGGAGATCCAGTGTAGAGGGCAGGAATGGTAGAAGGCAGGAGTGAAGTGGCCGCAGGAGTCAGATTCACAGAACTCTGGCAGAAAGAGAACAATCAGGGTGAGCAAAAACACAAAAGCTAAATACAACGGGTAGAGTCAGCAGCAAGACTAACATGGTTGTCTCGACTAAGATCTGATGAAGAGTGGTAGGTAGGCGGAGTATTTGAAGCAGAGGTGATGATCTGCAGCTGGAACCCTGACTACCGCACACCAGGCTTTACTCCGGCATTCAAGGATAGACAGAGGGGAGAGCAGAGACAGAGAGCTTCCAGCAGCTGCCACAGCAGCAACAGGCCAAACACTTTCAATGCTGTGCATGTTATCTGTCTGTCCATCTGACTCATGGTCTTTCTTAATTGTAATCCTCATTGTACTTTGAGGTCTTTATTCTATTTGTTTGAGCCTGGGACAGGGATTATTCATTTCATAGCTCTCTACTACATTGATCATTAATTCAATTTTACTTTCCCTACTGACTCCTTGATTTTGAAAGCTACAACCCTCTGTGCAATCCACAATTTAGTCACTTTAAGGCTAAGATACCTCCCATGGTTTCTCTCCTCCCGTTCAGTACATGCTGCAATTATGAATGAAGCATATTTGATTAGTTAAATAATTAAGAGATCATAGCTCACAGTTTCACCGACAAATCAGGCGTTGTGAGTTTTTTGCTCATTTGAACAAGTCAGTAGTGTGCTGTGTGTTCTGTTCAGAGCTCATTAGGTTTGATCTTGATCTGACACAACCCCAAAGAAGTCCCTGACTGAAAGACTGCGAGGCCACCAGTGACAGTCAGCTTTTCATCTGCTGGTTGTAAGTTTACATTTCATGTTACTTCACTGAACAAAAATGGTCACATCCAGTGTTTAGTGGGCTTGCATCAGTGACAATATGAAACAAGACATAGTGCCCTTTAGTGCCACACAAAACCATTTTACTTGCATTACTTTTTTAACATGTTAGGTCCATATATGTTTGTGTTATGTCGTGAATGTGAAAATGAACTGCTACCTCCTCTGTCAGCTCTAGCTACTGAAAAGAGAAGTCAGGCAAATTACAAAAGCTGGTCAGTCTGATGTCATGTTGCCTGAGCTCACTACTATTCATGATCTAGCCTAGTTGCGCAGAGTAAAGGATTTGAATGTCCAGGCTCTCATTGGCTAGCTGTTAGAGCCAATCAGTGTCAAACAGCTTATCTCATTGAATATGAATGAGAATTGGCACAAATCAAGCTGAGTCTTCCTGCAGACTTTTTATACCACACTAGAATGGCTTGAAACAAGGTATCCAAGGCATTTTTTCAAAAGGCCATGGATTAGAAATCAAACTAGAGTCCACTGCAGTAAGGACTGAGCCTTTAACATTGGGCGCACGCTCAACAAAATGCTTTCTCTAAATAAAATTGAAAACAAACTTGCTCCTCATACTTGAAGGTATGCCTTGGTATTTGTATGACTTCTGATACTTAAGTGTAGATCAGAGAACACATTAGTTTTTGTAGAGATGGAGCAAGGCTGCCAATTTTAACACAATAAATTGGATGAATAAACATAAGAATACACACTCTACTGTACATTCATTTAGAAGTGCAAACACAATCCGCATTGGCAAATAAAACACACAGAAGCTGTGTGCATCTATAAGCTTATAACAGACACACACAGTTACAATATAACCCAAAGTTTTGAATTGCACCCATACAAAAAAGAAGCTCATGTGAAATCATGTTTTCGCATGTGACACATTTGAAGTGAGAAATGTCCAAAAACCACATTTCCACACTGCATTTATGTGTTTTATAAATGTGAACCTTGACCTTAGCAACAGCAATGGAGAAAACCACAAGGTCCCCTCAAGGTAGTAGCTTTTCTTAAGCTTTTGTTCATATTACAGAAGAAGTTTTCCAAATGAAACTTCCAAATAATATGGTCATGCCTTTTTGGAACGACTCATAGCAACATTTTCTGATCTGACAACCTTGCTTGGCATCCTTTGTCTGTGCCTTCCTTAACCGTTATGTGACTAAATGCGTTGTGATGTGTTATGATCTAACAGTGCTAGGGTTAAGGTTTGGTGAGGTTTACGTTTGTATGTCTATAATTTGAGTTTTCCTCCGCTAACATGCTCTGCCCTTAGTGTCTAGGATTATGATCTCATTTTTTTTATGTGACAAATCCTGTCAGGCAGATCGTCCCTGTCTGGGAATTACGCTGCTAAATGACGGGAACGCAGTCAGACGCCACTGGGACTCATAATCCTCATAGTGACCCTGTTATTTCAGCTGTCAAGGACTGTGGTGCTTTTTAAATGTATTTTACTGGGAAATCCATTTTATTAGTCAGTGTTGGTTGGTGATTTAATACAGCTATATCATTTTTTATTTTTTAACTAACAAATGGTGTAATGAGTCGCAAGCTCTGTTTCTGTAATCATATTCCAGTAACCAATGCATGAATGAATCAATGAATTGTGAGTTTGTTTGATGAGGATAATGCTGATGATGAAGTACAGTGCAATGCATTTATGTTAGAGGGATATTGTGGTTACATGGTACTTGGCTCAGACGTGTAGGCCACTGTAGTCCCCCCTTTTGGTATTTTTATACATCCAGTTTAGGTAAGGCAGATGAAACTGAGAAAAATCTGCCCGATTTTCATAATATAGGTAGCAATTAATTGGTTAAGAAATGTTAAGCGTGGGCCCCTGGGTAGCTCACCTGGTAGAGCAGGTGCCCAACTATGGAGGCTCAGGTCCAGATGTACATACATTTGCAAATGTAGCATTATTACCGCCATGGCAAACCCGCAGAAAGTGCACGCTGTGATAAATCAGCTTATGTTGTATTTCTCAAACCTGCAGTTCATCGGGTAAACAGCGCCTTTCTCCGCCCATTATACCGAAAATTTAAAAGTGCAATTGTATGGCCGATGTCAAAGAAATCCTGCTTGATGCGTGTTATTTCGGCATTAGTGTTGGAGAAATGTATGTGCGCTGTAGCAAAGCGTTAAGTACTTGTGCTAGATTGCGATATTCCCACTGCTGATGCTGTGACTGTTTGAAATGATCCCAATGCCAATATTGTATGTTTCTATGTAATGTAGTGAGGAGTTTAACAACTGCTGGAATGGAATGTGAATGCTGAGTCGGACATTCAATGTCATCTTTGCTTTCTTCCACTAACAGTGATATTGCATGGCTGCTTAATCTGTAACGCTTAATGATTGAACTGAAAAAGTGTGATCCTTGGCCTGTCTTCATGTTTCATGGATTACTGCTGCCATTTCACCAGGAGGCATATGCAAGGATACCCACTTAAGGCTGATTTACACCTACTTTCAAGAAGTGGAGAATTTTCTCCGCAAAATAGAGGGCCGATGTCACAGGAGACATACCACGGAATAAATAATTGGGTGCACTTTACGCTTCCCCTCCCATCTCTTTGTGGGAAACTCCCACTATCCGCTTCCCCCTCCCATGAATGCATATGTATGACACGAAAAAGTGCAATTTGCCATATTGTGTTAGTCTTTACTTCTGTTTGCTTCTGTTTGCATGTTTGATTGGTTCCCTGTCTGGTGTCTGTCTGTGTGTGTGCCTGTTTATGTATGTGTTTGAGTATGTCTGTTTCAGGATGTATTATTTGTAAGCTGTGGACGTCACTTTTTCTTCTCCTCCTGTCTTTCCTCTCTGCATGTTTGGGCCCTGGGACAGGTTTTTATGTTCCAGTGTTTTGCCTGTGGTTTGTTTGTGATTTTTCTTAATTTGTAGAATGAAAGTAAAAAAATATTGGATAACAAAAAAAAGAAGTGCCGTCACCCAACTTTGCCAAGAGCACCTTCAAGTGTCAAAAAAATAATAATACATGCACATTGCACACTTACTCTTTTAACCATACCAAAACCTAGTAAATAAATGTGCCAAACTTGAAAAAGCAGACAGAAGCTTTAGAAGAGTTGTATCTAGCTACACGGTATTGTGACTGAAAGATCAGTGTGAGACATTTAATTTAAATACCTGATAATAAAGTTTTTTTCTACGGGAAAGTATGACTCTTGCTAAAATAAATTAAAAAGTAAATAAAGTAATGTACACATTTTATGTTCTGTTACACAATGCAGAAGAATGCCTGAGGTGGATATTTGCAAACTGAAAATAACATACACAGAAATAGTTTGTAAGCTAAATGAAATGCTTGGAAACAAAAGTGACACATGACGATGCATAGTGACGGAGAGGGACATTGAGATCTTAACTCACCCCAGATAAGAACTGTGTTTGAGATTTATAACTGCAAAGCTGTCTGGGTGATCCATAAATGTGTTTGAGGTGCATATTCAGGCTTGCGGGCTCACATCCCTCTGAGAGCCGGTCAGCAGCTGAAGAATTGCAATTAAGGGACTGTATGTTGTTGAGGTGGTCGGGGAGGCTGAACCTTGTCTTTTACTTTTTTAAAGAGCAAGAGCTTTTCGAATATTTTCTTTTCTTTTTTGGAGGAGGAGGGACTCAAAAAATAATAACAGTACTGAGGTTGCAATAATCTGTGTGCCATTAAACTAAAAAAAATATTTTCACATAGCGGCTAAGTCACACATTAGAAGTGGAATTAGCAATGGAAAATGGCATGCACCTCACTCTATCACTTCCTTTTTGCGTTTGGTCAAATGTCGTAATTCTTGACAAGTAGAGGGCTCTGTCACTTTGTACAGTCCTATTAGGAACATAACCAGAAAACCAAAACATTTCTTTTTTTCTTTCACTGTGATTGGTTCTGCTCTGCCATTTGCAATGAGTCTTGCATTAGCATAACTTACCTATTCCATTTTTTTGAATGCGATGTTAGCCATGAATGCCGTTAGGCCATGTTTGCAGCCGACCACATCCCACTGTACACGCACAGTTGCTTGTTTCAAATAGATAATGAAAATGTGAAACTGCATGACTGGAAAGAACATGAAAGCATACTCCTTGTAAGTATGTGTGCATGTCCTATACAGTGCAAACTTCTGTTTCTCTATATCTGTTCCTGCCTCTCTAATACTAACAACTCCTCAAAGCAGCTCACTCCTGCAGGTGTCAGAGGGAGGCAGGGCAGCAGAGCCATCAGGGAGAAATATGGGCTGTAAGCCGGAGCTGTAGCACCATTACTGCCAGCGTCTTACTGCTGCTTTCATCTGTTAGCTCTATCTCAATGGTCATCTGGGGAACCTGGCGGCCGCGCTGCCATCAAATTGGTGCTGGGCAGGAGGAGGAAACAAAGACCATTATACAAGGGGTGTGTGTGTGTGTGTGTGTGTGTGTGTGTGTGTGTGTGTGTGTGTGTGTGTGTGTGTGTGTGTGTGTGTGTGTGTGTGTGTGTGTGTGTGTGTGGACGTGGGACCAAGACTGAGAACAGTAGTTCTGTGCAAGTGCCTGCGTGTAAATGCACACATGCATTTCTGTCTGTGAGCTGCTGCAAGTGCACAGTAAGAGAGTGTGTGAGAAAGAGGAAAGGCTGCATAACAAATCAAAACCCCTGGTTTGTCCATAAAAAAGCCTCATGGCTGCAGGCTGCAAAGAGAAGCTAGCTTAACACTTTGTCTGCACTGCCTCTCTCTCTCCAGTGGCAGGTCATTTCATTGAACAACAGCACTGCAGCTGATACTGTACAGGTTTCTCTGAAGGATGAAGTAACTTCTGCCAAGTTGTGGGACGTAAACTCAACTAAATTGACTTTTGACCCCAAATGTGTTGACCTCCACAATGAGTGTCCAATTGGATCAAGGGCTTGGCGGAGACTTTACACATTAAAAGACAGTATTTACAGTACAACATCACTACAGTTTGTGCACCTCTGTATACCCAGCCAATATCATACCAGGACTTGAGTAAAATAATTAAAAACATGGCAGAAAATAGTTGAGCCAATTTATATTTTGATTATTGCAGTGCTACTTTTTATTTATTATATATGTATATATTACCGGTATACGCATATGTTTATTGATTTACTTGCAGTCCGGCAATACAACTGTGCTCATACTGCAGCTGCTTGCCTCTGTCTGGCATCCACAAGTGTTAAAGGCTCCAGTTACAGGCAAACAGTAAACCTCTCCCGTTCCAAGTCAATCCACCATGATGTTGTGTTGAGTGTGTGCAGTTTTAGTTAAGTTATGTGCTTTACAACACAAAAAAGAGAAAAAGTCTTTGGTGACTTTTATTTATATGGGTGGTTTTTGATCGCATTGTTCCGGGCCAGTATGTGTGTGTCTTGGTAATTCGAAGAAGAAGAAAAATTCAAAATCGTGTTTTCATATTTATCACTACTGAATTTGAAGGAGAACATTTAACTTTTTTTTTAAACTATGGTATCCTTTTTAGGGGTATTTTCCAAGCCCTTATTACGGGCTAAGTAAATTAAGTAAGTAAGTAAGTAAGTTAAGTAAATAGCAACAGCAGAGAGATGATGATGTTTTCATGGCTTGCCCAAAATCCTACCTTAATTATAGGTTTGTCCAATATCATCTTTTTTTAAACATTAAAAAATGTATCTACATAACTTTTTTTCTAAAAAATTAACAGAAACTAAATGTTCATGTTACAGTTCAGATAGGTGTAACATGAGAGTCCCGTCTACTGTAAGAGATGCGGACGTACGTGTATGTGTGTCTGTGAATGACCTTAATACTTGCAGTGGTGAGCTGGAAGAAAAGGACAGAAGAAAGAAGAGTTATGGCTCTATCTCCTGGTGTTTCTGTCTCTCAGGGAGCAGCTACGAGAGAGTGAGAGAGACCTTTTAGTGCTGACACATGCCTGAGTGCCTTTAAGGTTGAGGGGAGAAGATATTATGTTTCTGACATATGACTGCAAGTACAAACACTCCTGAGCAAATGGTGGCAGAGATAATGATGACTGCTGTAGCTGCTCAATCCTAACATGCTAGTCTGAAACTTAATCTGTTCAGCCTTGGGTGTAGCTGTGGGTAAAATGCACATGACGTTCCTCTTCTAATGCCATGCACGGGCTGTCGTCTATATGAGCCCCTGGAGGGTCGATTCATATTTGCACCATTTAGGCATGATTGATTTGCAGAGTGTGTGCCTACAGCAGTCTGAGATCGTCTCTGCATTGCCAAGAGAGCTGTTGGTTTTATGAATAGACCTGATATGCATTTGTCAATAATGTGGATCCAAACGTTTCCACTGCCATGGCTAGAAAAGGTTAAGGAAAGTTGCATGGATTACGACTTAAAGCACTCAGAGAAGGCTGCACAAAAAAAGGCTGAGGACTCATGCTCTGAAAAGTATTAGGAGTGGGGGGATATTGTTGCAATTACAAAAATTGCTGGTGTTGTGAAAAACATTACAGACGTGCTGAAGGGTGATACAACTGTGGTGTTTCATGTTGTTGTAATGGAAATGTACATCAAAAATGCAGATTGTTTGGACAAGCATGTCATTTCATTGTTTTCACATGCAATAAACCATGATCAAACCACACCTTTGAGTTAGGTAAAAGTTAGAGTATGTGTGTGACAATAATGAGAGTAATGCAAGATGCTTTTTTTTCTATTTCTGTATTTTTGCAAAGTGAAAATATTGTAATTATGCTAAACATCAACATAATACACATCCCTTCAACAACTATATGTTGATGTGATGTTGTGAGACTTATTTTGCAAAAATAGCCAGCTTGTTGCTGTGGCTGCTTGGCAACATGAATCTGTAATCTTGCATTGTTAATATCATTATTCCACTTCTGTTACTCCTGTTAAACCTTTTTTGCCCTTCTGTGGTTGCAAAGACAGTATTGCTTCTGCATGCACACTACATCAGAACATGTAGATCACTCAGCAATGAAACAGTGTTTTATCTTTTTTGACCCATGGAAAATAATGTGATAGTGTTGGAAGGAACAACGCTCAAACCCACTCCTTTTTGAAGCCCTTCTGCATTGTCATGCTGTAATTGGCACTAAATTCATCTGATCTTTTATTTAGAAGGGCCACTGTTTTATGTTTGAAAACGATAAAAGACTGACCTTGTTCTCAGTGGTCTATGCTAAAATGACTTGCATTTAGCAGGAATAATGAAACTGACACTCCAGGATGAGTAAAAATATGTCTACATTATTCCTTTCATTGCTTCATTTAATTGCTGACGAGTGAGACAGACATTCAATCCACCCCCACTGAGCTCTGTCTACTGCCTTATAATATTCAATCCTAATGTCTCTGTTTTTTTTTGTTTAAACATTTGCTTTATTCCAACTCAATGGATATTCATATAGATGGGGCCCCTTTTGGTTGAAATTTGTGTAAATGAGAAACGTAAAAAAAATGGTTCAACCACACCAGATACCTAGCAATTACATAGCAACATCCAAGGATCAAAGTAACAATGGATTGGCAACCAAATGACACCGAGCAACCAATATTTTTAGAAACATTTATTAGAAATTAACATAGGGATTTACTATATTCAGAGCTAAAACTGGGGCCAGTAACCTCAGGCACGCAAGCCACCATTGGTATGCAGTAGCTCAATCAAAGGCCCATTAGCAATAAGTGTGCAAGAGAGTTTTTCTTCTTTCTTTTTTTTTAATGTTCCAATCTGCATGCCAAATGACCTCTTTCACAGCCATTGGCAGGAGCACAGCCTGTTATTGACAGTTGTTTGATTGACTTTCTTACCATCCACGTTCTGCAAAGACCCCCCCCCCCCTTCTCTGCCTCTGATTGGCTAGTACTAGTTAACTTCTTCACAGAATGAGGCACAACGGAAAAAAATAAAACTGCCTGAGCGGGCTCCATAGATTAGATTAGATTAGATTAGATTAGATTAGATGATACTTTATTCATCCCACAGCGGGGAAATTTCCTTGTTACAACAGCATTCTCTACAGTGAAAGCAAAACTAACAAACAAGTAAACACACAAGAAAAACAGGCTAACAATAGGCAATGTGCAGAAGGTAGACTGAAGTAAAGTAAAGTGAAGTGGCGTCACATAAGGTATCGTAAAGTAAAGCAAAGTGCAGTCGCCATAGGACAAGAAAACAACAGTGTAGTAAGTGACGTTAAACTTAAATTGAATACGTAATTAAGGTGATAATGCAATGATGATCACAGGCTTAATGCCAATATGGCACAATGATTAACAACATTTTAAAATGGCAATTCATATTGACAAGGTTGCGACCCCTGGCCTCAAATAATTGATTAGAATGTTTTTTTCTGTTTTGAACCTAGCAAAATTACTTCTTTCTTTGGATGCACATGCTAGATGCTGCAGGTTAATTCAAACAGCTAGCCTACCTCCTCTTACTTGACCCACATCAATACCCCCCCACCCTTAAACATACTAGACTCCCCTCTGACCACCTCCCTGCAAATCTTTGTCATTTATCAATTCAATGGAAATCGCATGAGAAGATTTTAAAAAAAATTAAATAAAATTTAAAATACTCCCGAAGAAAACTGATTTCTTACATTTGTTGATGAAAGTGGAAGTATGGTGGGGGTGGCACAGTGGATACAACACATGCCTTTGGTGTGGGAGATCTGGGTTTGATTCCCACTGTGATACATCAACCATTGGGTCCCTGAGCAAGACACTTAACCCTAGTTGCACCAGAGGCTGATATATAGGATATATAGCTTTAGATAAAAGTGTCAGCCAAATTACATGCAATGTAACACATATA
>NC_048419.1:19320822-19383879 GCF_013103735.1 Etheostoma cragini | reverse complement strand
TAAAGGACTTACTTGTACTGTTATTTACTGTAAAGACCATGAAAAGAAAGCATTGGGCTACTAGGAAATTGTTCATCTAGCAGACATCAGCTGTTATTGCAGGTTGGGCTGCTATGCACTTATTATCTGTAGATAATATGTGTTTTATGTATGGTGTATGTGTTCTTTCTCTTAAAGCCCACTGTATTGTAGGGAATCAAGTATTGCAACATCATCACTAAAGTTCCTTTTTTTCACTTTTCTCTTTATCCACCTTCCCTTTTGTTTCCTTTTTTTGCTTCTTATTTTTCCAACCATTTTTTTTAACTTCCTTGAAAATTGTTACATCAAGCATAAATAATTTACTGACACATGCAATTTTGATGGGGACGCCACCATTCTCGTATCTTTTTGGAATACAGCATGTAGGCATTTAGACCTAATTGTGTGTGCAGTCATCACTCTTCTGGCTTTAACACAAAGGGGTTAAGAGAAGGATAGAGAGAGAAAGAATATGTGTGATGTGATAGTGTCAGAAGTTGCGGTCACTGGGATATGTGTACACGTCCTGAATGTTGGCAAACCCTAACCCTGTAAACAGCACTGTGTGTGTGTGTGTGTGTGTGTGTGTGTGTGTGTATTGCAACGTTTGAACCTTCATTTAAGCAGGTAATCCGCTGTAAACATGCTCATCTGTGAAAGGGATTCGGACATACTTGCCTGTCCTCTGCATCTCTAATTCCTCTGTGAACATCATTGCCTTGTTGATTAGTGATGCTTTTAAGTGTTTAAGTGTGTCACTATATAAGAAAGCCCTACGGGGTTTGAGTGGAGGCTAATCCATGAAAAACTAAATAAAATATCTGACTGTTTGAAGTCATTGCTGGATTAACCCAGAAAACTGCAACATCAATAACATCTGTCACCACGTTCTCTTTATTTCTTACCTCAAATTTAATGTGTAAATTGTCTCTTTTTTAATGCACAACCTGGTGTAAATGTGAACATTAGCAGGCAAATATTATTTTAAAATAACTTTAACTACTGAGTTGTGGCTTTATTTGTTTGCACATGTTTGTCTCATTACACTATGCACTCACGGACAACACTAATCTTTGTAACTTTAAAACTAAACGTAAGTTAAGCATAACTTTTAACCCAAATCCACATTTTTAAATCCTACAATCACCAACCCTGACATTAAGAAATATGCAATTAATCTTCAGATTTTTTTTTTTTTTTGTCCTTGACTATTCTGTGGTCCTCACTTAAATCCGAACACACACTTACACATGCACGCATGCACACACAGGTGTCGCTTTCCAGTGCCAAGAATCTGCAGATGCAGCCGCACCGCATGTGGCGTGCAGCAGCTGACGTCAGGAAAAGAGCGGAGTGAGACGAGTTGAAATAGGGCAGAGCAGGAGCGGAGCGCTGAGAGGAAACCAGCCAGAGGAGCCGAAGGATGGCAAGTCGTTGCTGAGAGTTGGGACGCGCTACCCGTCGCTACAAACGCAGCTGCTGCTAATACACCAGACCATAATTAATCTAACCCTTAAAACCCTGCCGGGCGGGAGGAGAGGAGTGGAACTAAAAGAGCGCAGTTTGTTATCGTCGCAGCGAGGAAATCTGTGGCACATTTGCTCACATTTCCTTCCTTTCTGCCTTCTTGCCTCGGGATACCACAGGTAAGGTTGGAACTGTATTTACTAATGCGGGACAGGGGCTCCAACGTTGCATAAGGGCGTATTTTATTGTGTTTTACAAGTTTGGATGCTTTTTTGTTGACGCTGCTGTATCCGTCACTGTTTTCATTGGGAGCGTGAGTGAATGAAAACTGTAAAGACTATGGCAATGACGTGTTTTAATTTTAAATTAGTTTGTGAGTAGCTGAGGAGAAATGCATCAATAATAGTCAGAGCTCCAGAATTTACAGGCAGAAAGATGTGTGTGAGGTGCAGCCGTATAGCGCAGGGCGATGTCAATGACAAGCTGTGACAGTGTTTAACTACACTGCCTGCTATTGTCTGGTGCAACACGGGGTGTGATTAATCATTCAATATGACCAGAAGCCAGCTTTTGGTACCCTCGTATAACCGTGCGGTGGCTCTACCTGCTCGAAAACAACAGGATAGTGTTTGATAAATGGCTTCAGTAGGACTCCTCTGCCTGGATGCGCCAGGTTTGCTCAAGCAGCAGAGGGACTGAAATGAAAACATAGTGAGACACGCACATCCTTCGCTTGGCTCACCGGTCCCAACAACCCCCACCTCCCACCCCTCCTCACCCGGTACTCTTTCTCTCAGCCAATTTCTTTGGCAGGACGCTGGGAAGACTTCATCTTTTAACGATCAGTGTCTTATAAAGCACATACACCTCTCGTCTACTCACCAGAAGGCAAAAACTCTTAGGAATAAGGGGAGGGAAATTCCTTAACAAGACGAGATTTTCTTGTCTGATTGAGTTAAATGAGCTGCTTCAGCGCTCTCTCATGGGATAAGCATATCAGTGTCACCGGAGAGCCAGCACAGCGGTAGCGAAAGCCTCCGTGACGGCCAGCGGAGGGGGAAATGAGGATTGGTCGGCGCGCACGCCGCCGTGATGTAGTGTAGCGCTGGAGCTCTCCGTGGTTCTGAAAACGCTCCAGCCTCTTGGTCCCTTATGCTCCACTTATTGCCTTCCCCTCGCGCCCAAGCCTTTCTTACTGAGTTTGTTGGATTTCCTCTCTACTTGGAACCAGATATGGAGTCGACATCCACCAGAATTACGGCCGTTCATCACTGTGCTATCTGTGAAAAACCGGTTGTAAATTCTAGCCCTCCAGCTTTATGGGAGCCAACAGCTCCTCCAACTCTCAACTCAGGCACTGTAGTCTCACTCACAAACACACAGACACTTACATACAGCAGGCACATGCAGAGCTTTGGATCACTACGTTGCCCTGGCACCTTGGTGAGAATATTAATGGCAGAGGTTCTCAGCTGGATCTGTTTGCAGTTGGTCTGAACTGGGACTTTACAGGAAAATATGACCTTTAGGCATTAGCCTATATCATTGCAGGGGAAAAAGCTAACATAGGCACCTAATGTTACATATGATTTCAGGCTGAAAAGGAACATTTTGTGTTCATGGATTCATTTGCCTTGGATTCATAAGTTGGCTTTATTGCATTTTTTATAGCTGAGAACAGGGTTGAAGCCCCTACATATCACAAAGGCAAAGAGCATTATATAAGCACAACATTAATTATATTATATATGAACAAGATCACAGATTAAGTGAGTTTTTAGGCTTTTTTAAAATGACTTCTGCAGGTTTTTTTGGAGACGCATCATGTCCTAAACCCTGTCAGAGTAGTTCTGTAGCCGACCCTGGGGTCACAGTCAGCAGGTTGAGAAATGATAATGTAGCTCAAAATCGTGACTGAGTCGGGCTTATTACAGTTTAAAGTCTGGTGTGTAATTTATTAGCTCTCTCAGAGAGAGCCATTACAACGCAGTGTCCAGCAGATTATGGCTGCTTGTTGTGCTCCAGAGACAGCCTAATAGTGGGATGACTCACATACTTACCGATTGACACTGAAGACATTACATTAAATTCTATGTTGTTTAGAGGTTGCACCCATCTGGACCAACTAGGAGTTGTCTTGCTCAGGGACTGGTTGATGTATCGCAGTGGTAATAAAATCCTGATCTCCTACATGTGTCATATCCACTGCGCCGTCACAACCCCAGACCACATTGGTGTATGCCCACAAACACACAAAACAAGAAAGCCTTCACTGTAACATTAACTACATCCCCTTGCTAAGCACCTAAAACCTTGCAAAAGCCCAAACCCGCTTAAACAGCGTATGTGTATAAATGCATGTGTGTGGTATGTCATGCATGTTAGTTGGATAAAGCTTAAATTTCAAGGATGCAATAAAGGTCTAATCTCCTGCTGTGTATCCGGGCTGATGAAGAGGTTTCACACGTTTCCACCGGTCTTGCAGAATAGGCTATTCTTAGTGCAGCAGTCTGTTTAGCTATGTCTTTAGGCTGGATTTAGACATTTGAGCATAAGCATGTAATTGACTTTTTGATTGACGCTGGCAAAATATAAGCTGTAGTCAGCATTCCCTTTCTAATAAACTGTTTAACAGTGTCAAAACTTATTTTGTTTTGTGGCTGTTAAATACTTGAGAATAACTGGATTGGGTAGTTTTTTGTAAGAGTTCCAGTGTTGATGCTTGATTGTGGACAAATACAGCTCGTACATTATGTAACTAAACATAGAGCGCTAAAAACGATAATGTATACATTTACAAAGAGACCGCACCTCCCAGCTTAGTCTGAAATCAATTTTTTAATTTAATGAATGTTATACTTCTATTGATCCTAGGATGGAAATTCTCTTTGTCCAGCTTTTTAAAGGTCAGAGGTCAGACTCAGCGACAGAACAGCAGATTCAATATCTTCCTCCAGGACATTTCAGCTGAGAGGCTGAAAACAGGTTGTGTTGCAGTCTTAACTTCCCGACTGCTCACATTCCGGAATGCTAAAACAGATGAAAGCTTGAGCACTGGTGATAGATGTAGAAAAAGATTTTTCAATGCAAAACTTCAAGTTCAAGCAACATGAAGATGTGTAGCTATCAGATATATCCCATATGCTAACTGCTTGCTTGCTGCACTGCTGCCTTAGTGTCGGTCCAAACGAGGACTATTTTGAAGTTGTAATTTCAAGGATTTTTATTTGCAAAACTAAGGTCCAGCAGGCAGATGAAAGGTTAAAGTGGTTTCATACTGTACTTTGATTACACTGTTATGGCCGCAGGAAAGAGTAGGAATTTGTTTCTCTAGAAGTATTTCACAGCAAGTAGTGGCAGCAGAAACTTAGCGCTTTCTTGTGCCAATTTCAAGTGAATCTACTATACTTTTGTTTTGCACACATGGGCCAGATGTCAAACTAAAAAGTGTTTGTTACTGAAAATCTTTCATGCAAGAAAGGATAGAACAAAGTTTATTTAAGACATTCAGAACACATGAATTATTATTACTGTTGTAGATATTTGTACACAGATATTTGTATGCAAATAGCCAAATGTGTGCAACAATGGCTCTTTTTCCCTCTTCTATTCACATAGTAGACATGACCCAGTCCTTTTTTTATAAATTAAAGGTGGGTGCTTCAGGCTCTGAACAATTTATTGTCCCTGTATGACAAGTCCATATAGGTTTTAAGTAGAATAAATTACTTGTTTCACATCAAATATAATGCCCCACTTGTGAACACTTGAAATGCTTGGCATAACATCGCCTGAACCCCATGCAGAGCTTGTCTAATCAGGAGCAGGATTTATTTCCACACAACAAAGCTATCCCCCTCGAGTAAACCAAACCCACTTCTTCCTCCTTTTTTTATTCTTTACGCCTGGTAACTTTGATTTGTTTGGCTTTGCAAATTTTGTGAAGAAGTATAATGAGCCGTACTCCAAAGAAAAAGGTAAAAATGCATTACAGATGGTGAGTCACACACTTATGAGCTGGCTCTTTCGCCATACACTCGAATCTCGATGGGGCTGACTAGATTAGTTTTAAATTGAACTGATGAAAGTCTTTCTCATGGGTTTGGCAGGGCACACTGGCACTCACGCACACTCACACCCAGAGAAATATAACATGATTAGCATGAGGCCTATGACAATGAGAAGCACCTAATACGAATGACACTGAAACTGAGGGGAACCACTAACTTGCACCATTAGATTCTGTATCCTTTTGATTCCAGAGACATATTACTGTGGCCGCCAGGCTCACTTGATGAGTCCGCTGTACTCCCTGTAGAGAGCAAGGCCACAAAATGTGGGCAACATGGTTCACTTGAAATTCTGATCACTAATGTTGAACTTCTAGAAATGACCTTTACCGCCGCATCCCATATGAACACAGCGGCTGAGCTCAGAGCATCAGCAGCGTAGCTCTGAGCACAGAGTGCTCGATGCCTCTTCTGCCTGAATGGGGGGAAACTGACGAAAGAGTCAGCTGAGAGGAACAAATGCATAAAGGGGTTATGGAAAGGTCATCTGGCATATCTGTTCTCTGCAGTGAATTTAGTCAGCCATATGGCTGTCCCTTTTATGCAGTCATTCCTCATTTCACATCTTAAAACTTTATCGTGGTTTGTTTTTCTTTTAGTTGTTTTGTCATATCACATTTGGAAAGGTGGTGGGATTCAAGAATGTCTTTAAATGTTACTTCACTCATATTAGTACATAACCTATCTAATTCCTCCTGTTCTCTGAAAACATTCAACATGTCAGATGGAGAAATTCTAAGAGTGGGAAGTCGTTAGGGATCAGCTTCCTTTGTATATGCTTGCGCTGATTGGCAATTGGATTGTATATCGACAATTGTTTTTTTTACTTACGTTGATACTGAGGCAATTCTAACTAACCTTAATATCAGAACTAAGATGTTACAAAAAAAAGGGTTTTGGGTGGAGCGGTGCCTCGATAATTAGCACAATTGACAAGTTAATTCTTTTTTATTTCCGTTCTCCATATGTCTGTTCACTAAAACTCTCCTTAAGAGTATTTGACATTATGTATAAGATTTAAATTGTTATATTAAAGGTAGGCGAATAGTGTTAAACAGAACATAATGATGTGATATTGTTGAACTAAGCACGGACATATGGATTACATTAAAATTAAAAAGGAGTTTGAATAAAGGACACACTGCTATTAAATTGATTTTTTTATGTTCAAATATTTAAAGAATTTCACACAAGTAACCACGATTAGATGATATGAAAATTTAAACACTTGCCCAACCCTACTTTGTAATGAATATATATTGTTAACCATGTATGGGAGGCAGTGGATAAAAGAGTAATTCTACTTTTTTTTTGATAATCTTTCATTTGATGTTTTGATCAGCTATGATGAAGACTGTAAAACGTGTTAAAAAAGCCATGAAACGTTGTTGCTTAAGTGGACTTTTGAGTTGAGATCATCTTGTCACACATGCTCCCAAGGTCAAGATTGACCATGAACCATGCTCAAGTCTTTAACTGTATATTTAATGGAATATCTAACAAAGGTCCACGTGACTCAAATATTACGCACAGAACAGAGAGGTAGCCCTGTTTTTTATCGCAGCAAACTGAGCGCAGTAAACACGTCTTTCAGAAGTTCTGACTAATGATGTAACGTGTTAAGTTATGGAAGCAGGCTTTAAAAGTTCTGTTTGGTTTTACCCTTTGCAAACACCTTTGCTGTTATTTTGAACTAAAATAAAATCTGATTTCGGAATTAATGTGAAGCTTGTAGTGGAGCTGCAGTAAGACACACATGACAAACACCAGGGCTGAGTGTGAGAGCCTGTCGACAAAGCTAACACACCACAAAACATTTTAATACCTAGCTACAAAGTCTAAATATATTAACTTTGAATATGTTGAGATCATTTGTTGGATTTTGGGGGATAATTTGCATTTACTTGTGTAAAGTTGGCGTTATCTTGTAGTCAGCATTAAGGGCAACGTCGACAAGAAAACAATGAATTTGATGATTGTAAATGGATGTATGTTGATATGTCAGAACATGTTATCAGAGAGGGCTTCTTTGCCTCTTTACATGCATTGATTTCTGGCTCCTACAGCCACAAATAAGGCTTCAAAGAACAGCACACAGCTATTGATGGCTTCTGGTGGTCAGTGATTATTATACATACAAACCACATTTTCCTTCACAAAGTGCCTCCAAAGAGCCGTTTATGTGTGTTTTTTTCTTCATTACCAATGCAGACCTCTTTCATGTGGTTTGCTGACACTTTTTGCTCTGGATTAGCAAACAGTCCTCTTAGCCAGACAGACCACCCAGTTATGGCTCTGCTGATCCGTCTGATATCCTTTATGCTCTTGCAGCCATGTCATGCAGCCTACGGGGGAATTTCCGGATTTAACAAGTCACTTGCTGTTTGTGTCTTTCAGCCCCACCTGACAAGCAGGATGTGGGATTTAACACCCAAGGGTTGCCAATCTGGTCACGGAAACTTGTCAGAGAAAAAGCCAAAAGTCAATATCAGTGTTGAGTAAGAAAGGTAAAGAGGCAAAGGAAGAAAATAGTCTGACACAGTAAGGAGGGGCCTCTCATTCTCTCTCTCCAGTCTTGAGATGGCTTCTTATTACTTCCTTGCAGCCTGAAGCTACATCTCTTCTATAGAGACAGAAAGTGGTAAAGGGAAAGTGTCAGACAGCAATTAATAAGGCATGCAAGGAACATGGCAGCGGCGGTAGCAGCAGCAGAAGAAGCAGTCGCAGGTGACTGTGAACTACTAAGGCAAGCAAACACCAAATATGCAACAATTCATGCGTTTGCAGGTCTGATATTTGTCAAGTATGCTGCAGCTGCATGTGGCGGCCAGCCAAAGCCGTCTTGCATGGACAGCAAACAAACAAAGAATCAGTCCCAGACTTAATATCCTCGGCATGTCACCACAAACTCCAAACAAAGTCTGGGTCATCTCCCTTGCTGCCTGCCCAGCTACGAGGGAGGTGCGGAGCCGAGTAAGCAGGGCTGGCTGGACGAAGGGTTTGCGGTGCTGCCGGCTGTGGTGGAAGGGCTGTACCAGTAAGCCAGGCTGCTGTCCATCGGGGATGCATGCCTGGAGGCTGCGCCCTACTGGAGCTGAGGCAGGGGGCTGCGGACGGTTCCAGAGCTGAACTGTGGCAGAGCCTGGCTCGAGGAGCTGCGGGGTCGCCGGGCTGGCTTGCCATTGGCCCACCGTAGCAGCTGCTCTGCACAAGTGTGCCCAACTGCCACCTACTCAGCTGTCAGCGGAGCTTTTTGCACCACAGATCAGCGCCCCGGTCAACTGCCCACATTGTCCTGACCAGAGGTCTGGCCAACCAGCTTCTCACCAGCCATTGTGTTTTTCCCTTCAAACTTTAATTTTTCACTAGAGGGTAACTGACGTTAAACCAAATTACCTTAATGAAAATAAGTCTAAATACGTTTTAAGCACATCAAAACTTTTAATAACTATTCTCCTATTTATAGGAAATGTTGTCTTAATCACTGGCCTGACTCAAATAATTTTCAAAACAGTTAAAGCACAAAAAGAACACTTCACCCAAGAAAATGTCCAACTAGTTTAAGTCCTGGCTTTCTATGTGAGTCAGAAATATGCACACCTGACATCAAAATTTGAAACTGAAAAATTGAAACTGATTTTCACACCCCAACACGTTATTAACATTATTGTCACTTACAAGCCTCCTGATGTCAGTGTAAGTGCTTATCTATCTCAGCTTTCTGAAATAATTGAATCTGTTACAACAAAGGAGCTTGTAATTCTGGGTGATATAAACCTTGACTGGAATGATGGCTCATCAAAATCTTTGAGAGCCACTGCAAGTAAATACAGACTTTATTAATAAATCAAAGATCCGACAAGAATTGGCAAAACATGTAGCTTAATTCTGGATCTTATCTTCATAAATCAGCCCTCAAAATATGTAATGTCTGGTGTCATAGATGCAGCTATTCCAGATCATTTGTTCATCTCCGCAGTTAAGACAACTTTCAAAAGCAAATCTTCAAAAACTCATGCCCCTCACTCTGTACCAAAAATACCAATTTCAAAACTACCTCAATTTAATGCTGAATTTAGTGCTACTGATTGGAGCAATGAACTTTCACTGAAAAAACCCAGAGCAAATTCTAACGCAGTTTCTCACTAAACTTCAGGAACTACAGAATAAATACACCATTTCCAGCAATACATTCTGAAATATTTCAACTCTTTAAACAGAAGGCCCTTCTCCTTACAATGTATAGGTTAAGTCAAACACCAGAGAGCAAAAATATTTTCATACAAATTAGAAATAAATTTACTGTTGAACTTTGTAAAGCTAAGGCAATTGGTCTTTTTCAAACAACAAATTACTCAATCTGTTACCAACCCAAAGACATTATGGCAGACCCTTAAGGTCATCACTGGTAAAACTGAGAAGAAAAGAAATGTCAATATTGAAATTTCCGTACAGGGTAGTCTTATCTCAGATAAAGAAAAGATTGCACGTGCTGTCAATGAATATTTTGTATCATCTGTGAAAGAACTAACAAACAGATTTTAACACTCCCTCCTCTTTTTTTCCTGTTCTCTCTAAAACCTGATCAGTTCTCATTTTCTGAGATCTCACAGAACGAGGTGAGAAAAATACTGCATTCACAAAAAAAATCTCATGCCCATGATACTTATGGTCTAAACACTTTCTTTTTAAAGACTTGTGCTGACAGCCTCATACCTCTCTTTCAGCATTTAATTAATCTTTGTATCAGGCTTTCTATCTTTCCCACTGACTGGAAAACAGCACAAATTACTCCAGTTTTTAAATCTGATGATCAAACTCTCTGATGTCTACAACTACAGACCTATAGCAATACTTTTCTGCATTGTCTAAGGTGCTTGAAAAAAACTTGCATAACCATTTAGGCTCTTACCTTGAAACTAACAACTGGCTGAGTGAATGGTTAATAAAGGTCACAGCACAGGATTTATTTTTATTGATTTTCATAAAGCCTTTGACAAAGTGAACCATCAGATCTGACTTAAAAAACGTAACTCTTTTAAAAATTCTTAGGTCTATTGGTGGAAGAAAAGCTTACTTCCTACTTGATGAACGGGTTGCAAGCTGTCAAGCAACATCCCAACCTTTGGACTGTAATAGGGGCATTCCACAAGGCAGCATTCTTGGACACTTACTTTGTCTTTTATACATCAGTGATCTCCCTCAAGTGTGTAAACACTCAAAATGCTTACTGTATGCTGATGATACTGTGATTTTTCTCTCTGACTCAAATATTGGTGACATAAATGATACAAATTATCATTTGCCCTTTTTTGTTCTTACATGAATGGTTGAAAAAGAGCCACTTGATCATCAGTGTAAAGAAAACTGAATGAACGTATTTTCAATCACCCAGAAAAAGTATTTCCTTTACTGATTCTATTACCTTTGCAACTCAAGATCTTTTCATCACACACAAAGACTTACATGCATTTGCATTTTATTTTCAGAATCAAAACGTCATTTCACCAGCACTTGCTGCACTTCTACCGACACATAACATGAGACCAGTTCGCTTCACTAGATCAGTCTCACAGGCATTCATTCCACTCCCCCCACACAAAAACAACCATGGTCCAAAATCCTTTTTTTTTATAGGATTTCACCAAAATGTACACCAAAATTTGGAATGACCTTCCCTATCAAATCAGAACACTACCATCCATCACAAACTTCAAATGGCATACAAACTAGTCCTTCTCAACAGTTAGACTTGCACACATTGATTGTTCATGAATGGTCCAAATCTTAATTGCGTTTTCTTTGTTTGTTTAAAGTTGTATGTGACTGTCTAGCCCATGCTAATGTCCTGTACAAATGTTTCTGTCCTCCTTTGGCGTAACTATGTTAAATGAACCTGCCGGAAGCCTGTATTTAAACTGAGTCAGGCCCGTTTAAATTGTAACCTAATATTACTTTTTTAACTTTCCTATATAATAAATAAAATAAAATAAAATAAAATCCAGAGGTGATGCAGAATAACCCAAGCTGATACATATTTCTGGTCTTGCTAAAGCATTGTGTTGTTTCCAAGGTCCCTGTGCCTTGTCTGGGAGGAGACACATTTTTTTCTCTTAAAAGTACATTTTACCTCAATCTGAAAAGGCATACGTGCAGTTATTTCTCTGCAAAAACAATACATCACTTTTTCTATTACTGCTGCCATGTGTTTTGTCACATTTTAATTGCTTTACTGGGATTCTTGTTGTTGCTCATAATTATTTCTGCTGTTTACTAGTCTTTGTGTGTATCCGTCTGGCTTATGCTTGGTGTTAGAGTTCTTTTGTGCCTTTTTTTCTTCTTCAAATTGCTGAACTTTTCTCACGTTTTTCAACGTTTTTGTAGTTTTTCTTTTCACCCACTTCCCTGCATACTGTTTGAATTCAGTGTTGGGGGCAACACGTTACAAAAGTAACGCAATCACAGTAATGTTATTATTTTTGCTGTAATGCAGCAATAGAACGCATTACTAATAAAATGTTGGTAATATAATTAAATAAATTAGAAAAAATACACCACAAAACATATCTTCATAGGAAAAAAAAGCCGTGAATTTTTTTTCCTGTTGCTGTATATGAAGGTTGAGATAACTGTAGAGGCGGATACATTTGTGAAATTAATATTATTTTTAGGAGTTGTTACGCAGACAGAGCCAGAACCAGAGATGGTACGACAACATCTGTGTCCTAACAGGTGATGGTCAGCGCGGACAGCAGTGTTTCCCAGCTGCTGACAGATATCAACATCAGCATCAACATCAACATCAGCATATTCATTGTAATTATACTAAATATTATGAAGAATCTATGATGTATTGAAGTGCACAAAGAGGAGACTTTATTGATCCGGTGGTGAAATCTACAAGCCACCTGCCAAGTCAAACTTCAGCTGTTGTTTTGGTAAAAGTAATTCAAAGGTAATGCAAAAGTAGTGTAAATCATTACAGTTCAGACACAGTAATATTGTAATATAACTAATTACTCTCAAACAACTTTTCATTTGTAACTGCAAATCAGAAATGCTTTACCTCACAGCTAATCATTTTACAAACCACAGTGTTTTTTAAGTTTATGATTAACTGCCATTCCAGTCAGCCATTGGTTTCTATTCATTTCATTACAATATGAAAATAAGCAAACAGCAGACTCTTAAAAATTCTCTTAAATTATAGTGATATTCAATACTTTTCTTATTGTTATTATGGAAACCTGTGGGCGAAGTGAACAAGACGATTGCTGAAATAAACCAGACTGATAAAGGTTAAATATGTCTGGACATTCTTTCTAGTTCAAACTGCTAACAGTCATCATTAATTAGATCTTTTCTTTCTTAATTAGTTCCAAATGTCTGAGTAAAATCCTATTAATGTGAGCTGTCTGGCTCCTTGGCTGATAAGGCCTGTCAGCTTTTAACTAGTGAGGTGTCAACCCTGTCTCCTTTCCAAGGGGCATTGCCTACGAGTCTCTTACATTAGAGTGAACGACAGTTCATAACCTTGTCTTTCTGGGCGACTTTGCTGTATCAATCCTCTTTGGGAAACACAGGTTCAGAACAGCCTTTAGAAATCAGAGATTTATCACATATCTTGTCATAAAAAATAAATAATTAAAGGGGGAAAAAACTTGAAAGGTTGTGTATCATGTTCACCCGGAGTGTCTGGAAAATAACAAGGGTTAGAGCGTGTGATCCAGATGCATGGCTGACAGACAGATTGACACCCCTGGTCTCTTTAGTATCTTCCCCAACCACAGAGGAACAAGACTGAAATATATAGACGAACGGATCTGCCGCATCTAAGAGTCGTGACAAGATTTTGGGCAAAGGCAATCCCCTTGGTGGCTCTATTTCATGCTACGTAGAAATCTTTTTTAGGAAGGGGCTGTTTGAAACCTGAGGGCAGGCAGATAGGCCGGCAGCTGTAGGATGATAGGAGATATTTTACTGAAGAGGAACATCAGTTAGAGGCAGCACTTAGAGTAACAACAAGTAGAGAGGTTTGTTCCAAAAGTGGCCATGCACCATTTGGGGGGAAAAAGTGACACCTACGTTTTATAATATGATTGATAGCAGAAAATCTTAACCTTCTACTTTTAAAGGGTGGCATGTTAACCAGGCTGACAAAACACATAACTCTGTCAAAAACAGATTTTTTTCATCAATTGAGGAATATTTTCTAAAAGTACAAAGACGTCAGTAGCACAATACAATACTTCATATGCAAAATATTTGACTTTGGAGTGTGGTGTTCAGTGTTCACAGATGTTATTTTTGCCTGCCCTCCTTTGTAATCTTTTTCAATACTCAGCAACTTGCAGGGAGGTTGCATGCTGAGTGGGGACTGATTGTCATACTAGAACTGCATGTGTCATTTGTAACTGTGACAGCAAACCTACCTGGAGTGCAGAGGCTGAACAGAAAGTAGGAAGGAGAACTTATCCTGATCACTTGGAATGTGTCTCAGAGCTCAGTTAGAGGCCTTCCCTTCTGCCATTAGGATGTAGGGTTGCATGCAGTGATCATTTACTTGTCAATTTTTTAGTTATCAACTTAGTCTCTTGTCAAAAATGCTGCCACCCATTGGAAGGATGACACCATTTGTCAGTTCCTTCCAAAACAGTTTCAAATAATTGTTAAAACATCTAAATAATGAGATGATGTGACAATGCTATGGTTAAAGTTTGGGGAAAAAAGAAGCTTTGGGAAGATTACGGTCTGGATTGAATGAGTGCTTTGTTTGGGTTACTACTCAAAAACACTGCTTTGTGTTAGGGGAGTTTCATTGTCATGTCAGGTTCAGGTTACTTTATTAGTACCTGTGGGTAAACTAGGTTTACTGTCTAAAAGGCAGGACATCCTTAAAACTTTGTAGACTACCACATAACATGCAACACATCAAGCATTACAACATATAAAACAGACATGGATAAAAAGAATAGAAAACAGTACATGACCAAAGTGCTTGTGTGTTTTGTGCAAGTAGTTATAAGTCTGAAATTTGTTTAATAGAGTGATTTTTTACCAACAATTTGTTTTCTTTTTGTTAACTTAATACATTTTTCCAAAATCTTTCCAAACTTTCCAAAGTCACAATTAGATTGATGTTCTTTGTTGCACATCTTTCATTATTTTCTGGGACTACCAAATGGTAAATTACACTAATTACTTTTAGATTAACTAGCAAAACAGCATACCAAAAACATTGGTATATAGTATAAGATTAGTATACACACACTATAGTAATAGTGGACGTTAGGATTTAGGAGATGGCAAATGCTGTCTGGAACAAGTGACTGCGTTGTAAGGCCAAATCCCACCTACTGTACAGTACATTCTGGTAATGGCTGGCCGAGGGGAATCTTGGCCATACATTAGGATCAGTTTAATCAATAGATGACTTGATCTACATTCTACACCATAGGCAAATCAAGTCCAGCTTAGTTATGTAGCACTTTTCAGACACAATGGCAATTCAAAGTGCTTAACATAGGCATAAACATATAAAACAAAATATTGAAAATTGTAAAAATGCTTGCCACGAAAGAAACAAGAAACATTAGTCAACATCCCTACCGGGGACCATTATGCTCACGAGGATCCATACATGATATTGCCGACGTATATCACCATTAGCCACAGCCTGACAGTTTGTGTGTTCTCGTCAGAGCAGAGCCAGATGTTTTGTAGTTTCTCACGCTGAGGAAGAAATGTTTTTTGTTTGTTTAGAAGACTCAGAATTATTCCTATAATAATCATGCACCACCACCACCACCCTGTATAAAAACAGTATCTCTATTTTTAACTTCATCTCAGATTAAAGACCAAGCTTTTCAGACTTTGAAGTGAGCAATGATCTTTTTTGTATGTTTGCGTGTGTGTTTCATGTGTCCATCCATGCATTCATTAAGAAATCTTTGCAGTCATTCAAAATGAAGCAGTGGGTGAATATAAATATTTTACCTCGACCCAGAAAAAAGCAGCTCCAGGCTGAATGTAGCTGATGCGTCTCAAAGGTGTATGATATGTCCCCTTCCTCTGAAAGCCTCATCTTGAAATGTGACGGCTAGCAGATGGTGCTTTACTGTACCTGAGCGCTTTACATTATAGGCATTTAGCTGAATATTTCCTTCAGTATTATATAAAAACACTTTACTTCCTGGAATTGTAGTATCCCAAAAAAAAAATAATGGAACTCAAAACCTGGTTTGATAGTTACATATTATATTTATTATTCCTTATTGGACACAAGTCTATCTTACGTAATACAATACTCATAGCCAATTAGCACATTAAGACATTGAGTTACGGTAATTGTTCCTCAGGTCCATACAAACCATAAAGTGATCCCTCCCATATGCAGTGCAAGTATTCGTCCCTTTTTTTTGCCTGACATTTCGTTTTTTCACTTTTTTTCATTTTTAAACCTATTATTACAAGCTGGCTGGTTCGGTTAATAATTTAAAAGCCTTCAAACCAATTTCTCTGCTACATATATGAAGAAAATTTGAATAAAATTTACAGAAAGTAAGCGAATGAAAGGGGAGACAGGCTGGCTGCAGGCGGCTCTACAAGGCTCCTCTGGCCCATAACAATACTTTTGTGTCCCGAAAATTGAAAGCTCTGAAGAAAGAAACATGAAAAATGAGAGATAGAGAGAGAAGGTAGCTGGGATTAGAATAGATTGTATTTAACTTTTGGCACGTTGAGTCTGCTTAAAATGCAAGTCCCATACTGAATAAGTCTGATCTGAGCAGTGCTGCCAAATGGTGCACAGGTCTCTTCAAGCTTTTTAATATGCTGGTCAAATAACGGCTTCCTCATAGATTTTCTCCCACCTGATGCTTTTGAAAATGGACCAGTGTGTGTGTGTGTGTGTGTGTGTGTTCATGTGTACTCATGTATGGATGTGTGTAGTAACTGTGTGTGCGCCAATGCCAGGGGGCCAGGCAGCACATTAAGATAGTGACTGGCAGATCTCATTTGGTGCTTAATTTCACAAGGGTGAGCTCTCATCTGTGAGGGCCCATTATCCTTGGGCTAGCTAGCTAAATAATGTTGGTGGTTCTTTAGCGAGAGATGTTAACACTGACAGGACTGGACTTTGTGTATGGTTTGCAGTGGTGGAAGGTGCATTTACTCAAATATGATAACTGGGTAGCCTATATTTTTTTGGGGTACTTGAGTACAATATTTTATTTTCCAATTACAAGCTTTCTTCCTGAGTGGCGTGTCTGTAATCTGTATAATCTGTATAACTCCTGCTATGTAAAAAGGGAACGTTTTTCTGACATGTTCGCAGTATCAATTGTATGATATGATAATATGTCAGAGTTGTGTTTACAGCTGCTACCCATTAGTGGCCAAAATATTAATTAATAATACAGATTTGAGTCAAAATACGTTAAAAAGTATGGGAATACAGGATTTAAATGTATGAGGTGTTTTTACATTGTGGTATTTCTTCTTCTTTCTTTTATTGTTCTTAAGAAAAGATCTGAATATTTATGCTGATTTGTATGAAACATTTTACACTGCACTGCAGAAATTGCTTTTAAAAAGTTTAAAAAGTCAATAAACAAGTAAAAACAAGAATCAGATTATTTTGTCAACAATTAAATCACATGATGGTTAAATGATTGTAAAATGGTGAAAATAGATTTAGAGTGAATTTTGATAAACTGTTTTAAAATAAATAACAACAACAGTAATTTTTGCAAAAATAGATATGTAAAGCAGATCAGCAGAGCGGCACAGTCTCAGCTAGCCGGACCAGGGCATTTACAGGTCAAGGTGAATCACCCTTTTAATATTCAATACTCTAGTGAAGAGCTTCTGCAGACATTTAAAGCCATAAACGTCTGCACTGTTTAAGATGCATCACGTTGTTGTGCCCTTATTTAGTTTAGTCGCAAGCTTTATGGCCACCTCATGGAAATTTGTTTCCAGTCTGGTTCTGCAGTATAACACACAATAAAGTTGCATAATAAAATACAAGATCACAGTAAAAACGATAAACACATTACCTGAAAGTACAATAAAGGCCCGCATCAGCTGATAAGACCATACAAGAAGTCAGTGCTTTGATGGAGTCCAATAAATATTTCTTATCAGTGCAAAATGCCAAGTTCTTCTGGAGGGCGTTAGACACTTCACACGGTGGACACAATAACATAAACACCAGTGTGATGACCCTGTAATAAATACTACTTTTGTAAATCTGATAGTATGCATTTTGTCATTATCTGAAAAACTTTTTTAGGGGCAGCTACTTATGTGCTTTTTACTCTCTAGCATTGCAAACAACAGCACAGTATTAGTACAAAGTATTAGTCGGGATGCTTTGGGTTTTTTTTCCACAAGTTTTGTGTCAATGTGTTGGTGTGTATGTGTCACAACAGGGAAATTGATCTTCTGAGTTTATACACACTCCACCATTTGCGACTTCAGAGGGTTGTCTCTTTGTTGACATCAAAAGAGCTTCTGTGTCCTTTGTAATACAGATAATTATCTCCATCAGTGTGGCCTTTGATGTTCACATGGCTGTATAATGATGTGTGTGCATGATCAGTGTACAGTTTTTGTTCCATTGTGTGTAAAATGTGTGCATTCATGAAAATCTTTTCAGGTTTTAGTTTTGCATGTACGCTACAGATACCTGCAAACAACACCGGATTGGAAGGCTATTAGGACGATTGGAAAATTAGACAATAACAGTTAGAGATGCCCTTAACAAAGAGTTATTGAAAGCCTATTTTCCTTCTTTAGGCCAACAACACATCTTCTCGCCATATCCTGCCTGGAAATAGTGACAAAAATAAGACTTTCTGAACTCTCTGAAATTTGCTCTCCTCTGTCTCATTTATCCTGCAGACATTTTTGCAACCAATTCTGTACAATTCAATGGTTACAATCACATTCACTCCTATACACATAATTAGTTTAGCTGCATGTGATTTCAGCTAATCTGTCTTCATCTTCTCTGTAGCCAATAAAATTATGTTATTTTAGCTCGCTTGGAATGAATGAACTGTTAGACCCACAATTAAATCCCAAGTTAAAAAAAGATATTGAAATGCATTTGAATACAAATAGGATTACGGGAGATTGAAAATCACAAATTAGGCCTGCAGATTTACAATTCAAGTTGTATAGTAACGAACAACAACACAGCTTACAATTCTTTCGTTTAATAACATTGATAACAGAACATATAGATTAGGTCTAAATTTTGTAGTTCTTAGGTACGTCTGGTATAGACCAGTAAACCGTTCCATTCTCCTGATGAATATGAAGAGGATTATAATGCTGTGTAACTTGTTTTATTTTTGGAAACTGCAGTGGAGACAACAAAATGAGTCTTAAGGCTATGATTGCATTGTGTTTTACTCTTCACACCAGGTAGACACTCATGGGCAACCTGGGTGTTTGGGCCTTGGCTGTGGCCGCTCTGCTGGGAACCTCAGGGTGCTGGCTGGCTGAAGGGCACAAGAGTGGCAGGCGAGGCAACACTGATACAGCCACAATGTCACGTACCTCCTCCCAGGAACCACACTCCATGGTAAATATCCTGTACAACTCTCTCTCTCTCCCACACACACACACACACACGCGTGCACGCACGCACGCACGCACGCACGCACACACATTGTTTGTCTTCCCACTGAGGACATCACTTTCACTCTCTAATAAGATGGAAAAACACAGTGATTTTAATCAGTCATATCAGCCATGAATCAAATCAGGGTTGCAAATCAAAATGAAGTGAATGAAATAGTCTTAAACACATTTGTTGTCAAATTTAGTACAGCTTAACTTCTGTGAAACAGTGCCCTCCTGTCTTGATATCTCATATGCTACCGGGGGTATGGGAGAAGTCTGATGCATTTTAACTCATCGGTTTACCTATTTTAAATTGTTAAATTCCAATCCGAAGACCACGGAGAACAGATGCATGCCCATGGGATCATTGTAAAGCACTCTGACATTTTATTGTCATTTCCCATTTTTTCATCCACAGTAACCTGTAGCCTTAATGCATTTATCCCACTATCATGTTTAAGTGAATTATCTACTATATGTCCAAAAGAAGGCGACAAATCACTCTTAAAGGATAAACATACTTACATAACCCCAAAAAATGTCAAAAAACATTTTCTTGACGATTTAAAATTACTCTTACAATTCACTATAATAATATTTGTCATTGAATATCCAACTGGAATAGGAGGATCTGTAATTGGCTATTATTTTTAAAAGTGAAGTTGACTGATGGCAATAATAAAATACACTTCTAAGATGGTGCAAGATTCGGATTGGTTTCTTTGCTCCGGGGCGTTCAACGTCTAGCTAACGCTACATAGTTCCGTGATACTAACTAGCCAGGCCATTGGTCAAATGTTTGTTCAAATTATGTTGTTTTTGAGAAGGGACAAATATTACAAGAATAAGCTTAAAACTAACATTCTCTTTTGGTTAGCGTTAGGACCATTAGACTATCAAGGTTAGGACACAGCTCTGTAGGAATCGGTACGTGCTTCCACCCTAATGCGCTCCTCCTGAACGTTTTTAGACATACAAATGCTTCAAAACTAGCTAGCGCAAAGAAAAAGAGGATTGTTGGTAAGTTGTTCATTATTTAGCTAGATAACGTTTCTGCTAGAAAAATGCAAATGTTTAACATTAGCAAATGTTTCACAACGTTAACCTTAATTAGGTATAACTAGCTATGCCTCACGTTGTCTAGCTATGTGTACATGACTAACGCTACAGTCGACTTGTGTGACACCACTTTTGTCTACTACGTAGCACTGTAGAGTGATTAGCTAGCTAGCTAGCTAAACGTTAAGGTCTGGCAATGCGAGGTTACCGCCTGGGTAACGTAATTCATCTAGCCATAAATGTTAACTCAGTTTTCTAAGGTCCAACAGGCAAGCTAACTAACTAACGTTAGCTAAAGAGCTAGTCAACTTAGCCCTCAACTTTGGACAAAAACGTTTTCTTTTTGGATGGGACATTCGGCTTAATTAAAGTAGCCTGCTGGGCAAATGCACACAGAACGGTGTATGTTGTGGCATCTAACATTATACACCTAACTCTCTGTTTAATTAGGTTTTTATTGTACTCTAGTTCATGTAAAACTAACACCAAGCAAGTAGCTTTACCTCTTCTAACGTCACTTTTTTGGTGCGTTTAATTTTTAAACTCTCTGTTTGTTCACATGCAACCGTTTTGAGATAATTGCTTTAAAAACTCATGGACAGGTTTCTGAATGAGTGTCTGGTGGCATCTATCATGATGGCACACAAGAGGATAAAAATACTTGCCCTGCAAGCAAACACGTCCTTTCCAGCAAGACTGATGCTTTAACAAATGTTCTCTGCATAACAGAACGATAAAGCACTAACAGGTTCTCAAAAAGACATACGCACAGACAGACACATACGACACCGCCCTGCGGTTGTCCTGATTCTTTGTGAAATGAAGCATGTAACCCCCTGGTTTGTTCTAAGTCAGACTCACTTTGGGCTTTGCCAAGTTGGCAGCAGGCTGTGGAATGTAATTTTGCCCTAGTGGTCCCCTGAAATCTCTTGACACAAAAAACAAATTCCCAGGCACCAAAATTTAAAGTCGACCCTCAGGTGAATCATGCAAATCCGTGAATTCAAATGATTGGGCAGGATGCATTCTAAAAGCCTTTGGGAATGAATAATATCAATTGTGCCAGATTTTCTTCTCCCCCAAAAAACATGTAAACAGAGGAACAAAAGAATATCTTATGTGTAACAGACTGAAAAAAATCAAGAGTGAGAAATGTTGCAAAAAAAGTCCAAACTAAAGTCTTTTGATATTAAATCGCCCATATAATGCTCATTACCAGGTTCAGAATTGTATTTTGAGGTTGTATCAGAATAGGTTTACATGGTTACATTTTCAAAAAACACCATATTTGTGTTTTACGGACATGGCTGCAGGTCGTGTTTTCACCCTATGTGTTTAGCTTTCTGTTTTAGCTACAGAGTGAGACAACTCACTTCCATACTATACTTTGTTGGGCCTCGCACACGCGCAGTAGCTAGGTAATGACAACATCCGCTAGCTACTGTTTTTCCAACTTTGGTCAGTACATGGCAGGATTAGCTGGAAGACTTCTTCTAAACGAGGGCACACTTGTGGAATACCTGCAGAACAGGGACATGTAAGTAGTTCTTTTGTAGATTGTGGTAAACAGTGTTTTGCCATCGAGAACAAGCTAGGATGCTATGGTTTGCCACCTCGTCTCGGCTAGTGACATAGAATGCCGTGCAGATTTTGAACAGCTCACCCGGAGACTGAAGGCAGGACACGTTCAGAAACCTGTATCTCACTTAAAACAGCATGGATAATTTTTTCCCAAGTTTGTATGCAGCTGGAAGAACCAGAGACACAAAAAAATATAATAATAATATTTAACCCTTGAGATTTAATAGATTTAGAGTCTTATATTGGTAAGGGCTGATGCTGGAATCTTCCAACATATTCAGGGAACAGCAACAGACTTAATTTTTTAATGACTAAATTACAAACGCTGTTGTGTCAATTGCGTCATGTCTTGCCTCCTGTACGCTCTAGAGAGAGAGAGAGTGGTCTACGGTAGTTGTCCCAGCCCTCTTTGCAATAACACGGAAAGAGGTAATGGTGCTCGTTGGATGAAAGGTTTAGAACTAAGCATTGAATGAATTGAGAATAAATGCAGGAACAATAAAAACAAAAATAAAAAGATTTTTACCTTGTGTTTTAAACTACCCTCCACCACATTTACATGGTGTGATTATGACTTTCTTTTGTTTTTATTTTGTTACAGTCCCAAAGGGTTATTTCACAGTCTTTTATGCTTTCCCTTGAGAAATGTTACTTAAAGCTGAAGACAACAATTCAGGCATACAGAGCATGTGCAATGGTTATCATTTTATGAAGCAATAATACTCCTTAACTACTACAACAGCGTGGTTGGTGACGCTTTCTGTGCTGAATAAAACCCTCTGGGACATTTTGGTAACTGCTTTCTGATAAGTAAGAAGCATCAGGCATTTAGGCCATGGGGACCAAAAGTGTATAAGTTGTTAAGTAATAAAGGTTGACACAGAAAGTAATGTTTGGCAAATTAGTCCTTAGCTTACATGTAGTTGGCGAAGCAGTACATGTGAGATGATCTGGTCGTAAAATCCAGATTTGAAAAACCATAAATAACTACTACTCAAAAACCTGGGTAGTAGTAGCAGGGTGAAAGGTGAGTGTTCATAAATGGATCTTGGAGTACATAAACCTAAAATACAATCTTACTGGCATCTCTTAAAGCAACCACTAAATAGATGCTGTTTCAAGGTAGTAAAGCTAACAGAATGTTGATAGAAATGTTTCCACCTAGCCTTGTGTGCCTTCTGTAGGGAGGTGATTAGCACATTAGTCAACAAGTGCTGAATCTGGTAGCATACAATACGTGTAAAACTTAGGAAAGGTGTTTATGATTTGAAGAGGAGAGATTGTGCCAGTGAGCATAAATGACAACGTGAAATGACAACATGAATCACAACTGCTAATGATGCAGAAAAAGATGAAATGTGATTGGTTTTAGTTCTATTATGGGAATTATCAAAGTGACAGTATGCCTGTAAATGTAACACTACATTCATGCCAATTTTGTTTTGAACCTTTGGATCCTTTTTAATTAAGCTCATTAAGTTACTTGTTGGTGCACTGATTAATTACTGTTTGATAAGACAGGCCCTTCTTTCTAAGGAACAGACATCAGGGAATACATATTGAATGTAGAAAGGTGAACTCTTGTTAAAACTCAGACACTGTTAGATACAGCTTTCCATTCCTGTGCCCTCTCTGGCCCACTCTTCATCCTAATCAGGCAGTATCTTGAAAAAGGTCAAAGTATCAATATGCTCCACATATCAAACAAGAACTGAAACAATAATATCGTACACATGCTTTGACAAAGTATTGAAACTGCAATGCTGTGTTGGCATACAGGCAGCTAATTCTGCAGAGTTTGGTTACTGACTTGGGTTAAGAGTCAGAGAGAGATGGAGAGATAGTAAATGGGCACATAAAAACATATGGTTCATTGACTGAAGAGGGCCTGCAAAGCAGCACATATAGGAGAGTGAGGGGGTGGAAAGCATATTCAAGCACACATTGTAACAGACACAGCTTGGCTTGAATTGCCCTAAAATGTCAGTCTCTGTGGCAGCAATGGCAGATTCCTGCCTCGTTTTGTTTTTGGGTGTTTAAATGGCCTCCAAGATGGAGGCACGTAGCACTAAGACATTTGTTTGTACTAGTTTTTAGAGGCTATAACAATCTTTTTAATTTTGTACAATCTGTTGCTACCACAAAATCCGAATAAAGAATGCAAACTTTAAACAGACCGTGACATCAATGACATTATACTACCGTGAGATTTGGACAGTGTTTTAATTTTGCTCACAGTACCATGACTGCTTAAGTATGTGAAGCCACAGTAGAGGTACAAATTTAGGTTCATCAACTCTTGCCAAGTTATGCCACAGCCACAGAAAAAAAGTAGTTTCTGACTGGCTGTTATGATAAAACCACTTAACAGCAGATTTAATTCACTACTGCTCTAACTTATTATGCAAGGTAAAACGGGTAACCATAGCAACAGTAATGCTGCTTGATAAAGACCTATATGTGAGATAAACCCAATGCAAGAAAAGTTGATTAGATGCATATAACTTGCTTCTCGCAGGCTGAGGTAGTAAATCCCCTTCAATTGTGTTGAAATACTTCTTACATTTAAAGCCAATTGTTAGCATGTGCAAGTCTGAGTAACCTAGCTATTCCTGTAAGGAAAAAAACAACACTATATGACACGCTTGAGACATGAAGTGACTATGTTATTAGAGAGGAAATAAAGGGAGCCTCAGTCAAACAAAAACAGCCTCAGGCTTAAGAGGTTAGAAGGCATTGTATCTCTTTTGTTCCCTGTTGTCGTGGAGATTGTCATCTCTCAGCATCCCTACTGTTCTCATATTCTTATCACATAATCCTAACTGCCCCGACAGTATCCACAACGTTCCACATCCGGGATTGGTAACAGACATCCAGCCCAAAAAGGGTGACATCCAGTGGAATTTCCTTTGGCAACGTAAATTCTGCTTTCTTTGTGTTGGAAATGTAATCTGCGGTCGATTTAGAAGGGCTACGGTTAACTGCTTCTCAGATGTCCAATCTGACTTTCCTGTTGCACGGCTAAAGCAACCTTTGAAAGTAGACACGTTCCCCCAAAACAAGTTCCTTCAAGAAGCTATTTTGCAGCTGCACCAGAGCTCTGTTGTACGCGTAGCGCCACCCAAGACAATGTGGTTGGGAAGGGAGGTCTGGCAATGTGAGACTAGGTTGTCTGTAATAATACATCCATCTAATCAGCCTCTTTCATAAAGGTCCAATTGTGGTAGAGAAAAGCATCCCATCCCCCCCTAATTGAAACTTAGTGAGTTTGCATTTTTACCTGTTTACTTTATTCCTCCACCCACTGAAAGTGTCAATGCAAGTGTTGTACTGCGAGAGAAACATACAAATGGCCTCCTAATTAACTGTGTGAACACATCTACTTTGCATTTAAAGTTACACAACAGTAGTTGCCTTCAATTACTATTAAACTATTTTATGTCATAAAATTCCACTGAAGCTAAATGTCACTTTTAAATTCTATTTGCAGAAACTCAATATTTACTGGCCCCTATACAATTTGTTATTGATAGTAGTTATCAAATAACCACAAAAACTCAAGTAAATTGTTATATTTCATCTTAATTTACAATAAACACATAACGAAGAGTGTCATAGATGAGTTAAAGTTCACACTGAAAGTGGAGGCTAATAATTAAAAAAACTATAAAATCTAATTGTAATAACTAACTTTTGTCATTACTTGAATGTACTCGCCTGACGTGCAGTTTTACTGGCCCTGGGCCATTGGGCAACCCTGATTGTTGAACTCTGAATGTATAAAAGAAAGCTACAAAACTAACCCTCTAGAGTCATAGTAAAGAGATGACAGTATTTTTGGAAAGAAGCACATAGCCTTTCTTTCACCTCTATGCTTGGTTTGAGTCTCTAATCAATTGATCAAATAGCGGCACTCCAGATGATGGAAGGAGGTGCTGATGAGCACACTCAATTTATCCTGCCATCATGAGGAAGCACGTCTGCAATTAAGATGGACAGATGGCAGAAAGAGAGAGGGATAGAAATGTAGAGACAAAGGAGGAAGCAGTGACAGAAAGCACTAACACTACTGTGTTTTTGGTGATACTCTCAGTCTTCTGGGAAACCAGTGAGGCCTTGCACTCACACGTTTTATCACTGAGCCTCATTACCAGTGACATCCACACTGAGGGACAATAATGCAAAATGTCACTACACTTCAATTGGTGCCACATATTGGCTGCCTAAGAAGCGGTGTTGCATTCTAAGACCGGCTTCTCTTATGTTTTTAAACGGCATGCCGCTGCCTTGTTTTACTGTTTTAAGTTAAATTTTTCAGATCCATTCATTCAGAGTTATATTTACAGTTCAGTAACAAGCACAAGTGATGAGTAGCTTACATGCACACTAAGGCTGCACAATATTTTGTTTCATCTTCTACTTTGCGTTTGTCACATTGCAGGGCGTGTAATGTTAACGCTCCAACTTTTTTGCTGCTTGATAGAAAAGTAAACTTTCCCTGTTGCCGCAGACGTAGTCTTTTCTTAAGAACAAATTTAGGAAAAGCCTTAGGGAGATAGTGGTGAGTGAGGCTCATTGACTTTATTCAGAGCGTTTATATAAATTCAATGGTGTCTTGTGAGTCAACTAGTGAATTTAACTACCTCATTTCCTCCAAAATCCCTTCAGAAAAGTAGTCACAGTGCTTACAAACAGCTTACAAGAACAAAGAATAAGAAAATTCCTTTTTTATTTTCTATGTACATGGACTCCGCTCCAAAATCACCCCAGTAGTCGAGAATCGTTTATTTTCAAATAGAGCTATTTATGTCATCTTGTGAAAATCTTGTAAAGGCCCTTTTTTCAATATCGCAGGAAAAAAAATATTGCTGTCAGTTTTTCCAATGTTGTGCTGCCTTATTGCAAACCAAAATGCTTATAGTTTGTGCACACAAACAAACACATAGCATCGGTCAGCTGGACTTAAACTCTAAAGGTAACAACACAAATAAAACTCAATGTCCAATGAGGTGCAGTGAATTTCATTACATAGCAAACAGTGTTGGGGAAGTTACTTTTAAAAAGTAATAAGTGACAGTTACTAGTTACTTCTTACAAAAAGTAACTAAATTAGATACTCAGTTACAAATTATAAAAGTAACTAGTTACTTCAGAAAGTAACTATTGCATTACTTTCAAGTCCATTTTTAAATGCTCAAATGTGACCCCACCTCCACCCCTCTTTAACGTAACATAAAATACATGTGCATGTTAAATTATGTATAATAAATCTAAAGATTGTAATGAAATGAACACTTAATACAATACACTATTAACAGAAACCATGTACACACATCTAAACTATGTTAATGTTGCGGTGGAACAAAGTGAGACTAGCCTCCAATCAAATGCCATGTATGTAGATATTATGTCTAGCGGATTGATACAAATAACAACATCGATGTTTTGGAACTTTTGATATTTATTGCCCCTCAACAAGCCACAACTGGGCAAAGTTAAATAATGCTTATTAAGCACTCTAGCAAAAATAAACAACAAATATATGTACAGTCTTTATAGTGCAAATAACGTAAGTGGCCTGATGTTTATATTTGTGTGTGTGTGTTTGTTAGAGTAAGGGAGAAGTGAGAAAGTGACAGCAATTAGCTGTGGCGCCAGTAGCAACTCTAGAGTCATAGTGCCTATGTTTTCTGACCATGGTGGAAAATCTCTAGCAGGAAAATTACCCCCCACCACCCCCTTGATTTCAGAACGCCATACCTGTCTCTCGTTGATTGACTCACTTGTGTTGTTCGTGGTGTGTCCGACTATGCACGCTTTAGAACACCCGCCCAACTTTACATGTGATTGACTAACCACAAAATTTTACTCAACCTCAGCCAATTGTCAGCATTTATGCAATTGTCTCGTGCACGGCCCCCTAACCAAGGAAGAAAAAAAAGTCTTTGCCTCTCGGCTCAGAGATCATGTTGGTCTGATGAAAAAATCTCAAAAAAACAGCTTCAATTATAGTAACGCGCCGCATTTTTTAGCAGTAACGGTAACAGCTTTATTAAGATTAGATTCAATTAGATTACTTCTTACTGAAACGTAACGCTGTTATTTATAAAGCCGTTATTACTTTCACTGATAGCAAATAGGTCCAATTATTCAAAGCTTTCACAAACCAAAGATTTTCCATTCACATTTAAATTCATTCATAATGCAAGACACCTTGTCATCACTTTTCTTACCGCCAGTCACCTTTTTACTTTTATATCTACACTCCTGTTGTCTGGCTCATAATGGGTTTTATCTGACATCTTAGTATTTAGAGGGGGCCCGAAATTGTCTCACAATCTGCCCCTGTCACTGCTCAGTGATGTGGAAAGACAACTCTACTCTCTTCTGACATCCTCAGCACTTTCTGTATGTCACTTGTAAAACTGTTGCTTGGCTTTATCATCAGTTCTGCTCTGCATTATTGTGAGGCCAGTAGGATAACCGATTATATTAATCCTTGCAAATGTGAAGAGGATAAAATTGTGAAACTGTTTTACTTCTGTGTACCACAATGCAATGGGGGAAAAGAAGCAGAAGCACCCGCAAAAACTTAAAAGGAAAGCTTGCCCAGGCGTTATCAATGTATCATGCAAAATATGTACAACATTTTACTGTTGTGAGTGTTAGATTTGTTTAAGGGAAGTATTATAAGTAATTTAGTTTTGCTTTGTTTACATGATGCTGGGCGTGTGGGAGTCTCCTTCACATAAATGACTGGTGCAACGGTATTTTCAGTCAGTGTCCAAAATTTTGTTTGGTCGTTCCCTATATTATTCACTATTTAAAAAACACTATACAGGGAATAATGAGCAAGTGAATAAGTGAATGGCTTCAAACACAGATTCTGTATGGCTGTGTAAAAAACTGCGTGTGGATTAGAGTAGTGCAGGGTAGCCTATGGGTTTGGTCTTCCTTACTGATGGATTGTGTTGCACTTGCGGATAACGAGCATTTTTATCGTTGACTTTAGTAAGACATAACCTCAAGTCTGTTTGATTCTCTCTGCTGTGGCCTCTGCTCTGAAGTCTCACTGCTGACTACACACAAGTGGATGTATAAAAGTCGTTTGTTGGCTACCTTTTGATGCTGCAAATGTATTTTGTTTAACTTTGAATGATCATCTTTATGTATCCCACAGGTGGACATGATAGCCCTCCATGTCATCATACAATCATATCTACACAAAGCATTTGGAAGGCCATGAATGACAATGACATTTGTTAAGATACATTTTAAGAAGCATGTCAGTATCCTACAGTTAGGACTGACTAATAAATCAGTTTATCCTTGTAGGGGTATCCATTGTTTGACATCCTGATAAACATTCCAACACAATATAGTGACAAGTGCCATCTTGCAGCCTGTTGGGAAGTGTATTTCCAATTAGGGTAATTGAATTGACTCTGGGATTTGCCTTTGTAAAGATCTTTACGTTTCTCTGCTGTCATCCATATTCTCTCTCACTCCCTCTCTGTCTCTCTATTGTTGTCTTTTTCATTGTCTTTCCATCTATTCAGCGTGTGTTTTCTGTTGTTGTCTTTCCCTGAACCTAGAAAAGAGGAAGAGCCACAGTAACGGATGGAGCACGAAAAGCTGCAGAAAGGGCTGTTTTTGTCTGACTCCTCCAAGCCTGTAATAACCACTTTTATGTTTGCTCTCTGTTTGCAGGAGAAAGGGAAAGCAGACGGGAACATCGATCAATGTGAGTACACTTACTGTGTTCAAACCAAACAGAATTTTTCAAAATATACCATGTTCCATGACAAGCTCTTTTTTTTCCTCTGTTATTGGGCACATACGTTAGTTTTCAAATCTAAAGTGCACTCATGAAATGGACCATGCAACCTGTTATGGATAAGACCTGAATGAAAATTTCCACTTGTTACTGCATCACATGTATTGCTCTACTCTTCTCGGAGGAATTGTTTGAAAGCATGGCAAATTTAAAATTTAAAAGCATATCAGTTGTCAGTGGATGCCAAGAGATAATCTACAAATCAGTTGTGGGACTGGCAGGTATTAGTTTGTCTATTCAGCTGCATTTTCAGAGAAAAAATAATAGTATACTTTAAAAAAGGGAAGATTTTTACTAGTGTGAAAGTCCAACATGTCCTGTCAGTCTTCCCCAACTTAACAGACATCAAGTAGAATCACCTGAAATCTCTCATTCCAACTGACAACCTTTGAAAAATATTTTTGTCAGGTGAATACTTATTTAGCTGTCAACCATCTTCAGTCCCCTGTCAGAAATTATTAGTGCTCATATTTTCTGGCTTTTTCTCTTTCCTTATTTGTGTTATATATCTTTTTTGTGCATGTTATAGGTTTACAAAGTGAAAAATCGCAAAGGGACTTACCATCTTCAACAGAAAACACTGTTCACGAACTGCTCCAAACAGCTCTATTGTAGTCCAGCGTCACTTTGTAACACACGTTATAATGTTCACCTAGCTGCTAGAATGGTCTAATACTTTGCTTCTGACTGGCTAGTAGTGCTTACCTAGCTACTGCGCATGTGTGACTCCCAACAAAGATGGCATAAAAGTGTGATGCCTCACTCTGTAGCAAAAACAAGAGCTCAACACAGGGTGAAAAGAGGAGCTGCATCAATGTGCAGTACAACAAAAATATGGTGTTTCTTGAAATTAAACCATGTAAACCTATTCTGATATAATGTCTAAATACAATTATGAACTTGAAAATGAGCACAATATGGGTGGCTTAAGTAATATCTGTTTTGGTTGGGCGTCAACCTCTTGAGTCTGCATGATTGCTTAGACAATTAATGAGAGAGCCCCTTGATTGCTGTCAAGACTGGAAAGAGTGTCTGTCTTTCTATCTTGATTTTAGGGTTTTCATTTCACTTCCTGCTCACTGACGTGAGTCAGTTGTCATCGTGACTCATTGAAATGGACAAGGTGATTGTGGCTGACAGTCACTTCTTTACATCAGCAGTGTGTTTGACTGTGTTAATGATGTGTTAGGCAAATGTGTTTGAGGCATCACCATGGAACAGCAACCGGTGCTATTTTGTTGTATTGTGACTTGGAGATCAGTTAGAATGCATTAGTGTCAAATTAATAAATTCAGATGGCTGAATTTGCTTAATTGAATAAACAATAATATTATAGGTTGTAAAACCAATAGTATACAAATGCCTATGTTATGTAGTTGTGTAGGTTTAGAAGATACAATTTTGGGCGCCTGGTTGCCTCACCTGGTAGAACGGGCGCCCGTTTGCACCTTGACGCAGCGGCCGCGGTTCCGGCTCCGACCTGCAGCCATTTGTTGCAAGTCATTCCCTTTCTCTCTCCCCTTTCATGTCTAAGCTGTCCTGTCCAAATGGGAATGTGAAGTCTACATGACTGGCACCAACTGCCTGCCTTGCATTAGACAGTAATCTATCACAGCTACTGCTACAGGATCAAATATGTTTTATATTACATTTGGGAACATGAAAAGTGTGTGTGTGTGTATATATACTGTATATATAGGGCATTTCGGCTTAGATAAAAATCTGCTGTTTTTGATGCACATTAACAAAATGATGTAAGCTTCTTGAAGGTTTTAATAATCAATACGATTATTTTGGTCAAAAATGAAATCACGGTTCGTTAACGTTAATACTCATTAACCTTTGGATATAATGGATAGTGTCCAGTGTATACTCTTTTAGTGTCTTTTATCTCACAGAAAGAGTCTTTGTATCGGAATAAATTCTGTTTTACTACTGTAAGTCAGTTCAGCTATTACACAAATCACTCATAACTTTACACAGCTAATGAACAATTCCAGATACAAAACACAATAATGCATCACATGTCACATTATAACTTACGTCACATTTTACATACAGTTTAACAAAAAAACTAAATTCTTAGGTAACATTACTATGTTTTTTTATATTGGTTTGGAGTGCTAGGCCTATGCAGCCAGCAGGAAAAGGTTTTAAAGCTATTAGAAAAAGCGATATGAAAAAAGAAAAAGTAATTTAAAAAAAAAGATGACATAAATAGCACTATTTGGAAATTATAAATATAATAAATCATTCTCGACTACCACGGTGATTTTGTAGGGGAGTGCATCAACATACAAGATAAAAATGAAAATGGTCTTTTCTAGTGTGAACCATTCTTTGTTGGACTTTAATGCTTTACAAACACCAAAGCAAGTAAGCGCTGTGACTACCCTTCTGAAGTGATTTTAGAGAGGGAAATTAGGGACTCTGGTTGACTAGCATGAAACCATAGTATTCATATAATACTATTAATCCAGGCTGAAGTGTATGACAATGACTGCATGTTGCTTCCTCTAAATTTCAGGTTGTGGTCAACTAGCGGGGCCAGCTTGTTAGTTTGATAAATTGATCAGACCTGCATGTCACGCGCACTAGGAACAAACTCTGTGTCCAAGAACAATTAAATTAGTGCAAAGTACGTTTGATCAGACACAGACTTCTGTAGCAGATTAGTGTTACGTTTCCAGCACCGCGGCTCCAAACCCTAACGTTAGTTGGGACAGACGGACCCCTTGTTTCTTTAGGCTAACTATATTAGCTTTAGCCCGGCTGGTAGCAGTTTTCTGTGGGGGGGAAATGGCTAAGAGACCAATTATGTTGCATTAATCAGGGGATTTAGTTCGTAATTGCAGCGAAGATAAACCCCTGACTACTGTAGCTTCACTGACTACTTATTGAAACTATGTGCATCACTGTCAGCGGCAGCTGCTGCCTGCGGTACTATTCTACACAGAGCCTCACTTCCCATAACAATAAACCCCGTCGGACTAACATCACATACGCACGCTGCCAACATGGCTATATATAAGGTGTGTATGTCACTCCGTATGTATCCCAGAGATAAAAGCGATGGAGTGGTAAAGTTGGAAGGGAAAAAATTTCCACCAGCTGACAGGTAGGCCTGTAATGTGTCTGCCTTGTCATTTCAGGACAGCTGCTTTAATATTGTGAGTTTTTTTCCCCACTTAGTGTGTGCTGATTTCCCCTCTTGAGACTAATTATCCACTGCCTGTTTGTATGCTAAACTAGATCCACTGGCAAAATCAGGCAATTGGAATTCATTTTCTTGTTTTGATCTCCTTTTCCTTGGATGAGGCTCAGTGTAGCTCTTTGGGATTGTCTGCTTTCACTGCCATTGGCTGTTTGATTCTACTCCTTTCAGTTTATTTTTTTACTTTACCTGTTTTCTTTCTTTGTATATTTATTTTTGGCTCCAACTCTCCTTTTATTTGGTCCATCCCTTATTTTCACTCATCCTCTCCGTCTTTGGCGAACCTTTTTTTGTGGCATCTACTCTCCTCACTTTGAGACAATGACATTAATCAAATTGGTCCAGTTTTACCTGCGCAGATGCTACTCGTGAAAATTGCTTCCTGCAAACATTGTATCTGAAGATTTTAAGCTGGCTAGACAAAAAAATCTCAGTAAGTGACATTTTACTGGCTGGTGATGCACAGACATTCCTGGTCAAAATGCCACAGTCTGGAAAATATGCAGTCGTTGTCCCAGTATTCTTCTCACAGTGTGTTATTGTTGTCAGTGGGATCCATATGTAAAAATTGAATATTGCCCATTTGTCTTCCTGGGGAATGGTGATTAATCTGGCCTTGAGTGCTTAATTTATGAACCTTTGCAGAGGCCTAATCAGAGTTTGTAACCGTCACAAATTAAACAATAGGAAGAGGCAAAAGCAAGTTAAGCAGTCTTGTGGATCGTTTAGATTGTAATTGGGTGAGGTTAGATGGGACAAGGTTGACAGAGAGACTCTCTAATAAGCAGCAAATGACTGGGGAGAAAGCTGGGGGGAGGAAAAGCAGCGAGTAGAAGAAGTTCAGAGAAGCACGAATAAAGGAGGAAGGGACAGGGAAATATGTTTTGAAAGTCATCTCTTAGCTTAACTACTCAATACAATTAGATGTTTTAATTTTCTCTTTTTTGGCATTGTGTGACCTAGTGCCATATTGATTGACATATTGTGCCTGCCTGCTTCAATGTCAATACAATACAATATGAGAATATTTATAGGTTTATAACGCTAACTGAAATCAATGGAAAGTCGCAGAATCTCTACGTTGTTGTGTCTTAAAAAAAAGGGCCAGATGGCCAGTGTGTTTGTGTCAGAGGATGACTTGGGAGTAAGATATTCAATTTTGGAGAGACATGAAGAAGGAAAAGCAGAAGGTAGAGACTTTAGAAAAATTCCAAAAGTAGTCTGCCTAGTTGAGAGGAAAGTGGGACCACATTATAAAATCAATGCACAAATAACAGGATAGGATGGAAAACCTTTTTTCAGCTCTTAAAATCTGTTATGTTTTATTTTAATATTTGGAGTTTGATATTCCCAAGTCTTCCAAAATTCTCTTAGGGGACATTTTCCTGAAGTCATTATGACCTGGAACAAATGTGTTTGGGTTTTCCACATCTACAGTATATATTATAAAGAATTGCTCTAACTGTGTGACCACACTGCCTAGCAACATTCCGCCCAGAATTGCTGATGCCTAAACAGTCAAACTGCTTCCTGACAGTTCTACTGTCACATAATAAAAGAGAAGATTAGGAGGTAGGGGGCAAAGGGGGGTGACAGTGCCGATCAGAAAATGGTACAGTTATGAAAGACGGGATTAAAATAGCCAGAGATAAAGCAAACTCACGGTATGAAGTGTCAAAAAGTGCCGTTTTAATTTTTTCTTCTCCTGTTGCCTCGCTGCAGACAAACCTGCTATTTCCCAAGTAAACATAGAAAATGTGGAAAGACAAACTTGTGAATTTGCTGTGAACATTAAAATGTACTCTTAAGTAATTAATGGTTTGTTAAGTAGTAGAGTACGAGGACATTTTTCGCTGATGTGGTGAAGACAGCTGGTGATGATGATGATGAATGCTCTTGTGAGTAAAAGATGGCTGTTGGCCAGTTACTAATTAAATAGAACAGCTAATGTCTTCAGCAGTCTATTGCAGGTATCTGTTGTATGACGGCTGTTGGTGTTAATGGGATTGTTATGTGTTAAGCAGTCTTAAACTGAAAGAAGTTACATGGGTAATAGCCAGGGAGTCGCAGTCAAGACAAAATATGACAGGCTGTTATGTGGGCAAGGCATGCTTTTAAATAAAATCTTTTCTTTACATAAGACATAGAGACATTAAGACAATATATAAAGAGCCAACAGATTATACTGTATAAAACATACTTACAATATAGGGTGGGAATGGTTCATGTATTCGCATTGAACCAAATCAGTAAATGCGTCATGGTTTGGTGCATGAATATACTCGGAGAATACACGGTATAAAAATAAATAAAACTTGCGTGCAAATATCCCTATGCACAACTCTATGAAGCTCTGATTGGTGGGTTGTATGTAGCCAAACTCCGCCTATGTTCAGTATGGACTAAAAACTAGTCCATACAGCATACATGAGGTTAGAAAATTAGTTGAATACCACAACTATTCTCAAGGTGGTACTTCATAACTTTTTCTTACAAGGTTTGCCAGTTTTTAGACGGTATAAAGGAAGATGTGATGACAAAACCAGATTACAGAGCAGATGTATAGTTGGAGAAGTGATAGTTTGAGGGGTTATACTGTATAATTCACAGGGGAATGTTTCACTTAAACTGTATCCAAGGTTGAAGAAGAAACCATTAAATCACAGAGTTGAACTTATGTATGTTCTCTCTGGTATATTGTTGACACTTCATACACACTAGGTGTAAGCATTTTAGGGAGCTCTTGTACATTAGATAATGTCATGCAGATTACTCACCTTGAGACATCCTGCATAATTAGAATGTGCAAAAAAGAATATTTCTTTCATTGCTGAAAGTTGTAAGTCCCTATCACAGTCTCATCGTAAATCTCTGTGAAATGTGATTTCATTAAGCTGAACAGCAATAAAGATTACCAAGCGAAAAGTCCATTCAGTCATTGAAGACTTAATCAAAATAGCAAAGTGACACAGGGTTTTCTAAAATCGACCCACCTTTTTATGGACGTGGTTAAAAAATTTAAATATCTTCAAGTAAAGTTATGATGACAATTTTCCATCGTGATGGACCGAAATTTGGTCCTAAGGAATGATGTTCATTTGATTTAATTCACGGACAGCCACACAGTTTCCCTGTTGTGATAATTTTTTTTGCTAAAAAGTCTGAAAGTCAAAGACAAAGGGAATTGCAGCATCAGTGTAAGCTCCATGTAAAGCATGCCTGCAGATACTGCTGAAGGGCTTAAGGAGGGCACACAGCCTCTCCAGGGACTAAGAGGGACTGACAGTGGCACTCTGAATAACACTTTACTCTCACTGGGGCAATCTGCACCAGTGGGCCTACTCGGATGCACACACAAACACACACTCACACACACTGAAATGCAGTTACAGGGACTGAAAACACACAAAGGTTATGTGGAGAAAGCGCTGCCGGAGGAATTGGCAGGTGAAGATAGACATGTATTTACAGGGGATAAGAGCATCCTCACAGATTCATTTAGATTTTTAATCAATTTTATTTATATATATATATAATCTCTGCATTATAATGCTTTCCTATATGGCAAGGAAAACACAGCTGTGACAGCTGTTTGTATACCTGTAAAGGGAGAGAGAAAAAAACATGGCATATGGTTCCACAGATTTTTCACCAAAAATACTGATCCACTTTTTTACCCTTCTTTAGCCTAACTTTAAAATTAGTTAGTGGTTGAGTTATGGTGTCCTGATAAAGAATAGTGCTCTTTTTCTCTCTCTCTGTCTCTCTCAGTTATTGTTTCTCCCTGCAGCACCCAGCCGTTTGCCTGTAATAGCTAAGCCAGCAGCTGGCCCTGCCAACATCTCAATCTCATGTTGAAAGACTTGGAACGACTAAAGACTTTCATTAACAACAATTCATATTTTTTGGGATTAATTGGTAAATCCATTAGTCTCTAAAATGTCAACTGTTTCAGTTTCTCACAGCCAACGGTGACATCATGATTGGCTTGTTTTGTACAACTGATTCATTTTCTGCTTATCAATTAATCAACTAAACGTTTGTGTACTACAAATTACGCTTGTCCAAAATCTGTTACATTTAATATTTATTTGTTGTCTGATATATTAAGGGGTGACAGGAACAAAATGATTACTTAATTTATTATTATTATTATTATTATTATTATTATTATTATTATTATTATTATTATTATTTTAATTATTACTATTTACCATTTTAGTATTATCTGATCACTGTAAGTATCTGTAATTCTGCTTATGTTTTACTTATAACTCACTGGAGGTCAACTCTTGGATGATACCAGATGCTGCTGTGTGAGTGCAAGCATCACTGCAAACCCTTACAGATCCGTTTTTTACCTTCATCCCCGTGATTTTTACTGCCTTACCCATCAACAGAAGACGGCTTTATGAGCTGAGAACAAAAATGATTGCTTTTGAATTCAGATTACATGCCTCTGCGCTCAACTCTTTCTTTTCCTGTCTCTCTACTCCTGTGTGCGCATGTGCATGCACGCACACACACACACACACACACACACACACACACACACACACACACACACACACACACACACACACACACACACACACTGTGGTGCAGATACAGCCCCACATAAACATTTATATACAGTACACTGTGTATGCCTGCTGGAGTTTGAGGATAAGTTATTATGATTTGGATTTCAATCAGCAAAGTCTTCAGTAGGACTTTGCAGAGGACAAGGTGCATTTGCCTACCCCCAGGGAAGTGGAAATCTTAATAAGCCACTACCAGGTCACATTTCTATGACTGAGTAAACACATTCACTCTTAAATATTGTACTTTCAGATGTCATTAATGGCATTTTTAAGTTCATACTTTATTATCAGTCACATAACATTTGTTTATGAGAGATATCAGAGAGGCTGTTAATTTGTCAAATGTTCCTGATTCGTTCCTGAGGTAGATTCTTTTTTCAACCAGTTAAGCCATCCAGGTGCCCCTGGACAGAAAGAAGACGTGATCAGATTTAATATTTTAAGGTGAGGGCATGCAAACTAGGACTGTGTACAATTACTTTTTTTTTCAACTCAAAATGATTTGCATCCCTCAGTAAAAAATAACCTAAACCATAAATTTGTGGTATGGCAGTTCAAGCCCCGCCACCATGTATTGGACTGTAAAATTATCAGGCAACAGGTCATCTTTAATATTATTTTTTGGTGGCTTTTTTCCCTTTATTTCAGAAGGATAGTTGATAGACAGGAAAGGTGGGAGAGAGATGGGGGATGAAACACTGAGGGGACAGATGCAACCAGGCAAAAAGTAAATGAAGGATTGATTGTTCAACCAGGGCTCTCAGGGAAAGGGCAACAATAACTACGAAACAACTCACTCACAACCCAATCTCTCAGTGTGGGTAATATGCACTTAAGTAACCGGTTTTCAGTCATCTTTTTGCAGCTACCTAATTTAAAGATCATGGTACATCGTCATATTCAAGATAATAATATGTAAAGTTTTACTCTGACTAAGTAACGTAGTTGCGGTTACCACTGTTAAACATTTGAATGTTCACAATTCACACTGTGACAGCCTGTCCTCACTGTGCCGTCAGCCAAAAAAAAGTATATCTCAGATACTACAGATAAAATTAGTAAGCAATTCCTTCAAACTGAGGTTGTGGGCAGCAGATACATCTGAATACCTGCTGCTTGTGTACTCAGGATATGAAAATTATGTCAGTCCAGACTTGCATTGCATGCCAAATGTTATCGTAGCATCGTGTTCAAAATCACATTCAACCCTATTTCTAGCCTCAGCTTTAATTTGTAGTTCTAGTGTAACTATTTTCAACATGCATAACCTCACATAAATCCTATTTGTAGACTATTTAAGCACGGTCAATGATGTCAGTCTGTGTGGACTTTATACAGCTTCTTACTGTGCTGCTGGTGCTGCCCCAGTCTGTGCACTCTCATCCACACTTGCTACTACCTCTATCCGTTGAGTTGTCATCTATGCAGTTTCTCTCTGTAGCCACATTCTCTTTGAACATCTGGAAACGGCATAGTGTCTGTAGTGTTGACCTTATTGTAGAGTTCAATGATGGTACCCAAGAGCAATGAGGGTCTCCAATCTGGATGTGACCCATGCATGTGATATAGGGATGCCCCTGTTGATTGATTTGCGTGATCGAGCAATATTTTAAATGTGTCATTCCGTGGCACCTAAATTTTGTGCTGGTACACCTTGATAAAAAAGTTAGGCACACCAGTGCAAAAGGTTAGTGATTTGTAGTAGTGTAGTGTTGGACTCCTTTTTTTTTCTTTTTATATAGCATTTTACCCTTGTTAATCCAGTTACTACTGTAGCTAACGTTAACGTTACCTGCTGTGTAACGTGTTGTTAGTGTTTACTGGCGTGACATGCAGCAATGATGCTGTTGTCTCTAATGTCTGTTTAGGAGCATCACAGAGCAACGCAGACATTTAATTGGCACCGTAATGACGTACTGGAGTCCCCCTTGATACTTGGTCCGGTAGAATGTAGCACAATATGGATGTGGAAGCAGTTAAAAATAGCTTATGTGACAATAAAAAAAATGTTGGGATAAAAATAAACAAATAATAGTGATAATTAATCGTGATCTCAATATTGATCTAAATAATTGTTATTATCATTTTGGCCATAATTGTGCAGCCCTATTGGGGCATCTCTAATTTCAAATGCCTTTTACGCTATTTTCAACATCAAGAATAAACCTTTGGGCTCAGTTTGTGCCAACATCAAGCCTGTTGTGAGGGGCTATTTTATAGTTAAGATTCTTGATGTGTCACTGAAAACTATAGGACCTTGCCAGCAGGGTTTAAAACAATCTACTAGTCAAATGCTGGTGAAATATGCAATTGGCTGCTAGATTTGCTTCACTTACCAGCTAAAAAACACTGGTTATCCAGGGTTTGTCCTGGCTCAGGATGGGCCTTTGGGGGGACATGGGAAGTGTCGGGTCTGTGTGTCCCTCCCCAGGAAATGTTGAGAGTCAAAGACTTCATTTCATGCATTCTGATACATTTTTAGGCACAAACTAATGGTGAAAACGTCTTTATTCTACTTTTTCCCAAGGAGCACCTTTTGCTTCTAAGTTGAAAATCCTTACTTGCATAAGGTAACTGCTACTCTTGTTATAACTTGTTTGTACAATAATACAATAGTGTTATGAATACAAAACCTTGAGAAGTTCTATTTTGAAATGCATTCTATTGATTAATAAATTGTGAGCGATGTTCAATCTACAGTAGTGTAACAGATGGTTCATAATGCATGTAAACCGTGTATTAATTGCAAATTTAACCATCATGGTGTAAAATACAGTGTTACGTGAATGGTGCTCGGTTAAGAGATGGTGCGGGGCGTTGCTGCATCTATAGCTTGCCGATAAAGTGCTCGCAACTGTGTTTTTCATGCATAGGCTCCTCCCGTACGGCTCGCATCAGGTGATAAAATCAAGTTTACCAAAAGACTACTATTTAAGGCAACAACGAGATGTTTTCACAGGTTATGAAACTGTTACAGATATAACCTGTAAAACACGTTACAGGTATATTTGGCAGTGGCAAAAACCTCTTTGCGGGGCGCCCAAACTTTCTCTATGCAGGAAACGCCCTGTAATCTGTTCATCGGCCAGTAAAATTTGAACATCCACTAGCCATTTGGCTGGTGGACTAAAAGGAAGTTTTGAACCCTGCTTGCCAGAGTAAAGTGTGATAGCACTTAGCCTTGGGTTCACATTCTTAATGTTGTATTATAGTACCCTTTACGCCCTATCTGGGAGTCCCATCAGTGAGTTGTATTTTCATATGGTGTATTTAAGCTGTTTCTAAGAGTTGGCATCATTGTGTTGAAATGGATGATTTGTCAGTTTGGAAGAAAGATCTTCAAATGACAAAAATTGAATTTGAGGTACTCAAGCGGAGGGCCTAAAGCCTGACGCTAAGATGAAATAAATGAGACAGTGAGTCAGTAAATAATCGAGGCAGCAATCAGACCATTGCACCTTGCCAGGACAGAGTGAGATGAAAATTAATGAGATGGGCTTTGAATTAAAAAAAATATTTGAATGTAACATAATTTTCCTAAATATGACAAGCAATTACAATTTTCTGGGTTTTGGCAGCATGAGCAAACATGCTCTGCCAGGATTCTGCCTTTTGAGGGTGTGCTTTTAGAATTCAATATGCAATTTAAGATTCCTCTGTAGCTCTTTGTCCACATCCATTCCTTTTTTGTCAGTGACTAGACAGCACATAATAGTACCGTAGCTGCTGTGACAGACATTGCGATCTCAACAAACTAATGTACTGTATACCCATATCCCACTGAAAGAAGACTCCAGAAATAAACTCATAGACTTCCAGGATTGTCTGATCATTGCCATGGCATATAACCAGTAATCTGTTTTATACACTTTTTCCCTGAAGCCTTTTGAAATGCAAAAAAGATTAATGAGAATCCTATTGTTGATATAATTTAAAAACAAGTTAGTAAGGAAATGGAACACGTGGCGGCCAGGCAGGTGGGTTGCTTGTTCTCAGAAATATTTGCCACTTTCTTTGGAATTAAATCACTGAATAATTGATTATTTAACAAATTTAAATGTAAAATGGCAGCGAGGGGAGAGTAGTACAGCAGCTGCAATAATAGAAAATTTAACAAGCAGGTTTTTTTCCATCAACTTTTTTTTTTTTTCATATAGTGAGCCGAGGATTGTGCCGGTGTCCAAAAAGGTGACTAAAATCATGCGTATGTAATGTGATGAGGTCATGTGGTCAGATGAAATTGAAAACGGGTCCAAGTTCATCTGCCATTTGTGGTATATTGTCAGAATCCCAAGATTAATGTCAGATGGTTAAATCACCTCATATGATCAGGCTTTTACTCATAATTCCCCACCACAGGGCCAGAGAGGTTGACATTCTTCCGAGGTCTGGATTAAGTTTGACTTGAATTGCACTATTATTAAGCTATTGACTAACTGTCCCCTAAATCTGATTTTTGGCCTGATGAAGCTACACTGTTTAGGCTTGAAGTTTGATTGGAAAATCTTCAGGGCTTCAGGTCAGAGAAGGCATTAATTTGAATGCCCACATTTAGATTTATCTGCAGGGGACTGTCATGTATTCAAAGTTGGATTTAGAACATCAGAGCTTAGTTGTTGGTCATTGCTACCTATTTTATATATGCTCAGTTAAAAGTAACTCATAACCAAGTAATAATATAATAAAATATGAGTTGAAATAATAATGAATTTCATACTTGAAGCTTTGACTCACACTGCATTTATTTTTGTTTTAAATGGGTCTGTATCATTGTTATGTCATCATGTACGTTATTAAGATACAATATAAGAGCATATCCTTACAACAGTTACACTGCTCAGTTGCCTTATTTAATTTAAGAGCCACTATCTGAACATTAAGATTAAATATGAGTAATTCTAAAGGCCACTGATTTACCAGTCTTGATTTGAAACAAGAAATGCAGCAACTTTAGTATTTCAGACATCCCATTAACTTGAGTGCTCTGTGGGCTTTTTCATAGTATTTAGGGATTTCTATATTCCTATCACTTACACGGAACAAATTGAGATCCATTGAACAATAACAAACCAGCATCAGCAAATGGATTTTTGCATTGAATTTCACACAGAATTCCACAAACTTCCCTTAAAGATAATGGCCAAGAGGAGATGAAGAGGCAATCACACTGAAGAATAAAATATCCCTCATATCTCAACTGCTCTCTTGGGGGATAGATACGATCTCCAGTCATATTCAAGCACAAATGGAGCAATTTGTGCAAATAGCATGCGTAATAGTGGGGCAGACTCCCAGGTGTGTTTGCGATGGCCGGGTCCTGGAGGAGAGGCTCTTCACCTCAAATGCATCAGCAACGGAAATAGGGCAGTGAATGAATTAGGGTGTCATTGGTTAAGGACAGTGAGACGAAAGAGAGGCAGACACAGAGAGAGACAGATTCATGATAAAATTGCTACTAGCCTTACTAAGCAGAAGCAGGAAGTATAATGTGAAATCAGATGGAGCTGGCTGTGGCCAGCATGGTTATTTTGACTCAGTGAACTAAGTGATAATTCAGCTGTCATTCTGAGTGGGAGGAGAGAAATAACACATTTCTGAGATGGTTAAAAGGGGGCAGGGATCAGAGTAATTAACCCAACCTTGCTTTCTGATTACACCAAGTAAAGAAAAATTAACATTGGACTTGCACATGCAAGCCAGCTCTGAAAGCATCAGTATCTGATTACAATTCTGTTGTGTTTGGAGAGTAATCGTATTTAAGTTTCTAATGACAGATAACTTTAGAAATACTACATATTAAATCCGCACTGTAATCTCTATTATATTGTAAATGTTTTTAATTTCATTCCTAATCTACCTTTTTTTTCTTCAATATTTTGGGGCAGGTCCAAATCAAGTTTCATAAGCAAGAAATTGTCATTTAAATGTTTTTCAGGTTTTTAAAGCTAAAAGGCTAAACACTAAAATGACTTAGTATTTGAACTTTCTCATTTCAACACTGGGTCAACATTTGTTTTTTTGCATATTGGCATTGCATAGACTCATGTCAATTCATCATCCTCAGATTTTAGAATGCAAGGTCTGGCTGATGCTGTCTTAAATTTTATTTATACATCTGGGATTTTACCAGGTCAAAATATAGTCTACATTCACCTATAGTTGACTGAGCTGCATTGAATTGACTTTTACATCTGTATTTATGCCTTTCTAATTAGGAATGTGTGGTTGATTTAACTGAGGCAACCCATTCCACCAGCTCTTCTTGGAACATTTGAAACAACTGTTAGCACATTTAAGTTAAGAAAATGCTTTTTAAAATGATGCACTTCTTCCTTGGTCATTGTGCAAGTCATCTACTGTAAAGCAGTACTTTGGTAGAGGTAGAAATTCTAGTTTGCATCTATTTTAAATGTGTGTAATGTGTAATGACCAGCTGTAGGAATGAGAAGGTAGAAAAAAAACCTTAGTACATAATATAGTTATATTACTCACAGTGGGTGTTCCAGAGCACTGACCTTAATCAGTGTACCATCATTTTCAGATGGCTTTGATGAGAGCATATGCATTCATAGTAGCACCAGCAACTTGACAATCAACCAAATTATTTTGTCCAAATATTTTAATGTGATGTTACCACTCCAATGTTTGATTTCAATCTGAACAAATATGAATTACAACTGCAAATAATTTAAAAAAAGGAACTATGAGCATTTGATGTGGAAAGTCAAAGAAACCCATTGTCTAAATAACCAGTGAGAAAGATGCAAGGGCTTTAAAATCTGCTGACATGGTCTAATATATAAACAGGGTGATTGTAGGTCATACCTCCCAACACTATCTTGTCTGATGGAGTTGCAGTCTTCTAATCTATGTCTTTGGAGGATTGTTATTCATGCATAGAAATGTTGCTATTGTGTGTGTGTGTGTGTGTGTGTGTGTGTGTTAGTGCACATGTACGGAGAACGGGGGTTGAACTGATGAAAAATATATAATTCTCTCTAAGTTCTCCTTTGAGATATGCTGCGCTTTATCAAGAATCTCAGCTGATGCTTGAAAGATTACGGTGGAAAACTGTGGCCACATAGCTTCTTTTTATATATTTATTATTAACACACAAATATCCACAGTGACTGTGGAAACATAAACACCACAATGATTAGGGGAGCAATAGATCATTGTATGATTTGTTATTCTCTACGATTCTTAATCCATTTAAAGATTCCAATTGTATTGTAATTAACAACGATTCTGTTCTATGATAACATTGTGGTTTCTTCTTCCTATGTTGGTTGAACAGAAAAGGCAGGACTGTCAACAGTTGACATCACTCTATATACTGCCTTTTGTCACTTGAACCTTGGTTGAGTAGACCCACTAATTTATGACTCATGCACATCACCCATAGACTTTAGCTTAAGTGGAGCATCAAACTCCAGCATTAGCAAATGAGTGAGCTAACAACAAACACTGCACCACTTTACAAATCTTCCTGCCAACTCTGATCAGGTAGAGAAAATAACTTGATACATAGAGTACCTATTTATATGATATTAAGGCTTAAAGTTATGTATAATTAAGGACATTCCGTTAAACTGTAGGCATCATTCAGCTCACCTCAACTCCATCCATGCTCCACCTCATTGCCCATTTTTGGATTATCTGTGAGCAGGCTGCTTCAGGCTCTGCCAAGATGGGGACAACCGGAGCCGCCCACATTGAGCTTCATTTTTGAAGTAAAAACAGAAATTCTACAAAGGGAGGGAAAAAGATCAATAAAGAATTCTCAAAGAACGCTGGCCAGGTCAGCTCAGCTGCGTCTGACTCCAGTCGTGTCCTGCTGTCTCCTACCTACACCGCCCTCTGTCCCTTCTCCCCTTTCTACCTGCCTACGCACACAGGGAGGAGAGGGGCTGCTCCTCTGCTGCTCACAAAACAGATTTAGAGAGAGGTGACTGTTTTGGCGGCCACAGAAGAGAAATACCTTGCGTGCTTGCTGGACAATACTGGCGACTTTTTTGAAGAAAGTTGCCAGATTTGTCGCTAGTTGCTTTTTGAAAAAAGAAAGTTGCTAAGGGGGTCTGAATGCTAAGGGGTTCTGCTAAGTTGGCAACAATGTTTTCATGGAGACAGACTCTGTGTGCACGGAGAGGAGGGGCTGTGTGTGTGTGTGTGTGTGTGTGTGTGTGTGTGTTCAGAGTGACAGAGAGACAGAGGAGAGCAGGGAAAGGAAATGCAGCTAAACAAATGCATGTTTTAAATAGCGTTAACGAAACGCAATGTGTGATGGTCGGTGTTGATTGTGTGGCGCACCTCCACAAACTAGTTTATTTGTGGGAAACACTAAACTTTATTACAAAAAAAGAGGAGGTTTGCTTTGAAATCAAGTTAAATTTGTCCTTACCTCGCCCTTTGTAGATCTTTATTTCATCAGAGCAGATGAGCAACCCCTGTCACTGCACAGTGTGACTTTTTGGTTAATGTCCAGCCTTTGTACCAGTTATCTCTCCTGCGACAAGTTACTGTAACAGCAGTGTACATCGCAGGTTTTGGACATTCAGTGATCTTCCCATGCTGTCTTCACATAGGTCTACTCATAACACCCTCCTGTTTGAAAAAAGCACTAGTTTACGCCAGCTCTTCACTCAGAATGTGACAGAAAGTTAAACGATGTAATGATTTCCCTCTTTTTCCTGCAATGGGAAGCCACATTAAATTCTGACCTCTATTAAATCAGGAAGCCAAAATGCATTTGAAGCAATTTATTTGCACTGATCTCAATTTGTATCAACTTGACGTAATAACTTTCCCTCCCAGCAAAATAGAAGCGCTTATGCTCATGGATGAGGCTAATTACCACCTGCTGTGTTCTCATCATTCTCCTACCCAATTCATTTGGCATATTAGGCAAAATGCTCTAAGAGATGTAATTACGTTCATGTATCATTAATAGCATATCTCAGTGTTATTCAGATGGGAAACAGAATTATGGACTTATGCCCCCCTGCATGCCCCACTGTTACCGATAGATTGCAAATGTCTTTCACACATACTCTTTCAATAAAGTTATATATGTTTAAAGTATTGCCTATAGAAAGAAGATAGTGGTGCCCTAAGCTGTGGAAGATAAAGGAATACAACTTTTCATCTTTTATTATTTGCATTTACAAAAGACAACCTTGTTTTATTTTAGTGAAGCTATTCTTATCAAGGATTATAGGATATGTCTGCATTCATATCTGTGCTGACTTTATACGTAATATTCAGAGGACTTTTTTGGCAGTATCAGTTTTTCAAATAGAGTCTGTCTAAAATATGTCTGCTGTCCCTGTCGTTTCATTATTTTCCAATGAAGAAGCACTTTATTTTTACCACTTTATTTCAGCTTTGTCTTGTGATCAAAAACATTAATAAGATCTGACATTCTTTGGAGGAATATCCAAATTAAATAATTAATAAGAAACTCAGCTGTTATATAAAGCTAAACAGCATATCCATTTCCACACTGAGCATGATTGGTCATATTTAAAAACTCAATGCAGCGTAGCACTCAGCATCATTCATTTGGTGAAGTGTAAACTACGTATGCCAACAAGTTTTATGTTCTGTTATAGAAATCAAAAGGAGTGAAGAAAAGGGCTTTGAAACTGGCTCTGGAGAAACAAAAAAAATAGAAGCTCCTTGCTTGCAAAAATGAAAATACTTTTTAAAAGCTCTTCATTGCTGCCTGGGGATCAATGAAAGAAAAGCACTGAACCTGGGTTATGTTTGTTAGGTATCATGAATGCATTTTTTGTTACAGCCACTTTGATGTTTACGCTCTGTGTGCACTTTTGTCGGTGTATGGGCATTAGAAACTTTACTTCATTTTTTCACTTTAACTAACCAAAGAGCTAAGCTAATATGGCCATGGCATGCAGACAGCTGAACATCCCACCTGTCATTGAACAATTCATTAATGCTGCTATAATGGCCTTCACTCTTCTAGGGAAGGATTTCAAAAAAAATGTTGAAACCTGGATGCAGGAATTTTCTCTAATACAGTCACAAGAGCATTAGTTGCCACTGATGTCGGGAGATGAGCACTGGCTCACAGTCTGTGTTCCAATTTATCCTAAAGGTGTTGAGGTCAGGGCTCTTTGTCAGACCAGTAAAGTTCTTCCAGAATTAAATATTTCTGTAAATATTTGGCTTTGTGCATGGGGCCACAGCAATGATATAAACGTGAAGGGCCTTCCCGAAACTGTTGCCACAAAGGTGGAAGCACACTTCAACTGTCTAGGACAATGGCGACTACCTATCTATTGTCTAAAATGTAAATCTATGCTGAAAGGAAAAACAGACCAAACAAAAACAAAAGTATGTGGACTGGGGAAACGCAGGTGGTCCTTGATAACAATTTTTCAAGGAGCACAAATTCTTGAAATTGAAGTGCTGGCAAGTATGTTTCACTAATAAAAAGCTGGGTTGGAATATATGTTATGATTATGCATTGCTTAAGTGTTAGCACTTGAAAAACCCTTATTTTAGTAATGATTGTAGTGGCCTGGCCACAGATGAGAAAAGAACAGCTCATTGCTTCAGCTCTATCGCTAAGCTATATTGATCTCTATTGGATTTGGTCCACAACATACTCTAACCTAACTTGGAGGTTAACCCCCAAAGGCACCTTAAAGACTCTGAAGTTTATAGTATCTCTGCCAGGCCAGGAGAATGAATGAGGAATGGCTCATTCAGTGCTTAAAGGCAACCTTAATCTAGCTAAATCACAGCGTACTACTTCCATAGTACTGGCAGCCATTTTTCTATTATTCTTAAGGCAACTTCTTCTATGAAGTCTTAAGAGGTTATACAAAAACACTAAAAAAAACAGTGATACTGGGTTTGATAAAAATTTGAGAAACGGCCCTCAAAACAAAGCAATAAGAATAGAATAACATTACTGTTGCATTGATAGTTTCTGGCGGTGTGATTGGCTGCTTCATTCTGATATGGGTTACAAACATTAACATTGCTATTTAAAGCAATCTCTAGTTATTATTATAAGTCAAATTCATGACATGAAGAGAGCAGAGATTAATTTAGTATGACTCCAAATGACTCCAAATGACTGAACTGCAGCCTGAACAGCAAATTCTCAATATTTTTAGGTACAAGGGTGGATGGACAGTAGAACCACAAGTGTAGCTCAATCATTCACTGATGGCTAGCTGCAATGCAGAGGCTGAAGCCAGAATCACAGCTGGGTGTAACGCTGAACTCATGCAGAGGCATGCTAACCTTTTAGAGCTCAGCAAAGTTGCCAGGTCCTGCTGTGCTCTGCTGAGCCATTCTACGTGGACCCGGTTAGGTGTCTCTGCAGACTGACTTTGTTCACATTGAGATGAGCCAGAGAAGCTGTAGACCAGGCGCTGCTCTTTAGCTAAAGTTAATGGAGTCACACAGCACAGAAAACAATTCACAAACTTTGATGAATGTTTGTGTTGACACACTCATGCTGCCTCCATAGGTGTGTTGATTGATTGATTTACTTTTTCTGTTTCATGCACACAATGTGCCCAACCCTAATGGATTTATAAGACACCAACATTTTAGCTGAAGTTTTTAAACATTTTATTACATTTCACAAAATAGAAGATTATTTTAAAGCTGGTTTGAGTGTTCAGACTTTTTTCCAAAGCTTGGCAAGTAAAATCTTCTGCAGAAAAGGTTGCACAACCTTTGGAAACTTTTGAAAGGAAGCACAACTCAACTTTTTCATAATGATCCAGCCAGAAGAAATCATTATAGATAAAGGTCATTTTAGTAAAACGTACATCCCTTATGTTCTCATAAACACAACAGTAAAAAAAGAACCTCTATTCTTAATTTCAGCTAGCTTTCTTAATAAACAGTCCCTATTTCCCAGGAGTGGCCTTAAACCTACCCGGTATCTAGGGCTAATGGTAATGTACTTGAGCGTAAGTGCGCATGCATTCATTAAGTGCACATAAGGATCTTTGTCTTTTGTTTAAATTATACTTCACATGTAGTAATACATTGATAACTATTCCATAGAAGACAATATGTTTGTAATATTCATTTACACAATTTATCAACGCACCATTTGTCTCCTAAAAGAAATATTTTGCTCCTTCTCTCCAATTATCCCAAAGTATCTTGTACTGGAACATAAAGGGATATCATTGTGTACTCGAATGGATCCCAAATTGCCACATGGTATTAAAGGGCGTAGCTTCATTTACACACCGTAAACCATGCAGTATATGCTTTTGCACGTACACACCATGCCTCAGACAGCATGCTTTCTCACCACTTGCATTAATTATAACAACAAGGACAGTGCTACACAGCAAAATCAACATTGTTAGTTTAACTTTTGAGGGTGTTGAAATCAACACCCTGTCACTGTTTCCATTATTCCACATATGTCAGAGCTATTGAAACTGTTTTGGGACTTTTAAAGTAATAAAAGAAAATTTGCCTAAGAGCCACATGAGTTTCTTGAGTGGCGAGTCAACTTTCTGCTGGACTTTGTTTACCTCAAAGGGATTGTGACATTAAAATCAAAGTTTAATAATAGTGGAAGATATGCTGTTTTATAGAACCAGCAAGGTTGTTGGAGGCTTGCAGAGCATGCATGACCAAATCTGACCAACTATCATCTCCCCTCCCTGTATATGCATGGCTGGATTCCAATCGCAGATGAATATGGTGCTCAGCTTAAGTTGATGGATGCCATTTGTCTTGGCAAGCAATCATACCTGCACCAGTGTTTTTGTCCCCTTTATTCTCTCTCTCTTCCTTGCTCTCAAGAGAGAAGTCAGTTAGTGTGATAAGTGATATTTATAGCCATGATGGCAGCTTGGGAGACAAGCACAGCATTGCTAGACAGGGACATAGGAGAGTGGACGATTCAAAGGCATCTGGGAATTGGGGCTTTGTTTTCATTAATTGCTTTCGTCGTCTGTCTCTCCTCTCTCTCTCTCTCTCTCTCTCTCTCTCTCTCTCCTCAGTCTCTCTCTCTCTCCCTCTCTTCTGTCTCTCTCTTTGTCTCTCTCTGTCTCTCTCTCTGTCATAAAAAACTCAGTTCTGGCTTGATGGACAAATATGTGGCTGACTGCTGTTATCACTTTTCTCTGAAACATTCTCTCTGTGGAAAATATTTAAGAAATGTGTTTTCACTGCCAGTCTGGTATCTTCTCTGGGAGTTAAGAGGGTGGATATTTTTTAAGGTCAAGGGAGGCATCTGGCTACCTTGATTTCTGAGAGCAACTGATTGGCTGGCTTCACCTCTAATCAGCGGCAATCATAAGACTTGATTGAGCTGATAAATCACCTGTGATGATGGTCACACCCTGATGACAGAGGGTCTAATAATGATAATGGCTTTGGCTCCTGTGGTGCAGCACCACTTTTACCTTTGATCACCTGAAACACCTAGAGGCACCAAATGGTTGAAAAGGTCTTAACTTGTTATAGTGCAGTCAATTGAACTAGAAGCCAAAAAGAGTGACTATTTTTCAAAGAGAACTATATGGTGGAGCGGTATCAAGTGCTTGGGTCAAAATGAAAAAGATTGAGGGAATTTGTGGGACATCCCTGTGATTTATGAGGGATAAAACTATGAGCCATTTCATTCTAAAATGACAGTGCCACCATTTACAAGCAAGGCACTAACTGTACATGTGTTGTTTAAATAAAAATTTGAGTAGCATTTATGAACATATAATATCTACATTGTAAAAGTACTGAGGAATACCTTACAGCCTAAGTGTTGCTGCAAGTCTTCATTCAACCATCCTTTTTACTGTAAACAGACTTTATTTTCCTGCATCCTACACTACCGATATCTTTTTTACACAGCCACAGTCTCTAACTCTGTCAATAATTTAGCTTAATAATGTTGGCAATGTTTGGCTTCACTAGTGCCTGAGAGTGGTCCATTTCCCATTTATAATCAATTTCACTCCTGATTCTATTTGTATTTCCAGCCCTTCTCTATCTGCTTACACTGCATTACTTATTGCTGGGTTTCATTATCAGGTGTGCAACTAGCCATGGCGCAGAGTGAGAAGGGAAGGCTTGGCTAAAACAAACACTTGAAACACTCATTTTATTCTCAAAGTATGCCTAGTCTCACTGAGAATCGATTATTTAACAAAATTCTACATTGGTATGTTAGCTGAGCAAAAAGAAAGAGACATTAGAAAATATGTTTTAATGCATTCATTTATTTTAATGTTGTGGCAGATGATAGGGAAATGTATCATGAAAGGTGTGATACTATAAAGCTCAATTACACAGCAAATGGTATTCATTTCAAGACACACTTATTCGGAGAAGGGACTGCAATTGTAGCGCGATCTTCAATTTGACCCACAATTAGAAATTATTAGTTAGTGGGTATGAGGGTTAAAGCTGCTGGGCCTAGACAGACAATATAGCAAACATACAGTCTCTACTGTGCTTTGCCTTTTAATTGGCTACATCAGTAGAAAAAAAGATGTGCTTTCACCCTAGGGGCCCAAACTGGCCTTGGCTTTTGAAGTCGGTGCACAAAAGACATTACCTCTATTGCACTTTATTAGGGATGTGACAAGACACCCAGCTCACAAGATGAAACACAGGATTGGGTTTCTCGAGATCGAGACAAGACATGATTTTAAAGCTATTTAAAACAGAAAACACAGAAATGTTTTGCCACAAACTTAAATGACTGGGTTCTCTCCTGTATAACTAACAGTTACACTGTTACTTATTCCATATGTATGGTGGAGAGAGAGTCGCTTCACTCAGAGTACCAAGGTTACATCGTAACCAAGAGTTGTTTTGTACTTGAATTTGCCGTTGTACAGTAGACGGAGCGAAATAAAGATTATTTTACAAAGATTATATTACAGTTGTTTCACAGTGATTACATTCTAAAACACTAATAAATTACAACAAACACTCAACGGATAATTTTTGTGAAGACAGATGTTTTTTTTTCTCCCTCTGCATTTTATTAATTGCAGCAGTAAACAAGGAAGTTGGCTACTCTAGTATCAATTTAAGCCATTTGAAGACGAAGGGAGAACATTTCTCTTTAATACCATTTAAGTAGTTAAGTTAACGTTCTAACGCTGGGTTTTACAGGCAGCTTTTTTTTCCGCTCAGCAAAAGTTTACTCTGAGTCAACATTGGAGAACGGGCGGGGGGGATCTTCTGTGCTGATTTCAAGGTCAAAGTCAGACTCGTCCATCTTGCTCGCTGCTGCGCTGCACTTGTGTACTGATATCGCTAAGGCTGTCCCCTCTTAGTCGATTAGTCTAAGTCTTTTGGTATTAGTCGACTAAGATTTATTTATTTGATAAGTCATTTTTTTATGCTTATTCATGCTTACGTACTCATTTCCAATAAACTTAGGAGCACATTTCTGGTAAACACAAGATTTAAAATGGTGCTTTTGCAGGACTAATTGTGTTGAAACTCAGTTTTACAGATGGGTAATTAACTACATTCATATTGTGCTTTTCTTGTCTTAACCATCTCTCAAAGCGCACGGATATCGCAAGACACTACCGGGAAATCTTGTCACGTTTGAATCTCGTCACACCTCTAAACTCTATAGCATGACTGTAAAACAAGTCCAAAGTCTTTCCATCTGGTAATAGCGTATGCCATGTATTAAAATTACAGAAAATATGTCAATGTATTCCTCTTAAGCAACTCAGAGTTGTTTGAATGACAGAACTCTGCTCAGGGTACGGTGAAGCGTTAGCGTGCCAAGTTGATGCCTTCTCTGCGGCGTGCAGACGGATTTGCTCTTGCAAGTCACGTGACCAAATAGCAGCCTTTAGGATTAGGAAATCATATTTTAACACATTGCGATATTATTGCGAATACAATTAATCGTTTAGCTCTAGTTTTTCCACATATATGATACCAAATTGTGTATAAACCAGAAATTCTACTTTTTCAACAGCAATAGAAGTTTTTTCAAAAGTTTTTTTTCTCCACAAAAGGACACATACCATTAGTGTTGACTTCAACTGAAAGCTTGTGGGGCAAGAAAACAAACCACATGGCAAACAGTGGCAGTCTAGTAAACAGTATCTGTCATATGGCTTAGCAAGGAGGAATCCATTTGTTTATTTCATTATATGTCATTTCGCTAACGCTTTTATCCAAAGCGACTTCCAATAAGTGCATTCAACCATTAAGGTACAAACTCGGAACAGCAAGGTTCAAATTAGGTTCAATGGCCCAACTACAAAGTGCCACACACTCACCTCCTTGTAGACTTGAAAGTTAGCCTTAAACACTTGCTAGCTTTCTAGTTGACTTGTATTTGTCATTTACAATAGATTACCACAGTGACCCAGTTTCACATAAACAAAAACATCCTAGGGAAAAAATAAAAATAGTAGCCAGAGTGTATTGATGTGGTACATATTTGTGGCATACTTTCTTCTGGGTATAGTTAAAGTGAATATAAATAGCAATGTGTCAAGTAAAAAAATACAAATTTTCCCGTGTCATCATCATTAAAGATAAAATAGCTAGGAAAAGTGGTAAGATTTTTAGTTATAACAAGCAGATTGAGGTGGATGTGGATGCCAAAGAAAAGTCAGCACCATGAAGCTTCACCCAGGGGAGAAGTCTGGAGGGTGATAACATCTGCTTTTATCACTAGTTGTATGGTTGACTGCATCCTATATTGTTCAGGGACAGGCAGACCCATCCATCTCCTTTGCCTTTCATACAGTAGGCGGCTCTGTGGATCAGGGATAAAGTATCAGCATGAAATGTCAGTGATTTGGTTGGCCATTTACCTTTTTGAGAATTGCTGTTGCTATTGTAGTTTCTCTCTTGCCTTGCCCAATTCTCTCCAGTGGGATTGTTAAAATACCACAGGTGATTTGTTTTTCTTTCTACATAGAGAAAAGTTGTGTTGGTTAGCATATAACTTGCCAACAAAGAGCTATACCCAAAAGGCAATTCACCAGCGTTTGTTTAAGGTACTACTGGGGGATACTGTAGTCATTGCCAAGTGATCTGTCAAGTGATTTCTAGAAAGTGATCTGGTGATGTGATGTCTTTATAATTCAATTTCCTTTTGAGTTTTTGAGTTATGTTTGTTTAGCAATGGTTGGCATTGCTATCTATTGTAGCAGACGACTCCATCTGTTTATTCCAAACAAATAAATCATTACCTGTTTAACAGAGATTATATTTTAGTTCAGTGATGATCTGGAAATACAGTGAATTAAAATTAAATGAAAAAATAACATCAATTAAGTGGAGGTAAACAGAGCCAGTACAGGTATCATATTCCTGAGACTGAATGACCATAAATGCAGCAACTGTAATCAAATACCAGCACTAAAGCTCAATGTGCCCACTCTTAGAAGAAATCTTTTCGTTTTCCACCAAGTGGCTGAAACTCAACCTTGAGGTTTCATAATGTGCCAATGATGCTGGCTAACCACGACGTGAAAACAATTTCACTCACGAGCAACATCCTGGCTGAAATCACACATGTCGCCGTTAACGGCAAACCTGCGTGGACTCATGAATGCATAGGGAACCTCTCCATCAATCATAAAGCAGCCAGAGTTTTTAATAGGAAACAGAACAGCATAATAAATAACAAGTCAAGCGTATACTGTTACTAATGATCTTTAGATTAGACATTATGAGGAGCAAAAGTGCTGGGAGTCACTTAATTATTCTCCCTGCATGTTGGGGCCATTGTATCGCACAATATAAGTCAGCCCGGAAAATAAATGATACTGTTGAAGAGAGAGAAGTTATGAAGTGTGTGTGTGTGTGTGTGTGTGTGTGTGTGTGTGTGTGTGCGTCTGTGTGTGTGTGCGTTTGCGTGTGTGCGTGTGCGTGTGCGTGTGCGTGTGTGTATGTGTGTTTGTGTTTGTGTGTGTGGCGTATTCTGGAACTGAATATTACAATTACATCTTCCTGCATGTGTGTGTGTGGCTTTGCAGGTTAATATAAAGCCACAGAGGAACAAATGATGTGTAGGTGTCTTGATGCAATTAGGTAATGAAATATTTTGTGTGTTTGTATGTACACAGGAAAGCCTCCTACAATGCATAAGAGAGCAGAACGTTGGAGCTATGCATGTTGAGTGTATAGTGTCTATGAATTTGAGTGTTCACATTATGAAAGAGTTCAGTATTTAAATGATGTACATTGTACTTTATGTGTGCGGTTTTGCTGAGTAGACTTAGTAGAGTTTGAAAAAGTGAGCAGATGCACTATATATTTGCTTGTGGTTCTGTGGATATGTGAATTGTTGTAAAGTGTACTTTGCAGGATCAGATATGTCTGTCCCCTACCTATTTGCCTTCTATGTGCATTTTTTATTTATGGGATGGTAACTACGAGGTTAGACGTGTTGTCCCTGCCATAGTCAAAAAGCAGTGCTCGTAGCCATGTGTCCTTGAGTAAAAAAATGAACCCCACTCACTCACTCACTGTAAGTCGATCTGAATAAGAACATCACTTTATCCCCAAAATATCTGTCTTTACATAGCACGTGCCTTTTCCTTAAAGTTTTAATGACCCATATGTGGTAGGAATCTGAAGACATTCAAGGTTATTCTAAATGCCATAAACAATGCACCTGTATCATTTTTAGGGCTACGTAATTTTTAGAATTTAACATTTGAATGTCCACTTCACCACTCAGCTCTTCTTAATATCTGGACATGTTATGCATTTTGTCAGTGCAGAGATGTTAGTAACTAGAGCCTGACCAATTTGTTGGCCGGCAGATATTATTGGTACCGGCATTTTTAATAGCCGATTAAAACATGTTATTTATTTTTGTTTAAAGAACTTTAAGTTTCATATCCTAAGTTTGTATTTTTATGCATTTTATTCATCAGAACTTCAATATATTTTGATGTTCCTCTGTTACTGTGACTTTAAAACAAATTATAACATTTTAGTAAGAACTCATAACTAACTACAAATAACTAATGTTAGGGAAATCTGTGTATGTTTTGTTGCATGTTTCTGGATTTTCTTTAAAAATATAGGTTGGCCGATATATCGGAATATTGGATTTTTAAATAACCAAATATTTGTATCGGTATTGGCCTAAAAAATCCTTTGTTGGTCGGGCTTTATTAGGAACCCAATCTGGCACAAATCTCTCCTACTATATTCACATAAAACTGAGTGCAAAATTTCTTCTCGGATGGTGTTGTTTACTTCTGTAATCCTCTTTCTTTCCCCCCACCGCTGTACTCTGGGATCCCCCCCTCTGTCTCTCTCTCTCTCTCTCTCTCTCTCTCTCTGCCAGTGGCCCAGGGTCTCTGTGGTGTTGAGAAATGAAAGTCTTGGTTTATGCTTCTGCATTTTCCATATGTTTATGAGCTCCTGCATTTGTGTTTTGTAGTTTTAATATGTATCGCTGTCTTTGTTTATACCTTGTTTTGGTATGTTTAAGAATGGATGTGTGATGGTATCTGTCCATTTTCCCCAAGCCCTGGATGCTGTATTCATGCAGCCTCAAGTGACTGGATTTCTATGCCTGCTTTAGTCCCTTTCTTTCTTCCCTTTTGTTTATTTCTTTGTGATTTGCTAGAGAATGTCGAGAGGATCCTCATCTGACATTTGTGGAAGTAAAAAAAAAACAACTAAATTCCTTCAGACACTATCCTTGAACACATTTGCATTGTTATCTTAGATTTCCTTTGAGGACAATTTTTACCTCCCAAACAGCTGATAGAAGCATTGATGAAGTTGAGGCAGATAAGTGGATCAACTCGCTTCTGTCAGTTTGAAGCCTTGCCAGCTCCAAAGTTGCACTAATGAATATTAATAGAAGTTATTGCAACACATTTGTCAGTGATATAGAATATGACCAAACATGTTTCGGACGATGCAATTTTTTTTCTGCATCTATTTTTGATTACATTTTCAAAGGACTAAGTAATATAATATAACAATAATAAATAGTGTAGTTGTTTTGGTCTGCTGTCAGAAGGAAAACAACTTGAGTATTACGTCAATGGTTGGTTCCTAAAATATTTCCCCTTATCCACATTTTTTCTAGTCTATATCGCTGGATATTCCGCTGGATGTCTTTCACTTCGGCGGAATGTCCTTTACATTCTGCTTTTTTTGTGTTGGCATTTTAAACTCTGGTGAAGTTATGAGGACGATGGTTAACTGCTCCTGAGAAACTGATCTCTGCAGGGTGAATCCAGACAGCTAGCTAGACTATCTGTCCAATCTGAGTTTTCTGTTGAACTAAAACTACTTGTGCGCTGTGGAGAGAGGTCTGACAATGTGAGACTACTTTTTTACTGACCTATAAATATGACGCTTTTCATGCTGTTAATGCTGCATTATTTGAATCCTTTTCCATTTATCATACATACATATATACATATAAACTTAGCATTGTTACTATAATTGATTGGGTTCATTTGACTGTTTTAAAAAGGGAACACATTCACGTTCAGCATTCCCCTTTACACAGACTCCCACCATTACATTATGTCCATAATTCAATTAAAACCTATCTGGGATAACACAATAAAGCCATTGAGATATTCCCATTGTGGTCCTCGTGGCCCATAATTAACATCCCTATCTCCTCGCTCCCTGTTCAAAGAGAGTAAAGGGCAAAAGAAGGCCATGGGAACCCCATAAAAATGCAAATCTCAGTCACCTATTTAATGTAAATCACCGCAGAGGTCATCTTGAATCCAGTTTCATTTTAACTATTTTGCTCACAAAAAATAAGCATTTTTTTTATTTGCATGTTATAGTTTGCCTTGTTAAGAGAAAAAGGACTTAATGTTACATAGTTGACCAACACGGAGTCAAAGGCTCAACATCATCTATTGATTTTTATATGTGAAGTCTTTTTATGATATACAGCAAACCCTTGCAGGTGTGCCCTGTTGATTGTGTTTTTTTTTTTTTGCTCAAATGCTTAATGCTGACATTTTGACATGAACTCTGTAGGCATTATTCCAATACTCTGAGGATAGATCTTACTTGATACTGTATGTAATAGGGTCATCAAAAAAAAAACATCGTCCAACATCATGTATTCCCTATAATCACAGTTTGGGGGTAGTTTAATTTATAAAGCATCTTTTGCTTCCATACCACAGGTGTCCTTTGATAGCCATGCACAAAAAAGCCCAAAATAGTTATTTAAGTGGAAGGGGTAGATAATTAGGACATACAAACAATCCTCTGTTTGGTATGTATTTCTCTTGGTTTTCTCTTTACTTGTACCCTTTCTCAGACTAATCTCTCCCCAAAGCAATCCTTTTCTTTTGGAGTCTGTTTTTCTCCATACAGACATGGCTCTCCTCCCAGCAGGCCATTCAGAAGGCTGGGCCACCAGCCACTGATGGCCTCCTGTATCCACTATGGTGGAGTCTAGCTCCATTTTTTAAATGCCAGGTGGGTCTCAGTGGAGACCCAGAGTGGTTGATGACTCACCACCACTTTATCCCCCCACATTCGGCCCATCAGCCTTCACTTTTCCGACGTAATGGAGCTAATGTTCAGCATTGTGTATTGCTAACTGGGCGGCTTGGGCCTTATGCAAACTTTATGATGGTGGAGGCCATCATCTCCTCTGCATGCTGTATGATGCGTCGTTTGGCGCTGCACTTATTCTAACCCTGATTTCTGTTGAATTATTGATAATCAACAGGGTCAGGGTTTGCTTTTAGTGCTCCCCTGTGCGGCGTTGCAGGGCTCAGCGCTGCATCGGCACTCATAATATCATCACCACCCAGACAGAACAGACTCTCAAAGGAGCCAAACTTCCATGTTACAAAATAATGGGCTTGTAAGTGAAAAGAAGGACATTATGTGTGACTGTGTGCATGTGTCTATATTTAAAGTTTGCATGTGTGGTCGACATTTGAATGCATTTTATTTTGTAACCGCCAGTTTTCCAAGTTTGTTAACGAGAGCATGTTTCACCTTCACTGGTTTAGAGCAGTTTTTCAGCTGATTCCATTATTAAAGCAACATGCTTTTTGACGCTTTTGTTTTTCCCCAAATGCATAGAGAAAAATAGTTAAAACGAGAGGAAATTAATTGATTTAGACTGTTAGCTGTGGGATTGCCGAAAATAATAGTTTATGAAGAAATCATCAGATCAAAAATGGCTTTAAAGCGCCTCTAGATATTCAGTTCCACCTAATTCACATGCACTAAGGAACTTTATATATATTGAATATCAAAGCTGCCCCTGTTCCTTTTGTTTAGGTCCAAACTAGTGTTAGTGTTCAGTATTCAGTATAACATTTCGACCAGTATGCCTCATATTCAACTTGAATATCAAACACAGTGATGTCCTAAACTCTACCAATGGCTTTGCCAGTAAAACCACAGGACCATGACAGTAACAATATCTCTCTCAGAGCTCTGCAAAAGAGTGGGACTGTTCAAGATCATGTGTGTACTCGTACAGTTGTGTTCTTCCCTTCACAAGACAATATCCAACAAAGGGTTTGCGGATACAGTTTGCTGAGTATACAGAAGAATAATTTATTATTTTTCTTTATTATTTTTAGCAACAACATTTACTTTTCAATATTAACACTGATAAAGTAAGACCCATGGAACAATTGTTTTTATTTGTTTCTTCAGGAAAATCGCATTCAGAAGCAAACATGGGTCTTATACAAGTTGTCCTGTTTTTTTAAGCTTGCACACAGACAACAGCAAAAAACAAAACAGCATTCAGACAAAAGATCCATTAAGATAGGGCATAAATATTCGATAAATACACTCTTTTTTTCTTCTTCTTGCATGACAGTGAGGGATGTCTGCTCTCTGTGGTTCTGCTGTCTGCGCTTGTGGTTCTTTGTGTGTGTGTATGTGTCCATGCATGTGTGTGTTCCTGAGTGCAAAGTCATATTCTCCATAGCCCTCCCTTATAAGATATTTACATGGCCATCTATTATGGATTGTGATCTGATTGAAGCTGAGTGTTCCCGTCATGCCCCCTCTGTGAACTCATCACACAAGCACCAGGTTTTAAAGAAACCAAATTCCGCTCCATTTTGGTCTCCAAGCGGAAGCACAAGTAAAGGCTTTGGCGTTTCATTCTTTATTTTAAACTTCTATAGTTTTCTTGTGGGTCCTGTGTCGCGTTTGACATATTTTCTCTATTGGTGAATATGTGCAAATGGCTGTTAAACAAAATCTATCTCAAAATAACCATTGTATTCTTTCTTTTATGGTTTAGACTTTGCAGTCACAGTTTTAAGGAGGCACAAACAATGCCCTGGGCATTTCCACAAAAACAAGTCATATGGAGTATTCTACTTGTGTTAACAGTATTCCCTCTCTCAAATGTACTGCTAATTCTAAACCCAACTTAAACTCAAAGAATACCCATATCTCCAGGCAAGATGCATCTTTCTTGCTTCATGTAAACACACTGGCTGTTCCAACAAGCCCTAAATCCCTAATCCCCAACACATTGGCCAGATCCACCTCTCTCTCTCCCCCTCTCTTTCTCTTTCTCTCTCTCTCTCTCTCTCTCTCTCTCTCTCTCTCTCTCTCTCTGTCTCTTTCTCTGAGTCTTTGTTTATGTCTCTCTCTTTTAAATTTTCTCTTTTATTGGTCTTTCTCTCTCACTCTCAAACTCCCCTGTCACTCCCTCACTATTTCTTTCTGTCTCCACATTATGCTATGCATACTCGCAAACATGGTCCAAACACACAGAGACGCACACATTGACCGCTCAGTGGTGGTCCCTCAGATGCTTGGCCAGATGCTTTTCTCCAGCTGTCCAAAAGTCACCCCTCCACCATTCCACTTACTCCCTGTCTCATTGTTCCTGCTCCCTTTCTATCCGGGCTTTCTCTTTTCGTCCTCCATCCTTCCGCTCATCTCGCACACCAACTATTCCGTCCTCAACTATTTGTCTTTCTCTTCCTACCACTTTGTAATTCATCTCAGCCTCCCTTCTGCTTCTGATATTTATTCACATTTCTCCCACACTCACCTATGTCACTTGAGCTCTGTGTCCTCCTCATTTCCCCTCAATTCATTTTCTTCTTCTCTTTCTTCTCTCATCTGGAAGTGAGAGACCCCGATTATAGTGATATTTTATTTGTGTTAAAGCCATCATACCTAATTCATTTTCTGTTTCTTTTATTTGCCATCTCAAACTAGTGTATACAGTTTAGAGTACTGGTTATGCTGCAAGTATTTCAGCAATTTGACAAACTTTTAGATGCAGGGTCTAACAGCAGGCACTTTGTTCATATTTCATTAAAATAATTTGCATACAAATAGGTATGTGTGAAATGAAAACAGGTAGTGAAGGTGTGAGGACTTGCAGTTAAAGTGTAAAATGTAACATTTAAACAATTAAATGTAAAAGCATTTTGAGGTGCATATGAAAGGTGCTAAGTATACAGCACTCAGGAGTTTATACTCCACAATCTTCAACGCATATTATTGTAGTAGTACACAATGTCTTATTCCGCATCTTAATCCAAATCTACAATAAAATCATTGTCTTTGTTCTACAAACGATTTTCTTTCTAACGTGGTTATCATGGGGAATGGAGAAAATGTTGTGAAAATGTCAAACTCCTGTTGAAAATTGTGACCTGCACAATTAAATTTGGTTAAAATTGGTTCGGAGATACCCAGTGAAATTACAATGGAACAAAGTATTGAGGCGTAATTAGGAACGTTAGTAGACGAGGCAAATGGCCCTTCCTTTTAATGTAAAGAGAAATAAAAAGTGGAACCGACAAAAAATGAACCCAGCACGGAATTAGGTTATTGGCCCAAATCCAACAAGGTCAAGAGGTCACTTTAAGTTTCTCTTTTTCTCCTTCTCCTTGCTTCATTTGTTTTTTCCTCAGGCCCCTCATCTCGTCCCTCCCCTGCCACCTCCCTGCTCCCTTCCTTTTTGTTTGCTGTCTCCCCTCACTTCTGGAGTAATGACAGCCAGCTGTCAACACCACAGCGGCTCTCCTGACCACTGAACAGACCCGACAGCAGCACTGATGAGATCGCTCACTGAACGTCTCTCTCTGGGCAGACATCGGTCAGAGCTATTTTAGATGGCGGTTGCTCTTTTTTATTTATACATTAGCTTTCTTTATTGCCGGGGTTGTGTCTGGTGGGTGCTTTGTGTTTATGTGTATTCAAGTGTGCATGCTTCACTCTTAAAAAGGAAAGAAACAATTATTCTGATGATCTAAACCCAAAAAGAAAAATACAAGTCAGGCTTTTTTCTTCATGATGCCTCTTTGGTACCTTGAGGCATATCATCATTTAAACATTAGACCTGTCAGTTGTATAAGAGGGGTAATGTGTTAATGTATTATTCAGAGCTTCTAATTCTGGGTTGTTCCTTTTTTGGCTTTGTCATAACGTGTCTGGTTTGGCATTGTCTTTTTCAGGTGTAAGCTGGGGTTAGTGTTGGTCATGGCTATGACTGTTCTCTGGAAAAGTATCAGGTGTGCATTCAATATCCCTTTCATAGTGCAGTCAAAATGGTAACATACAGTGGGTACGGAAAGTATTCAGACCCCTTTAAATTTTTCACTCTTTGTTTCATTGCAGCCTTTT
>NC_048419.1:19310271-19320722 GCF_013103735.1 Etheostoma cragini | reverse complement strand
GAAAATGGCTGCAATGAAACAAAGAGTGAAAAATTTAAAGGGGTCTGAATACTTTCCGTACCCACTGTATATATATACTGTGCTCTTTTGATTTGGGGTAATTTGGTGTACCTATACTTGATCTTATGATGCAAAAACAACTTATGTTGCTTCATCTGGTGGACTTTTGCTTTTGCCGGCGGCTGAGTGAGGAGCTCTGGGCGTTAATAAGAGCACTCACATAAAATCATAGCACAGCCTAAATATTTTTGGAACTTATCCACCATAAAAAAGCAGTCAGGCAAGAAACCGAATGTGACATGTTCTGTATGTCTATCAATCTCTTTCGCTTTAAGTCTCACACACACACACACACACGCACCATTACTGGGGTGCCCTCGAGCAAGGCCCTTAACCCCAACCGCTCCAGTGGAGCTGCTCTGTGTGAAAGTGACAGGTCGTTGTTGCAAATGCGAATTTGTTCTCAATCAACTTACCTGGTTAATAAAGGTTTCAATAATTACAACGGCCAAGGCTTCGAAGCATTAGGTTTAGCCCTAATACACTGGTCATTTAAATAATAGATTTCCTTTAGACTAACTTAAAAAAAGGCCTACGCAGCCGTCCAGATTCCCTCTCACCTTGCTTGGGGGGCTTATATTTCCAAGTTGAATCTTCTCTCTCTGTGTCATCCTGCGATTTTGAATCTCTACGTTTCTGCCACCCATCTCTAATTTTTCTTACCGGAATTCTGTGAAGTCTGTGTACCAAAGGTTTCATCATAACCAGAAAAAGACAACTTAGTGGTTACTTCTGAGGAAACCCTCACAGAGAGCCCTTTAATAAATCCACCAAATTTAATAAAAGTCTACCATCATATGTAATACATTGTTTAGGCTTATGTGAAAGCTATGTAAAGCTGCTTTTCTCTTCTTTCCCACAAATTAGTCATTGTCTCTTTACATCACTTTGCAACATCCTCACCTCAGTTTCACAGAGCCAAATTTGTCTTTGCTTAATTGGATCAGGCTGATTAAACCTCCTTGTGATATAAGGTCTGACTCATCATTCATGTAATTGGAGCTTTCTCTTTCTTCTGCAATATAATGGACATAACAAGTAGACAGATATGTAACACTCGGCCTGACTTAAGCAAAATCAGTTGACTAAACTAAGTTATCATATTATTGATTGCACAACCTAATCACATCCTTGAACATTCTTCAAGTTCGTTTCAGCATGCTGTGATTGGCCAATTGAAGTTACAACATTGTTGCTAAAAGAGATTTATATAAGGCCACACAAGCTGTTTCTGCATAAGAGTGTAAAGCTGCAGGCAATTGAATGTACTGCGTAACAATTCTGAAAACATTTCTTTACCAATACATTGGTAAGGTTAGTGCAAACAAACAAGCAAGCAAGTACCACTTACTACTTTACTGTCAGATAGTAATGTAGATGATGACTGAGTCCAATACCATTAACATCAGAATAATGCTGCCTCAGTAATTGCATATGTACATGAACCGGAGCCAGGTTTCTCAGCTGCTCGTTCCCTGTAGTTGTTTTCATTTCATCGCCACTCTTAAGCATCCAGATAAATTTTAAGCACTTTACTCCCTTCACTGTATTACAATCTTGCTCCACTGCAATGTATAACCATCTTAAACCTCGATGACAAATGACGAAACACCAACAAGTTGATGAACAAAAGTGAGTACAACCCTTTATATTTTGTTTAATATTTAATTTTATCTTAACATGGGACAACACTGAAGAAAAGCTCTTGCTACAATGTAGAATAGTGAGTTTACAGCTTGTATAAATGTGCTGTCCCCTCAAAATAACTCAACACACAGCCATTAATGTGTAAACCACTAGCAGTTACACAATTCACAGTAGAATTGTGTACACCCCTAAGTGAAAATGTCTAAATTGGGCCCAGAGTGTCAATGGTTTGTTTGGCCGCCGATTTTTTCCAGCACTGCCTTAACCCTCTTGGGCATGGAGTTAACCAGAGCTTCACGGGTTGCCACTGGAATCCTTTTTCACTACTCCATGATGACATCACAGAGCTGGTGGATGTTAGAGAGCTTGCGCTTCTGCCACGCAGATGCTCAATAGGGTTTAGGTCTGGAGACATGCTTGGCCAGTCCATCACCTTTACCCTCAAATTCTTTAGCAAGGCATCTTAAAAGTGTGTTTTTGGGGCGCAGCCCCACACCATGACACTCCCACCATCATGCTTGACTGTAGTCAAGAGACACTTGTCATTGTAATTGTCACCTGGTTGCCGCCACACACGCTTGAATACCATCTGGACCGAATAAGTTCATATTAGTCTCATTAGACCACAGCACATGGTTCCAGCAATCCAAGCCTGCTTGTCTTCAGCAAACTGTTTGCAGGCTTTCTTGTGCATCAATCTTTAGAAGATGCTTCCTTCTGTGACGGCAGCCATGTAGACTAATTTGATGCAGCGGCGTCTGTTCTGAGCACTGACAGGCTCACCCCCCCACCCCCTCAGCAGCAATGCTGGCTGCACTCATATTTCCCAAAGACGACCTCTAGAAATGGTGCTTAACATGTACACTCAACATCTTTGGTTGACCATGGCGAGGCCTGTTCTGAGTGGAACCGGTCCCGGTAAAGCGCTGTATGGTCCTGGCCATCAGTTTCAGGGTGTTGGCAAGATTCTTACAGCCTAGGCCATCTTTATCTGGAGCAAAAATATATATATTTTTTTAGATCTTTAGAGTTCTTTGCCACGAGGTGCCATGTTGAACTTCCAGTGACCAGTATGAGAGAGTGGGAGAGCGATAACCTGTCCTTATTTACACATCAGACCTTTTAACACTAACAACTCACATGACACCTGGGAGGGAAATGGCTGATTAGGCCCAATTTGGACATTTTCACCGAGGGGTGTACTCACTTTTGTTGCCAGCGGTTTAGACATTAATGGCTGTGTTGAGTTATTTTGAGGTTATACAAGCTGTACATTCACCATACTCTACATTGTAGCAATATGTCGTTTCTTCAGTGTTGTGCCATGAAAGGATATAATGAAATATTTACAAAAATGTAAGGGGGTGTACTCATTTTTGTGAAATACTGTATATTCTTTGTACATTTATACAAGCACAAAGACATGTAAAAATACAATAGATTTTACTACATTACCCCATCAACTGGCAATGTAAGTGCAAGGCTCGAGGTGAAGTGAAGTGAAAAGCTGCATTTATAACAACTTATATTACCTGGGGATGCCCAATGATTTGTAATAATAGTGCAGATCAACTGGAATTTTAATCTTGTTTGAATCTTCCATGCCTGCCAAGACCTCCCCTTAATAACAATAATCCTACGCTAATGGTGGTCGGAAACATAATGCATTTCTCGGACAGAGTTTCTTAATCTTTTTTTTTTATCTTGTAGATGCAAAATTATGTTTTGTCTTGCATAGAAGCTTTTGAAAACACTGTCACGGCAAATTATTTAACCACAATGATGTCTCACTTATCAACCACACTTTTACTGTAATGTGCATGTATCAGATTTATTTTGAATTTCTTTTGGTGAAATTTACATTGCCAGACTACAGGAAGTAAAGTCACTTATAAGAAAGGAGCCTGTTGGCTTCACTTTAGGTCAAGTGTAAACTGCAGCTTACATGCTGTACAGCAATGCATTGGATGTGCATATAGTCCATCACCTAGATTGTCTTTTCCAGCTTATTGCAGGCTGAGAACCAATTGAGCATTGTGTTATTAAAGCAAACAGCACATAAGCTACGCAATACCAAATCAACAAATTCCATGAAAGACCAAAATCCACAAGGAATTGATTCTACCAGCAAGTATTGACGGTACATCCCAAGCCTGATATATCTTATTCCTCTGTGCTATAGAGCTTCAGACGTTGTTAAAAACACATCAATGAGCTTTCTATTTTAGGTCTAGGTTGTTCCGTACACACTACAGCAATAAATGGGTGGTCATCTTTCACTGAAAATAGCCCCTCAAAAATACACTGTTGTACTCTTGTTTGAGTAATGTTTGTTGAATAACTTTAGAGTGCCCAGCCAAGACTCAGATCAGCTTCTTTTTGAAAGAACTGATTTCCATTGTCCACTTTGCAACAGCCGAGTCTTGACAGAATATAGTGTAGGTGCGCAACACAGGCATACTATGTTTATTGTATAACACTCAGTGAAGAGAATATATTTTTCTTCTTTTCTTAATCTGATGCCTCAGTGATAAGACTCTTTTATAAGAATCCTGTTGTGGCCAGTAATATTCAGCCCCTCTAAGTGGACACAAAGGATTTGATTCACAACAATATCTCTGGTTGAATAGAGCATTAATCAGCCAAAGCCCACCCAACAGAGGAAGCTTTTACAAGCCATGTGAGACAACATAGCCTCTTGATCCTCTCTCTCTCTCACCTTTGCGCCTCACCTCTGCAGCATCTCGCCCTGCGGGGGCTATTAGTCATCTTGGCTGTGGGAGAAGGGCCATTGGGGGCGCTTGGTTTCTGTTCTTCCAGAGCCCTGCAGGGAGGGAGGTGCCGGTGTGGTGTCAGCAGAAATACAGTCTATTCTCTAGAGAGATGTATAAATAGAGAGATAAATAGCGACATGGGAGAGCACGATGAGACTGCAGTCGTGTAGAAGGGATTAAGATGTTGTTGATAATAAACAGGGATGGATTGAAGTGGGAGCATAACATGCATTTTACAGCTAAGGAAGAACTGCATTTTTTAATAAGGGAAAACAAACATTTTTACCCAAAAAATGAGTGGTACATTCTGTTGTGTGCTCCAGTCTGTCTCATGCACATACATGCTCATTTGCAGACACACAAACACAGATCAAAATTTAATTTAGGCCTTGAAGATTGATATCATACGGCTCCAAAGACTTGTGTATAGGACACGAGAGGGACTTTTCTTCTTTCCAAACACTTTCTATTTGTACACTACATACTCCTGAAATGAGAAGGGATTTTTGTTCCAGGAGAGATGATATTTTCCACACCCACATGCTTGCTCAAACCTACTGCAGAAAATACATCTTGAGAGCTTATTTCATCCTTGGCGGTGCTGGCATTAATGTGGAAATATGAGGGTGGCAGCTGAAGGGGACTGATGCTCAACCCCTTTATTACTGTAGCCTTACTGTAGTTGTAGCTGCCGTAGCAGTAAAATTGTAGAAAATAATAACGCAGACTGTGTGATCCAGCTCATCTGAGTCTCAGAGATCAATCACAGGCAGCTGTGTGTGTCTTTTTTAAGTGTACTTGTATACATGTCAACACTTAGACACCCTTGCATACAAACCTATACAAAGTCAGCCAAGGTACAGCAAAGCACACTAGAACTTTGATCCCTCTGGAGTTGGAGCAGATGGTATGCAATTTTCACTTGCTTAAAATTGACAGTTTTAATGAACAAAGCATGCAACTTAGGTTACTTTATATTCAGTGTGAGTTTGGATTTATGCTGCATGAATGTTTGGATCTATGAAAAGGACAAAACAACCTCTTGCATTCATCTTAGCATGTAATTTAATTAATGAATTAAGTATTTCTGAATCTGAAATAAGTATTTCCTTAAAACAGGGGGATGAAATAAGTTGTTTCACAATGTAAGTAGATTTAGCTAAGTGATAGAGTGGTTAACACTTCCACCTGAAAAAAAAAGGAAAAACAGAGAAAAACAAATAAAGGCATGCCCTTGCAGCTTCCAGTGAGACTTGAGCTCACCCAGCTTGTCAGACTCTAACACAAAAGATTATTTTCAGTTCTTCTTCATACGTAATTATTGTGGAAAGCCCAGAGGCTGCATCAAAATTAATTATTTCACAAGAGGAAGTCCTGCCACCCTCCCAAATCATGTTCAGTCCCCTGGGGAGTGCAGCCCACAGAGTGAGAAACAGGTACCTGTCATACCATTACCAATGTGACCATGTGACTGACGGCTACCTAGTGTGAATTCAAACTCACTTTGGTCTCACAGTGGTTTCCTCATGCTGTCAAAGCTTTTTACTCCCAGATGGTTCAACAGTTCTTTTTGGCCTTTTTTTCTGCTCTCATTTTCATACCCTGTAGGCAGTTGTACTCCCAAGTTGCCCAGAGAAAACAACGTTGAGTCATTTCACCATCGCAATTTGCTGTTCTTTTGCATAAACACTCATTCCTAAATTTCATTAATATAATTCATCTGTTTTAGATTTGTAACACTATTTTTAAACTGTTTTTGTACATTACGCTCTGCGACTTCTTAGATTTGCCCCAGTCCCACGTTGATCCTGAAATAAACTAAGTGGTTATAAATAAATAAATAAATATTTGTATAAAAATAGGGCGTAGCTCACGGCTATCAGGGGGAGGGGACCCTACTATACACGCCAGAAAAAGTCTGCAAAGTTGTTGTAGCCTGTGGGGTTCTGCACAACGTCGAAAACAGGGTGTCATGAATGTAGTGTTGGTTCCAGATGACTTGATGCCCAGAGAGCAGTGTCCAGCACAGCCCCAACTGGGGGCTATGTCCAGGAGACAGGATATTACTCCTCACTTTCAAAAGGTATACAGTGGGGCTCGAGAGTTTGGGCAACCCAGGTAAAAAAAATTATTAATGTGCATAAAGAAGCCAAGAAAATATGGAAAAACCTCCAAAAGGCATCAAATGAAAGATTAGACATTCGTATAATATGTCACAAAAAGTTAGATTTTATTTAAAGTACATTATTTACACATTCTAGATAACAGAAAACACAACAATAGCGTCTACAAACGTTTGGGCACCCTGCAGAGTTAATACCTTATACTGCCCCCTTTGGCAAGTATCACAGTTTGGAAACGCTTCTTGTAGCCGGCCAAGAGTCTTTCAATTCTTGTTTGAGGTATCTTCGCCCATTCGTCCTTACAAAAGATTTTCAATTATGTTGAGGTCAGGAGATTGTGAAGACCATGGCAAAACCTTCGGTTTACACCTCTTTATGTAATCCACTGGGAATTTTGAGGTGTGTTTAGGATCATTATCCATTTTTAGAAGCCATCCTTTCTTTAACTTCAGCTGTTTCACAGATGGCATCTAGTTAGTGTCCAAAATTTGCTGAAATTGTATTGAATCCATTTTTCCTTCTACTCATGAAATGTTTCTTGTGCCAAAGCATGATTAATCCACCCCTATGCTTAACAGTTGGACAGAGGTTCTTTTTATTAAATTCTGTGCCCTTGCTTCTCCAAACGTACCTTTGTTCATTCTGGCCAAAAAGTTCTATTTTAATCTTATCGGCCCACAGAACTTGTTTCCACAATGCATAAAGCTTGTCTATATGTTCATTTGCAAACTTCAAATGTTGAGGATTTTTGGGGTGAGGAAGTAGAAGAGGTTTTCTTTTGATGACTCTTCCATGAAGGGCATATTTATACAAGTATCTCATTATAGTGAAATGGTGTACCACACCTCCAGTGTCTGCCAGGTCTTTCTGGATGGAACGTGAGTTTTATCTTGCTTTTCACACAATCCTTTTTCTAGGTCTTACAGATCTTGCTTTAACTTCCACTGTTCCTGAGGACTGCCATTACTTAATTACATTACGAACCGAGGATATTGGCATCTGAAAACGCTTTACTCTCTTCCTATAGCCTTCTCCTGCTTTTTTGAGTGTCAACTATTTTCAGTTTCAGTTTTCTAGACAACTGCTTAGAAGAACCTATGGTGCTGATTGTTGGGGCAAGGTCAGATGAGTCTGGGCATTTAAAACCTAAAGATTGACATCACATGGTCTTTCAGAGGATGATTGAGAACAATCCATGACATGTCAGGTCTCAGCTTTCCAAAAAGGGGCAGTGCATGCTATAAACTGTGCATGGTGCCCAAACTTTTGCAGATGCTATTGTTTTGTTTTCTGTTATTTTGAAAGTGTAAATGATGGAAATAAAATCTAACTTTTTGTGACATATTATACAAATGTCTAATCTGTCATTTGATGCCTTTTGGAGATTTTTTCTTGGCTTTTTCATCCACATTAATACAAATTTTTACCTGGGGTGCCCAAACTTTCAAGCCCCACTTTAGTGTTATTTTTGGCAACGATATTTAATACAGGGAACATCACAGTGCACACCATTTTTATTTATTATTCAGGTTTTTGTTTGTCTTTTAAAGTGTCGTTAATGGCCCCAAGTGAACGATTTCTTTCTGTCATTGAGCGACATATTTCGGGTTCCAGCCCCTCGATCTGCTGGGTCGGAGTGGTGGTCTAGCACGGTGGGGGGGCGGAGGACACGCGCTCTCCCTCACAGCTGTTGCCTGGCTCTGACTAAAAAAAAAAACACAAGTGAAATAAAAAAATACTGTATAAACTCCTACATGTAGCCCTAAAAGATTGCAAAATAAGCCTGTATATTACTATTATATGTATACATATGTCAAGGATGTATTAATTAAATAGACTTCAGCTGGAATCCGATTTAATACAGCAACACTGATGACCGCATCAGTGATCTCTTTCTATTCCGCGTTCTTCCTACAGCCTAATACCAGTTGTTAGGCTGCCAAATAGGACACAGATTACTGCAAATTAAACTGAGATGTCAGGGTTTCAATCTCCACCTCTGAAAAGTGCTGCTTCTTAGCCAAATTACATCTGGACATGTCGTAAATAGCAGTGGCGATGCCTCAAAACCGGGACTATATTAGGGCTTGATATTTAAATTGCGATTGTTTCCAGCCGCTGCATTTAGTAATGTACAAACATTCTTACGCTCTGATTGGTGTGATACAAACACTTCATGAATCCCACATGAAGCCTGTCGTAAGAGGATTTCTGCGCTCATAACTGTGCTGGTTTCTAAGTTAGGTTGATAAATGAGGGCCATGTGTGCTGAGAATGGAAGTCTCAAATCTGATTCAGCAAGTCAGATAGATTCCAAATATCCAATAGTGTATTTTGACATTTTACCTTTAGAGCCTGCCACGGTCTGTGACCTAGCCACTTGCCAATCACAAACACAAACCCTCAAATTATCCCAAACTTTCTGCTATGCAGTGGATAATGTGTGAGCCCCGGGTAGAAATAACAGCAGCAGCCCAGCTCTCCCAGGTTGCTCTTTCGATAGAGCTGAGTCTCTCGGTGCAGCGGCTACAGATAGGCTTGTATCGATCTTGTGATCCCTGTCTATCAGCTGAACCAGCCAGATGTGCCCAGTCACATTTTGTTTGAGGCACACATCAAGAATCTCTGCAGTAGAGAGGCCAAGTCAGCGTTCTCTCTGCCCATCTCCAAAACAGCATTTTAATCCATAACTGAATTTTAAATAAATTGCCTTTTTTGTGATAATGAGCTTGATGTTTCCCAGTATGTTGTTTTCTGCTTTCTCTTATTAAATTGACCACCCTGTGTCTTTACACTGTACTATAACAGACATGTCGTAATTTAACTCTTCAGCATTACCATATAAAACAGACACACAAGAGAAATTTTGTTGTACACTGCTAAAGAAAACAAAACGAGTATCACATAGTGGGTACATTGTCAAGGTAGAAACATCAATGCAAACTAAGTTCCCCATTTTACTCTCCTCATTGTTGAAGAAGTAACTACGTTACATGCGTCTTAACACACAGTAACACCTCATAAACGGTAGCAGTGAACCGCTTATCATTTCCCTTGATAACTTCTTCCATTTGCATCCTTCACAATCAATAATCTGGAGGGGAGGGGGAGAGCAGGAGAAACATCAAGACGTGGGAGGAAACCGAGTCAGCATGTGTTAATAAGGGACGTGACAAGTACACTTAATCAGCAATGAATACTTCCTTTAGTATTCAGCTTCAGCCATCATCCATGTCTCTTCAGAAATCAGTGAAAGCCTCTCCACTGCCAATGTTTTGTTTGCCAAATTATAGTCACGATTTTAACCTCCACCCTTGTAGGCTCGGATTCTTGTTTCCTTAGGATGTGTGGCAGTGTCTGTCTGCGTAGACTTAAGTTTGCTGTCTGAACGGACTATGTCCAAGCCTAGATGCCAGTTATTAACAGTACCTTTGTCTTTATACACTAAAACCAAAACTTGGGCTGACTTAAATAGCTTCAGTGTGCATCAAATAAATCACCAAAGTACTGGCTAACCTGCCATTAAAACAGAGGTCATGGAGGTAATCGGCGATTTGCAGCACAACCCTCCTGTTGTCCAATGGTCAATTTGACCCTTCTTTCAACCAAATTTTTCATATTTTTTTATAAAAGAAAGTTAAAAAAGCTTCTAAAGCCCAGAAAAAGGTGACTAAAACATCGGGGAAAAGCAACACTTTCACAAAATTTATGTGAAATGTAATTATCTTTCAAAGTACTTTTTGTAGTGGTGTTGCATTAGTCGTCTCTAGCATCCAGAGTGAGTCAGTAGTCGGAGTTTCAACATCAGGTTTACGTTCTGTCTTGTCTACCAGTTTATCGTATATAT
>NC_048419.1:19294567-19310121 GCF_013103735.1 Etheostoma cragini | reverse complement strand
TATATCATTATCGAGATATGGAATGACCAATATTGTAAGAAAAGATTTTGGCCACATGGCCCAGCCCCACCCCAACCAAAAATAAACTGCAGCACACCTTAGTTTATTTGTATTCCAGTTTCTGTTTCTTTGCTCAGGAAAGTAACATCATTTTGGGTACAATGCAGCAGAATGGACAGTTTGTTCTTATCTGTGTGTGTGCCACAGCATGCCTCACCTCTCACCGAGGGCTATTGTTGTCCATTGATATTCCAGCTCAGCGTGCATGTCAGAAGTGCTTTGTTCGACTGCGCGGCACAGGGGAGACAGTGTTTGACAGCGCGTCTCTGAATTTAATTACCTACAGCTGCTTTAGAGCAAATGGAATGATCTGAATGATCAGCAGATGTGACAGAGCTTTTCTTGGGCTGCATAACACACGTATTCCATAAACATGCGCACTATGCACACATACATTTATACTCATACAAGTGAAATGAAAAGACAATGAAGAGTGACACTTTTGGGGTTGAACTTCATCTAAGAAAAGTTGTCTGCTGGCAAGAAATGTCCACTGTTCGCTTCTGAAAATGTCACACATTGATATCCTGAAGGGTTTGTGAATGCTGCTTTCCAGTTTCAATGGGGTGGTTTATAACGTGGTAGTGCTGCAGGCGGCGAGTCCCACATCAGCAGGGCAAAAATGTTCTTCCAGTCTAATTAGTAAGAAGTTCGGCAGTGGCCCTCTGTCTCTGAGGAAAATGTATCAAAAGCAATAAATTCCCTCTCTGTGGAGATGGATTAAATACAAAATAAACAGACTTTGTAGTGATTGCCTTTAAATGTTAAAGGGATTTAAAGAGCTTGGGAGTCTAGCCTCAGGTATAAATATATTGCAGCATACTTTAGCCGTAAATAGAGCAAGGGTTTAGACATAAGTTGCTTCAAGAGTGAAGTGACATATACCAACTCGCTCTTTTTCTCAAACTGTGTCTGTGCACTGTTCTTTACGCAAGCGTGCTGTACAATACATATGTGATTGTGTGCAGATTGCAGCCTTTAAATTACCAATGGCTTCATCACAATGATACAGCCAGGACCAAGATCAACAAGATTGCAGCTTCTCCCTGACCAATTAAAAAGGCAGTCAGTGAGGCAGACTGTTATGCTGTGCCTCCAGTTATGCTCTCATCCACTTAGGCTTGCATACAAGGAAATGAATGGGGAACCTATCTTTGTTGGTTGAAAATTGTCAGAAAGATAAGTCAAAATGATCTTTACACTTTTTGTAAAACGCTTATGTTGCCATGCAATTATTGACAGTGTTCTTTGCAAAACGTCCTGGAAATCTCTGATTATGGTGGACAATACTTGGTCTCAGTTTCCCTAAAGCCCAGCAGAGCTCAACAACAGACTGGTATTCACAAAGAGAGAAAAGAGACAGAGAATTTACACATGCCCAGCTAAATACAAAAAAGAATACAAGAGAAAGGACTAGAGTGACGGGATGCAAAGCTTTGACTCTGGATGGTCGGCCTAGCACTGTCTTGGCACTGCGGAGTGTCTGAACTTGTAAGAGTGCACTGGGCCTGCAGCTTAGACAGGGAGGATTATCAAACAACACGTTTAGCCTCAACGTCTAGCAAGCCACAATTGCAGCCAACATGGTCCTAGAGAACACAAGACAAAGGACTTACAGTAAGGATGAACGGGAGCAGAAGGGCTTAACTAAATGTCAGGCAGCTTGTATATTGTTGATGGAACTTTTATGCGGTATTGTTCGTGCTGTTTGAATGGCTGCTGTTCATGTATTCTTTTCTCTGAGCAAAATGGGAAAGGGCGAGGGGGTGGATGGAGTGAAAGGAGAGGCAGGGAGGGGGAAAACAAGACAAGGAAGGAAGTACAGCCATCAGTGGGGTAACTGCTGCTGGACGGTTGTTGCTAAGCGTTTAATCTCCCACGCTTGGAGAATACAAACCATCTTGTAATCGTCCCCGACCTTGACATGAACAGCAAGGTCGCAAGGGAGCCGGGCTATTTTGCATTTCCCACAGATGCTTTGCCCAAACACACAGAACAATTAGTAAACTGGATAAAAAGGAATTGAGTCTGTCTTACTCCACTTCTCCTCCGCCCTCCCCTACATGTTCCCCTCGGGGCAGTTACCTGGCACACCCACAACCCTACAGCTTTCTCTAGCAGGTTCCTAATACTTAATTATGATGAAGAAGTAGTCACTGCTACCGGGTCGGGTTAGATTACACGTACTTGTGGACTGTTCTTGTGTTTTTTATTTTGTGTAGCACTGCAACAATTGATTAGTTTACTTGCTTTAACATTTAGTCTATAAAATGTCAACGTGGCAATTATGTAATCCCACTCCGACAATGAGGAATGAGACAATCTCCTACCGTCAGACTTTAATTTATCAATTATATGTAACATAATAAAGAAGAAAATAAAAAGCTTGACCTAGAAAATGTTTTTGCTTGATAAATGACTTAAACAGTTGATCGATGATTGAAGTCGTTATCAGTGAAGCATTATTGATTGATTCATTGATAGGTGGACTGAATAGATGGAATTGCTTCAGCAGTATCCGTGTGTGTTTGTGTTTGACAGTGTTCCTGTGTGTGCAAGCTCAGATATTGTGAATCACACAGTGACTGAACACAAGAGTGTAGCCATGCCTGCAACCGATACTTCAAAAGTGGGTAGGAGGGTGTTAGTGTAATAATGTGTGTTCTTTTGTGCGTCAGATTGTTTGCCTCTATGCGTCGGCCCTGGAATTGCCCTTATGTAATTAGGGGCATTTCTTCTCCGACAACACTGCATTACCTCTGTTATTGAATGAGAGTTGAGATATGATTATAATGCAGGCAAATTCAATTTCTGTTTACAGCACTTTGATTTTAAATCCTAGATTGGGCTCTTAAGTGAAGCCAATATTTATTTTTATTTTTTTATTTTTTTACCTTTATTTAACCAGAAAGAAAAACTCATTGAGATTAAAAATCCAATCTTTTCCAAGAGTGTCCTGGCCAAGATAAGCAGCAGCACAAACAACAAGGTTGCAGACATATAACAAATAACATTTATCATGAACATAAATCAGAATGTGCTGAGAGTTGAGATATGATTATAATGCAGGCAAATTAAATTTCTGTTTTCAGCACTTTGATTTTAAATCCTAGATTGGGCTCTTAAGTGAAGCCAATATGGTTTTAGTCTTATTCTGCAGAGGGATAGTAGAACTGACTCCTTCTCAGCATCTTAACCAACTCAACCTCAAAACAGCATCAACACAATGGCAAGCAAGTCACTTTTGGATGTGCATTTGTTTTCTTGGAACAGTAAAAAGTCCTTCACAGTTTCCCGTAACGGAAATGTTATATAACTAGCAGCAAATATGGATTTTCTTTTACGTGTCTATTTTTTTAGCTGTTATAATTATGCTTTCATTTTCACAACTTTAGTGTTTTCCCTCTACCTTGACTTTGAGTTTATTCATGGGGTGTGTTGTTCCTCCCAGTGCTGCAGCCAACAGTCACCTTCTTTTTTAGATCTACCCTCGTTCCCATGGCAAATGACAAAGCTTCCTAACATCAAAAGTAAAATAAAGACAGATTGCTAAAATGAAACTCAACTGGGCCAATTAGGGGTGAAGATTTTCTTTTACACCAATTTGTCTTTAAAGGTCCCATGACATGCTCTTTGGATGCTTTTATATAGACCTTAATTTTCCCCCACTGCTGTATCTGAAGTTTCTATCCCAAAATGCAGCCTTGGTGAAGAATTACAGCCACTAGAGTCAGTCCCACAATGAGCTTTCCTTAGAATGTGGCATTCTGTGTCTTTAGCTATTGAGGTCCTCCTCAGGGGTGGCTCTTTCTCTGTCTCTCTCTTATTCTCATGGTCGGGCTAAATTCTCTGGGCAGGCAAAGCAGAGAAAGGGGAGGTGACCTTGAATCTAGAATCTTGCCCCTTATGAGATCATAAAGGCCAAGATTCTAGATTGGCCCATCAGAGCACAACACACAGGGCTTGGTTCACACCTGTTACCATTTCTAGCCGCTGGGGGACCATAGGCAGGCTTGGGGAATGCATATTAATGTAACAAAACCTCATAAAGTTTAAATGTCATGCCATGGGACCTTTAAATCTTAGAACAGTACATTTTAAACAATAAACACCCAGCCACCGGCCTGTAATGGCTTTAGTCCTTAAAAAAAGTTATCCTATTTTGACGTTTGTGTATTCTGTAACAGCAGAGGCAGTGTTGTGTGGAAGTTCAGGGGTTAAAGGGGAGCACTCAATTGACTTAAGTAGTCATTAACAATACATTTATTTTGATTTGAAAATGTTTTAATTTACAGATGTAAATATACTGTACATCTTTAATTTCGAAACAAATACACTGAAGTTCACAGTAGTTCATTTGTAGTTCATGTTTGTTATTATTAATAGAGCTTTTCTCACAATCATATGAATAGTGTTTAAACTTGGGGAAGGGTTTCATCTCATTGTTTATTTCTAATTTATTACCATTGACATTTGCCAGCTTGGTTTAAGAGGCACCAGATGCCCTGGTTGTACCTGTTTGATCAGGTAGTTTTTACTGCAATAACCTCAAGGCGCATGGGAGCCATGAATCCAACCGTGTGATCACAACAAGAGAGGGGCGGAGGGTCCCGGTCACGCTCATGGAGTAAGGAAAGATCAATCCGAGGTAGAGCATCTGGCTTGATCAGCAGCTTTTTGGCATTGCTGTAAGTGCAATTAGATTAAATCAGGGGGAAGAAGTGAAGTCTCGTAGGCAGTGAGTGGTGATGATGGGATGCCGGCATGTGCATTTGTGCGTGTGTAGGGCAAGAGTTGGCACAAACACAGTGGTTGTTGCGATGTGTGTGTGTGTGTGTGTGTGTGTGTGTGTGTGTGTGTGCGTGTGTTTGTGTGTGTGTGTGTGTGTGTGCGTGTGTGTGCGTAAGTAAGGCAAAAAGTGTGAGCTCTACCTGCATTTTGAGTGCACCTACACACTCAGGTATGCATATCATTGTGTGTTTGTATGTGCAGATGTACGTATGTGTGAAAAAGTGCTGAGAGGTGTTAATAAGGACACCTGGCTGGTTTGATTTGTAGGGAGTTAGGTTTCGTTTCAAAAAAGGTTTCTTCCTTGTTAGCACTGTCTAACAACTGTAATCAGGACTGGAGGTGTTTGGCTTGAGTTGACGCTTTTTACCATTTCTGGTAAATAATTTTACTAAAACTATGTCTTGTTACTCAGTTGTAATTTATGTTTTCTTTTCTTTTCTTTTATTGTACTTGCATATCTAAAGCAGAATACACTCAGAATCATGGAATCCTTGTCTGATTTCCATAAACCAGGAGATATTTATCTGAAAATAACATTTTTGTACTTGCAGTAGATTTAGTGTCAAATACTTTATATTTTTTTAAGTGCTTCTACAGAAAGAAATGGTCCTACTTACTAGATTTTTTTTTTCTGTTAGTGATGACATACCATCATTTGAACATTTCAAATTGCCCCTTGGTGCTACCACATTGGGATAATACTAATATTCAACATTTCATTCTTCCTGTCAAAGTCCTACTTAAGTTTTAGGTCCTGCTGCTTCAGAAAGTTTTTTGATTGTGATGGACCAACTGGGGTAATGCATCATAACAGACAACGGTACCATTTTTTTTTTTACTTTCCCTCTGTAATAACAAAGAAATAATTTCAGTTGTAAAATTAATTCCAAACCTATTTATACTATTAAAATTTTTTTACATTTTAAAAGTACGGAGTTTGGTACCCAACCCTAGTTTCATTAGAGGCTGGTGTGGGGCACTGGAGACCTGACAAAGCTTAGTACAGCCATGGGTGAAAAATAGTCACACATTAGTTTCAGATTCCTACGTGTAGGGCTATGGAGCCATGCAGCAAGGATACAACTTTTTGAAAGATTTCCCTGCCCACTCCATGTGCTCCTAAATGTATTTTCCATTGTGACTTTCAGGAATGATGGTGGCAAAGAGTGCTAGCTGGTTGCTGTTCAGTGAGCAGTTTATCATTTTATTTCAGTTTTGGGATACTTTTTTAAATTTTCATATAGGGTAAATATGCTAGATATGCATCAGCAAAGATACAGTACTTTGGCTGTCTTCTCGCAAAATTTGTGATCTGTGCCAATGAGACAGTTATATTTCTTCTTTACATTTTGCAACTTAGGCTGATCTCTACCTTATACCTGTCATTGTAGCTCCGTATCAGGGACTAATAAAGACTAGTAAAACATTGTGGATATAGAATGTTTTTTGTCTCGTGATTCTATTAACCAACTTGCTTATTTACTCTTGCTCCTTTCTTAAATCACCCCTTATTTCTCTCACTCTTCCAGCCCTTTCTGATCCAGACGGAGGTCCCTGTCGTAGGACTTACTGTGGACGTGGTCGACAGTGTGTGCTGATGGCAGAAACCGGCCGTGCGGAGTGTGTTTGCCAGGAAAAATGCCGGCCCTCCTTTGTGCCAGTTTGTGGCTCAGACGGCAGGTTCTACGAGAACCACTGTGAGGTTTACCGCACCGCCTGCCTGGAGAGAAGACGGATCTATGTGGTGCACAGCAAGGACTGCTTCTTCAAAGGTACGGCTTGACTGTTATACTGATACACTGACACTGCAGCGCGCTGCTACACACTGTGAAAAAGATTTTGTTCAAAATATGTGAACGTACCAGCAACAACATGTTTAAAATGTTAACTGGAAGTTTTAATCCAATTAGTTAAAAATAATCCTATTAACGAATTCACATTTATTTCATATCTTGACATGAAATAACTCCATCTTTTTTATGAAAAAAATGTAATTTAAGATGAATAAAGGAAATCTTTATTTTGAATGATTAAAATTGTACATATTTATTATTTTATGTATTATTACATAAAATGTGAGATCGAATGATATCTAATGAAACGATTACATTCCCCTGGAACAGTTTTCTTTTCTAGAAAGAAAAAAAATAATATTAAGAGCTCATTTAGGTTGTCAAGATTTTCACTTTTTTGCAGAGAAACTACTGCTACAACACATGAACACAGCGACGCTGTACATGGGCAGTTGTCTTTGATGGCTGAAAGCATCTCTGAGTGTGGAATAGGTATAGGTTATACAAATGATGTTTTGATACCTGTGATGCATTGGGTGCATGCACTGGCTGCAGTGGGACTTCGACTATAGTTTGATGTTGAAACAGAAAAAGAGTTGTACAGACAAGCTAACAAAGCTACTGTTTTGTAACATGTTGCCGTCTGTCAAGCTTTTATCACAAGCATCAATCACTGTGGAAATCATGCTGTCTGTCAGCCACCAATTCAGTCGATATGAAAGAATGAAGTAATTTGTACTTTGGCACTGAAGGCTGTGGCTCAGGGTCAAGTTTGTCTGGGAAACCTTAGCTAAGCACTGACATTGGCACTCAGACAGTAAGCATTACTGTATGTTACAAAAGTATGTAATCACGCTCCTTTTAATTAAAGTCAGCAGACTAACTTGGCAGTTAGTCCTAAACACAAACTCTGAGCATCCAAATCAGTTATAGTGGCAGCCGTAGGGCTGCAGCTATCGATTATTTTAGTAATCGAGTATTCTACCGATTATTCCATTGGTTAATCGAGTAATTGGATAAGAAATATTTTGTTTTATTGAAGAACGATAATGTAAAAGTCACTTCTATATTACAATATAGTTTGGTTTAATTTTCGGAAAACATTTTTATTGCCTACATTGCTTGCAATATTGTCTCTCAAAAAACTAAACATATTAAGTGCATTTAAGTGCCACATTACACAAACAAACAAACATTTTACCTAAACTTAACTTTCAGGACTACAAGTTTCAACCTGAGAATGTTTTGTATGAAGGCCTATATGTAAATATTAGTTATACTGAACCTATTTTAATTTATATTTTTGATTACAATCTCACACAGCTCTGTTACTCTGATGCTAGTAGATTGTTGATCAGCTCTTTTGATCAAATTGTGTTCACCACTATGTATTTTCTTGTCTTTGTTTTTGGTAGTTGTTGTGTTTGGTGTAGTTTCATCGTCTATACGACTCTGTGATTTACTTTTGTCTGGTTAGACTCAATGTTTTTTGCTAAGATGCCAACGCATTGACATTGTGCTATAATTGAGGTAAGCAAGTTTGATTTTGCAGTAGACACACTATACAGTGTTTTTGTTTTAATTACGTTTGAACTGATTCCAAACTTTGGGCATTTCTGTCGTTTTCTCCAGCCTGTATCTTCTTTTAGCCCCTCGCTATTTTTGCTCTCTTTCTTAATTTTGTTACGTGTGCCGTCAGTCTTCATGGCATGTGTCGCCAGCAGCGCCAGCGTCAGCCCGGTGAGCGACAGTAATAATCATCCGTGCGGAAACACTGTAAGTGATACAACGTTGGTAACATTTATTAAACTTAGCTTACAGGATTTTTAGTAATCAAATTATTCAAGGTACTCAAGGAATCGTTTCAGGCCTAGTTCAATCTAATTGTTAAATTTAATGGTGTGTTGTCATTGAAAAGGTAAACAATGATAGATCAGTGAACAGACTTCATTAACAGGATTTTCATACAGTATCCTGTGTCATAAACCACATTTGTATAAAGTCATATTAAAAACACATTTACATGTGTACATATACATTAATGTGTACATATACTGTACATTCATATGGCATGTCCACAAACATGCCTAACTTTTGAGACACTCCTACCCTCTACTACCTCTACTACAGCAACATCCTGCCACTCACAAATTACCACAGGGTTACTGTGGATCACTAGTTCTCTACAGTAAATCTCTAGAATCTTATATCATTGGCTATCACTCATTAGCAAAAGTGCACTCTTAGCATGAACAGTGACTTCAATTTAAAGCTAACCGGTCTAGGTAATTCTTTTACTAGTTGTATTCATACATTTAATCAAGTCACTTTCAATTACTGCATGCATATGTACAGTATACTTGTTTTCAAATTTAGTTTTCCAGGTCAGACTAGTATGAAGCGTCTTTCATAATCCCTCACAGTGTGGAAGTTAGAATAGTAAGTAAGGCTATAGTTATTTAGAGAGCATGATTTTATGTCACTGCAGTGCAAAAAAACACGCAATCACACACACAAACATCGCAGCAGTTTTAGTCACATCACGTTAGGGAGGTAAGGATTCCTGGCAGACACCACCATGCATAGCTAATCCACATTAGGGATGTTCAGTCAGCACATTAGGCTTAAACTCGATGTCTAAATGCAAACCAGCAGCAGACAGAAAATGTTGGAAATCAGTCAGATGCCACGGGAAGTGTGTGTGTGTGTGTGTGTGTGTGTGTGTGTGTGTGTGTGTGTGTGTGTGTGTCATAACTATTATTCCTGAGGCACAAAGTAGAGCTGGGCAATATATTGATATTGTGATATGAGACTAGATATCGTCTTAGATTTTGGATATCGGAATATCGTGATGTGACATAAGTGTTGTCTTTTACTGGTTTTAAAGGCTGCATTACAGTAAAGTGATGTACTTTTCTAAACTTTTCTGAGCTGACTGTTGTAGCTGTTTTACTCTTTATCTTTTCCCCACTTACAAATGATTTCCACATTACTGATGATTATTTATCTAAAATCTAAGTGTGAAGATATTTTGTTAAAGCACCAATTGTCAAACCTAGAAGATTGCCTCGATATTGAGGTATTTGGTCAAGAATATTGTCATATCTGATTCCTTCCCTATCACCCAGCCCTAGTACAAAGACATTACAGGAAATCATGTTATTATCCACTATTTTGTTTTCTTAGTTTACACAACAGAGGAATTAGAAAGGTGGCGTAGTTGTTATGCTGTCTCTGGCCGCTGGCCTGAATGTGGCCTTGTTCCAGTTGGCTTGCCTGAATTCATCTATAATTTCTGACATACAACTCTTGAAAATAGCAACAGATCCTGGTTAAAGCCTGCCTTACTCATCCACACATTTATATTGGTTGCTGTAGAATGAATGAACTTGATGCCTTATCCTCACTGTCCTATGAATGGAGAAAACTGGTATTACTCACTGAGTGGTGGATTGTTGTTCCCTTGCAGTATGGTGTTTCTATGAAGATAATTGAGTAAAGAGCGGATTAAACTAAATTTCCCCCTCTTTTTGAACACATCAATTGATTTTATTTCTATTTCTTTGTTCTGTTTTTTAATAATAATAAAAATAGTATTAATAATAATAATGTTATTATTAATAATATTATTATTATTATTATTATATTTAAGGGCTAATTCTATCAAGCGTAGAACTTATGAAAGAGATTGCAAAAATGTTTTATTTTACTCAGACGGAGAACCAGATCCTGACAGACGCAAATGGATCACTTTGGTCCCCACAGCAATGCACTAAGCCACGTGGCAAATGTTTTAAGTTTTTTGGGGGGAATTTTGCTTTCAAATGTGATAAACTTAAAAGCTCCTTCAGATTTCCTTCAGCTCAGGGCGATGGTCAAAGTCCCAGTCTGAAATTTGGCATACTTATGCAGGCTTTCGTCTCACCTTATCTGGATTATTGAGATCCACTGTGTGCTAGTCCAAAACTCTTCATTTTGGCAAAATAAAGAGGAATCACATTTGTGTTGTGCTGACCTCCCTTCACTGGCTCACACTTACAGAGTTGATTTAAGGTTTTGTTTATTCGTATAGCTTTAAATGGGTTGGCACCTAATCACAATCACCCTTCTCTGTCACTGTTCCACCACCATCTCCCTTAGGACATCTGACTTAGGACATTTTGGTGTTACCGCCTCAACAATACCATCCTTCAAAGTTTACTTTTTTTAAAGGAAACGGGCAGCTCTATTTAATTTGTATGTTTTTTATTACATTTCTTTTGTTACTTAAAAAAAAAAAATTCTATAAGAGGGAGAAACAAGGAAGAAGGTTTAATTGTTCAAAAAAGGCAAACATAGTTGCAGAGGCAAAGGAATTTACCACTCAACTAACTTCTGACCTGATAGCATTGGTGTACTTTAAAGGCTTTTCCCAATCCCCAGTTCATGTATCCCGGATTTCTCATCTCCCCTCCTTGTGACTAAATCCCGCCTACAGGAGATTTGAGCAAAGGAGTTGAGACAACAGGCATTTAACTAAATAAGACATCTTTGCATTGGAGCCAGTTAATTTTAAAGCAACATCAATGAAATGGGATCTGCGGCACAGCTGCATTAGCTGTCCACGGTGTAGTCATGTTCTGTATTTTATGATCTCTGTCAGATGAGCAGAACGACATTCCTCACTTTTAGATTTACTTTGAATTCAATTCAACGTGACAAAATGTGACAAGAATGTATGGATGTCATACATTAATACTTTATTATTTTGTATTTAACAAAAACTAATATAAATATATGTAAATATACACATACATACATACATACTGTACATACATACATACATACACACACAAACACTATCTATTAATGATGCATGATCCGGCTCTTTGTTGGACTTCATGTGCATGCTTGAAATCTTCAACCTTCCACCTACCTGAATAAATTTTTATTTTTGGGATTTAGAGGCCTACATGGTCATTCTACTTCCTCACCAGTCTCTGTATGTTGCTTTTTAAATCATGTATAGACAGGTTGCTGTAATGACACTGCAGCAAATTTAAGCAAGTTTAAGGAGCAAAACTAACTGTAGTTATAAACTTAACATAGGAATCTAAATCTTAAACATTTGAAATAATAAAAAGTAATGCAATTATGCTGCTTTTTCTCATTGTTTCTCCTAACAACCTACTTACAAAAAAATCTTTGTTCGTATGCCACTGGTGAAAAGTCTTTCACAGAGGATACATCAGTGTATCCTCGGTTATAGCTCCTCCGGCAAGCCTTGGTCCACAATATCCAAGATATATTTTAGGAATTGGGACATCCTTCAAGATGGAAGAGCATTGACATTTATTTCTTGGTCACAAGCCAGAGGAGCGAGGAGCCAAGGAGGTACAGAATTAGGAATGGGGAAAGGCCCTAACTGTTTGGAAATGGATTTGTGGTTTGTGACAGACAGGAGAGTGATTGCATATATGGTGAAAAGGCTAATTCTAATCCTCTGGATGGAGTTCTTTGTTCTGTTTTTCCCTGTCACTGGTTTCTTTGTATATACACATAATCCGTTTAGCTAGTACTTTGATCTATATTGACTTGACAATTAGTGCATGTAGTTGAGATAAACATTAGAATAACAACGAAAAAAGAAAAAAAAAACTTCTAAAATGCCATATTCAAGTAATAGTTAAGAATTACACACTAGTGTAGAAGTATTAGAAACCAAAACAGGATAAACAACTTTTCAAGGAGTTAAATTCTGTTTTCCATGCAACACTTTTCTCTAAGATAGCTTAAAGTTCCCATATTATGCTAGTTATTATGTTCATACTTGTATATTATGTTTCTACTAGAACATGTTTACGTGCTTTTATGTGAAAAAAAACACATTCGCTGTGGTCGAATAGTCAATTTTGCTTGTGAAGGTTCCTAACGGAGTGAAATGACTTGGAGGTAGTAAAGAGGCTGCAATGATAAGAGTTGTTCGAATTGTCTTAGTGATAAGGAAAGTGCTTCAATGCTTCCTTTGTTACCTCCCTTAGCATAGTATACACTGGACCATCCTTTACAAATGGAAAGGAGATAATGCCATCCCACAAGTCCTTGGGGCAGCAAAGTTTTAAACAACGCATCACCAGTTTGCCGTTCATATTCAGTATAATAAGGTGCTGGCAGCCGTAATCCTGCAAATTATCTTTTCTTTGAGACATAGCTACCCATCTAATAATAATAATGGTGCCTACTTTATGGCACTGTTTGATTGGTTAAATAAACCGGTTAATGCAAAAACTTTGCTCTCGTCCCCGACGTGTAACATCACAGTGAGGTTGCGTTTACACAACTGTGAAAGAATGCATCACTGAATCCAAAGTTATTCAGCTCACCGAATGTTTTATTTAGCCCAAAGCATCGTCTGAAACAAGTTTACCCGTTCGCCCCTCATGGCTTATTTCAATAAAGGCTATATGCTTTGTTAAAAGTCATTACAGATATAACCACATTATTTTGACCATGTGTGAAAGAATATCATGTGAGAATGCGCTGATCAGCTCTGATGACATTCAAATCAATTAAGCATAAATCATTCACCCAAACCCACCCAAATTAATTACTTTCACTCCGTCTCTACAGTCTCTGTAGGTGTTATTGCTTTTTAAATATAGTATATTAGTGATGTATCAGTGTTTTCTTTAAAGATTTATTGTAATAAGAGAGAGGCTGCTTTCAGTAACTAAACTTTTCCATGCGCACAGTAATGTCCCTGCAGCTCATGGGCCTATCGTGGCATACTGATGGTCAGAGATGGCAAAAGTACTCACTTTCCATACTCAAGTAGAAGTACAGATAATTGTGTTAAAAATACTCTGGTAATAGTAGAAGTACTAATTTAACTTTGTTACTCAAGTAAAAGTAACAAAGTAGAGACTTGGGAATTTACTTTAAGTATAAAAGTACCCTTGCGAATGACAAATCTACCTGGACGAGACAGATGTTACTACAGAGCCCGCAAAGAAACTACAATGGACATGAAAAAAGGCTCTGTGTCCGCGCTATTCTCCGAAATGCACTCACAATCACACCAGAGAGACGACCTTTTGTACAAAACTAAAGTAACGAGCCAATTTTGTAAAATGTAACCAATTATAATCGGAAACTTTATTTGCAAAACACCTATACAAAAGCAGCCTACAAAAGAAGTGCTTTATGATGACAAAATGCCATGTAGTGAGTGCTTCATGTAGATAGACATACACTACCGGTCAAAAGTTTGGGGTCACTTACAAATTTCCATACCCCTCCATTATAGACAAAATACCAGCTGATCTGAGTGGGTGGCTGATCTTTAATGCAATATCTACATTGCCCATAGTCAGCTGGTATTTCATCTATAATGGAGTGCAATGGAAATTTCTAGTTTCTAAGTGCCCCCAAACTTTTGACCTGTAGTGTAATGCAGAATACAATGGGAAATAAAATGGTGATGATCGTAATATTTTCCACCCAGGTTTTCCACGTTTATAGAGCCTGCATTAAACAACACCTTGAGAATGCACAGGGCGACGTATCCAGATGAGCTTTCTTTAGTCCACCTTTGGAAACAGTGCAGTTTCACCATGGCAGAACTACGTCAAAAACAACCGCCGTCACATGATTATTCAGTGTAAGGCATTCTCCTTTTCCTAAGTCCTTTTTGATTTTTCCTTCACATCTTTCCTCGACCAACATAAAGTTTACCCTTAGTAAAGGATTTAGGAAGTAATTTTTTTTTGGGACTTTTTGACCACTGCCATTCTTTTTCTTCCTACTGTCTGTCTGAATATAACTGTTCTGTCTCTTTAAGGCTCCTCTTGAAAAAAAAATATATATACAAATTTATAATATATATATAGGTATATATAGGTATATATAGTATATGATGACATCACAATTAGGGGTGTCACAATTCTCCAAATCCTTGATTTAATAAAATTTTGATTCTAATGACACAATTTGATATGATTCTCGATTTTTGCTTCTTTTTTTAAAGCACAGGTTTTTATGCCATTTGTTGTCTAGACGTATGTATGTATGTAATATAATGTCTGACCTTTGTTTGCAATGTACCTCACTACAATATCAAACCTAAAACATGTATTAACATGTTATTAACAAGACAATTTGTCAATAAAGTAAAAAGAAAAAAATAAGTTTTTTGACAACAGAGGCTTTGCACCACATAGGGTTTGGCAACATCGTTGCCTGGAAGGCACTAGCATTAGACAATGGTTATAGTTGAAGACAACGATCACTGCACTGCCTTGCAGGCTTAGTTAGGGGCTTAAAACACCATCAAGCACGCACAGTAGCTGAGCAGGCTAATAGCAAAGAGAGACTCGTCTAGTAGTCCGCTAACTTGTTGCTCTCTTGTTTAGGCTACAAAACATGCATGCAGGTTGAAATTCAACCGTGCCGTTTTGTTGGGATAAAGCTATAAGCAAAAGGAATATCCGCTAGCTGCTAGCGTAATGTGCAATGGTAAACAGACAGAATATATATCACACACTTACAGCTAGAACTTGCAAACTGTGGCTTTTTTGGAGACTATGCAAACGTTGTCAACTTAACTCACTGGAAATCCAAAATGCTTCCACACTTTCACACACTTCAGTGAAAGAGGCTCAAGTTCTGTTGATGGGTCTCCAGCTACTTCAGTTACCATGCTATATTTTAAATCGATATTCAAGATTAGGACTTAATTTCGGTTACACCCTTAATCACAACCGTATGAAAGTCCTTAAGGCTTGTTGAAAGGAACCATATTGGAATACGGGCTGTGTGCATATCTCTGTGAATTGGGCATATGATACTTTTACAGTATCTACACTCACCGGCCACTTTATTAGGTACACCTGTCCAACTGCTCGTTAACACTTAATTTCTAAGCAGCCAATC
>NC_048419.1:19258307-19294467 GCF_013103735.1 Etheostoma cragini | reverse complement strand
AGTTCTGAAGGCAAAAGGGGGTCCAACCCGTTACTAGCATGGGGTACCTAATAAAGTGGCCGGTGAGTGTATATAGCACCTGGATCTGCTTCATAATAAAAAAAAAGACATGGAAATCTTGTACAACACAAGACCTTTAAGCTATCCTCTTTTCAAAGACTCTGCTAAAGATTCAGCACAGAAACTATAAATGTCTAACACATTCTAGTGAAGTCACCACATCTTTTCAACATTGGCTGATAAACAGCTTTAAAGTTATTCGACCCCCAATTGACTTCAAAAGGGACACATCGTCAATAAAAAAGACTGATGTGCCAGCTTCACTCAAACCTAATAACCCATTTAGATTGTAATTGCCAAAAGTCATAAAAATGGTTTTCCTTGAGGATGTCATCTGTTTTTTCCACTGTGCAAAAATGACACCCCCTTCACACAAAAACATTTGATGCCATAGACATACCTTTTTCATGGAGTGATAGTGCCACCCATTGACGTTTTAGACTTAACCATGCATGCAATAATAAATGCCATTTACAGATAATTCTCATTCATTTTAGTTGATTGAATGTGTGTGTCTTATCTTTACGTGAAGGTGAGCGATTATTATCAAAGTCTAATACACACTTAGTAGAGTAAAATTGCAATATTCAGGGCTGCATTAGCTACTATAGCTGACATTAGCATTAACATTTGAGCTTGTTCCAGCTGACCTCTGACCAGCATAACATAAGTTAACTTTAAACAGCACAGTTCTAAGTGAAAAAAAACAACGGCAGACAGAAACAGACCTAACATATTTGCTGTTATGGAGTTCCACATGAACTCATAAAGACATTACATTATGCTAGCTGTGTGGTGAGGCCAGGCTTCGAAAGCAGCAGGCTGTGGGTCCAAAAGACTGACGTTCTGTCTAGATTACATGTAAATCACGCTCTCTCCTCAAACTCCTCCAAGTGTTATTCTTGTTATCCTTATCCGGAAATACACATTATAATGGAGTACATGGGATTTGTTTTGTTTTTGTTTTTACAATTGTATCAAAATAGGTATTGAAAATAATGGAATTTCACCGGTATTGGCTGCTAAATTTCCGTTATTGTGACATTCTTAAATCACTCTGGTAATTTTTGGGATAAGCATGACAAGCTAATTCTTCACTTCTGACCATGGCTTTTGCATTACAGCATCATTCCTTTTTTTTACCATTTAAAAAGAACTAATAGCTGATAAATCACTTTCATATTCCTGATGAGTAGGAAGCTCTAACGAAGGCAGACTAAACGGACATCTGTTTCTATTCGGTCATGTAAGTCGCTCACCAGGGGGCTCTTTAATGTATCCCTCTATAGCCACTTCATTAGGGACAAGTGGTAGCACTTGGTTGTGATGCTGTTGACTCCCAGATCAGATGGGTAATGTGTTGCTATCCACCAGACGGAAATTAGTCTCGAGTCTCGCCATGGTCACAGTGAGCTATGCTTCAGTTAGGACAGGGAACTTAACTACTCCATCTGGCCATCCATCAATGAAGCCCATTCCCAACCTTTTTGCCTTGTTATTCTCTAAAACAAAGATTGCAGGCCCTAAATATCCGAAGGTGGGAGGGTGTCTAGCTCACTAAGGTTTGAATCCGACCCGAGGTCTTTTGCTGCATGTCATCCCCGCTCTCTTTCTCCCCCAGTTCCTCTCTATTTTCAGCTGTGAAAGAGAAGGTCCCAAAAATATTAGACAAGGAATTTGAAGACATTACCTTGAAAACTACTGAAGGACATTGCTTAATATTTTTTTGACTTTTTGACTTAACAGAACAATTAATTGTCTGATCGTAAATATAATTACCAAATGAATTGATGATGAAAATTATAGTTGCAACCAGGGGTGTCACAATTCCAACTTTGTTCAAAATTATCTTTGGATTTTGACTATTGACTATTGAAAGTTTTTTTTTCTCAATCCATCCTTGCCTATTTGTGCACGTCTGAAGAAAAGCAACAACAGATACAGTGTAGCTCACATGCTAGCAACATGCAGCTAAAAACAACAAGAACAACAGAATTGTAAAATCCTCTTGCTTTTGTGAAGTCACCGGTGTGGCAAGATCTTGCTTTCCCCATGAGTGAGTAATGTTAACAAACAAAGTTTAAGCATGTCACCTCCAACAGGACTCCATGATGCCTTTAGGTCCAAGTTTTTTTTAAACTTTTTGCCATAACCATTATTGTGACATTGTTGTCCCAAAGAAAATGTTTAAATCGAAAATTGAATTGAATTGAAACATTTTTAATTTTTTTTAATCATGTATTTAAAGAATCATGACACCCCTAGTTGTAACCCTTGTTAATTAAGCAGCTAACATATAAGGATATTCATAAGGATCCTGATTGATTGATGTCTTAGCTGTCATTAGGCTTCTTGGAATCCCAAACACAACGGGTTCAGTATTCTTAACACCATGAATTCCTTCCTTTTTCCTCCCTCTATCCTTCCATTTTAGTCATCCATCATTTCTTAGTGTTTGCTGTGTCTATCACTTAAAGAGCCTCCTCTACCATTTTGATGAGTCTTTATCATCCCACCCTTTTTCTGTGGCAGCTGTGGTTATTGCATAGCTATCAAAGTTGCCCTTCTCGTCTGTCTCTCTCTGCCCTTTGCAGCCCGTGGAAGCGTTCTGCCTCTGCCGTCCATCTTATTGCTCGGTAACCCTCTGCCCCATCCTGTGACTGAGGCCATTAACCCAGTCACACAAACACATGGCTCTCACAAGCAGCGTCCACTTTGCCGTGAGCTTTAGTCCTGCAGCTTTAGTTGTGTACACAAAGGCTGGATAGGGTCACAGCAAGATCCTTTTAAAAGTGTCAAATATACCAACCATGTGTGGGAGCAGGATGTCCATAAGCTCTTTTTTGTTGAATCACGTTCTTTTTGTGCCAAAAATTCTTTGGATTTGACTAAATTAAATATTCTGTTAGTTTCTCTTAAAACTGACTGTGATGTGAGAGCTGCTACATTAAAAAATTACACTTTTTTTACACACCATCCCTCAAAAGCAGGTTGCAGTTCTGCTATATTACTTTTTTGTGAAACTGAAATGAACTGCAATCAACATCACTCTCTATTTCTGTGCTCTAAAATGACTGATTAGATAGATGACGTGTGTGTACTGTGTGTTTAGAGCATAACCTGCTTCAGTTGTGTGGACTCTTTAATTCATGGTAAATTACCCTCTTTGCTTTTGCTGTACCCTATTAAGTTACACCATTCAGCGCAACACCACAATGACACATTTTTATAAATGCTTACAATTGAACTAACCAGCAGAGGTGCAAAGTTGTCCAGGTCACATAACGCAGCATTGGATCAGAAGTTGCCGGGCAACTCTTTGTCAGGTTAATAAGGACATGTCTATACACGCAACACACACACACACACACACACATACACATATCTAACACCCTCCAAACCTCCCCTGACAGCCCTTTATTTGTTACAGCGGGCTTATTAACGAGCAGTCCAACTATCCCCATCTTTCTTTTCATGTTTTTTTCCCCCAACACCTTCCTCCTCATTTTCTCTCCTCAACGGTCACGTGGGTCTTACCTCATTAAGTTGGTTTCCTCCCCACAGATTCATTACAGTGGAAGTATTTGCTATATGAAATGGATGCCCTGTCCCAGATAGAGATGTCCCATGGTCCAGTTCTGGTCCCCTGCCTCATACACAGCAGTCTCCCCTATGAAAATAGAAAGCACTCTTTGTCTACTAATGTCCCCTGCTGTTTTGGTTGTGGGACATCGTCAAGGATACTGCACCAAAAGAACGATGTTTTCCTATCAGCCATGGATAAGGCAATACCCTGTTTGTTGAACAGGCTAGAATTGGTTTGACATTAGAACTAAATAAAAAGTTTATTTAAGATTTTGTGATGTCAGCTCTACTGTATCATTAGTAGGATAGACTAGTAATACATGGTGTATGGTGACATATCAATGGATAAATGTTTGAGTTTTTTTTTTTCTGGAAGCACTACATGACTTTAATATGTCTGATACTTAGGCCCTTTTATAAACTTCTCTAAACAAAGTTTGTGTTTTGTAATTTTTGTGTGTACGATTTTTCCCAATGATGACATCAGGATTTTTATCTGGGAGAAAAAAAAGTTGAAATCTAGTCTCAGTTAGGACACAGTTCTTTATTGTAGCCCGTAGGCTAATAAGATTAATGTAGCAGTGCAGCTTTAAAGGCTCTGATACTATGCCAACAGCTGGTGCATCCATTGTTGACCATCTCCTGTGACTTCTGCAGGGTGTTCAGGTGAGCCGTTGTTGGCTCCAGTCGAGCCTTGATGCGAGTCTGTGAGAGAGAGCAGTCTGACTGACAGTGAATCAGTGATTTCACCTATTTATACCTCCTTATATTCAGCTTCCACCTTTTTTTCTCTTCCACAAACATATGACCACAGGATGATAAGCCAGCCTAAAGTAGTTTTACCTTTTCTCAGACAGATATTTGTTCGGATTTTTGTAATGCTTTTTGGATTACGATTAGAAGACCTGATTATTTTTCAGTTATTTTTCTTAACCTTATGCTTAAGTAGAAATCATTCAGGTTATTTAATCCAACTTGTAACTGCCCAAATACATACATACCTAAAAAAAAAACAAATAGTCTATTTGCTTTTGTATTTTGCTGATGTAAATTGTTCTACCATGTTTCCCCTGCTGAATTGATCTTTATATGAAAAATTTGGTTTGTTGTCCCTGATAAGTGACATATTTATATTGTTTTAACTGTTTTTCTCCCTCTCTTGCGTTCTCACTAAACGAGAATGAAACCCAAATGATAACAGATGAAAGAAAACAGAATCTATTCTTATTTTTGCATCCTTTGTCATCTTTTGCCTAAACAAGCATTACCAAATTACAGATGAATACAATTTAGTAAGCAATGTCTTGCAGTCATGGAGAAGCCAAAGCTTTTTGTATAGTTGTGTAGACTATTTATTTGTTTTCTGACCAATACAAAAGGTTTTGGAAATTGTTCTACCATAATAGAGTATTTGATTGGAGCTTTCTCTGTAAATCTCTTTTGATTCATGAACACCTTTTTTAAAAAGATTTTTCTTCTCAGGGGTGAGCTGTTCTCCTCGGCACCACAATGGGTGCCTTGGAATCCGCTGCACGGCTTTAGCTTTTGCTGCATGATGCACATACAGCTTTAATTGATAATTGAAATGTGAGATGTGAGTGAATAAATTGCTGTGCTATTTAGAATTGAATTTCTGTATTTATCCCTCCCTAAACCACACACACATACACACACACACACACTTGCTCGTTCTCTCTGTTGTTGAAGTAATTAACAGATCCTTAATGTTAACTCTGTTTGGGGGAAGCCATTTTGGCACACTGACTCGTCTCTTGTTGAGTTAACAGGTGTTACTGCATCATTTTTGGAACTCTCTATCTACATGGTCTGTTTTATTACCCTTCATTTCACCAATTTTCAAAAGCTGTTGGCAAACACCTCGGAACAACTGAGAAATTTAAAGTGGCAGATGAATTAATTTGGTCAATCATCTTTTAGTTCACAATTCTTTCATCGGTTTAAACGGATCCCCAGAGAGTATAAATGCATATGGCTGCCAGTGCTCCGGAACATAAATTTGAAAACTTTGCTTATCAGATGTGCTTGTCAAAGTTGGGATCCTATTAGTAACAGTAGATTAGTAGAGTAGATTATTAAATTATCTCACTGCAACAGCATTTTAGACAGCAATAAGTTGTATACAGCATTAACTGTTTGCCAGGCAACTCTTGCTTAGTAGTAAACTGTCTTTTCTACAAGATGGAAACTCATCACTCTGTCTTCATGCAGATCTTTTTCCTTCACTTTAGACCCCCTTTTCCTTCTCTCCTTATAGACCACTTTCCTTTCCTCTTTCTTTTGCCCTCATTTTTCTTTTACTATGCCCCCAATATGGTGCAGACGGGGATTTGAGTGACTCTGTCAAGCTTCTCTCTACATTCCCTGGTCTGTGTTAAATTGGTTCAGAGCTTAAGTAGAGTGTGAGCCTGGAAAAATAAAAAAATAAAGATACAAGTATCACCTCGAGGCAAAGTGACCCTGGGAAAACACACACACACACACACACACACACACACACACACAGGCTCAGAGGCTAAAATGTTTTACTCTGTTTACTCTTAATCTATCGCAGCGTCCTTAAAGATCCTTGCTTTAGCACTGAAGTGGATGTGGAGATGCTGCAATTTTATATAGTAACATTTGTAATACTAATGTGTTTCTTTGTATGCAGCCATGAATATAATGCAACAGAACACACACACACACAGAGAGGGGAAACAGAAAAGACACAAATGAGGGGGCCAACTTTACCATTATGCAAGGTATGAAACCGTTTGGTGACCCAACTTACAAGACCCTTGATATGCAATGCAGTTTATAAATTAGGTTTCTATCCTAACTGCTAGATAGTATGTATTCTGCAATAAATGACAAAATACATTTAAAGTGGTAATTTAATTTTGGCAATGCAGAAGAAATGCTCTGAAAGATTTGATGCACTATGGCCTATAAAACCAATTTTCTTTGCGCCTGGTCGTGGATGATCGTAGGTTATCACAGGGATTCGGATCTCATAAAGTTTGTCTGAACTGGCTGCAGCTCACACTTTTCCCACTTTTTCTCTCTACCTCTGTTTTCTCATGATCTTGAAGCTGAACAGTGCCTCAATTGTCCTGTGTAATGTGAGCTGTCAGATTATATATTTCCACTCTAACAGCTCACATTTTTGACCACATGACAAAGAATGAGCCCATATTGACAACTAGCGCAAGGACAATACTGGTCAGACTTACCTGTACTTTGTCACATACAAGATATATTTCAAAATTAGTTTGTAAAGGTATCTTCAAATATGTCTTGTTTTACAACCTTTGAAAACTCCAAGCTAATATCTGCATGTTTTTATACTACTGGCTTGAGGGAAGCTCAGATTTTATGAGGTTGTTTTATTGGTTGTTCATATAAAATGGCTCTAAATGGTGTCTTTCCATTTGACAAAGGTCAGTCATCCGATATGAATGGTTGATTTAATGGCTCATGGCACACACTTAATGTGGCGCAACATCAGAGGCCATCTGTAATGAGAGCATCTTGATTTGGCTTTTGCTATGACCAATAAACAGCAGTTCTGAATTGCTGACACGTTGTTTGTGTTTTATGAACAACTTAGCTGAGTTTTACAGCAATGGTGGAAAATACACATACTGTGGAGCATGACGGCATCACATGATATTGTCCTGTGGGAGGAACAGGCATTTTCCGTTTTTCACGTTTCATGTTTATTTCATACCATCAACACTAGAAGCTACTATAGCTCCAGTATATTGAGTGACACTGTGCCCTTGGTGCTCATACAGCATCTTAGTACCACAGGGCCTATTTGCATCATCGAGTCACCATTGTACCATAAGTCGCTGAGTATGGAGATTGCTGTAATTCTAAGACCCAGAGGGAGTAGCAACCCCAACAGCTGCCTCAGGGAAGTTATCAGTCCATGTTATTATTTTCAAGCTCATCCTACATGATTTCCTCAGAGAAAATGAGCAGTATGGATGGATGCTGCTGACCTTTTTGTTTTAACGCCTATGTTACAGGTGTCACTAGTGCTATTGGGGACCAATGGTTTTCTCTTGAGCTGAGACTCCATCTGGTCACAGTCCCATTGCTGTGTGCCTTCTGGCTTGATGCACAATAATGCTGCCAATTCAGCTACTGTAATTTACAATTCACTCTTTAATTAGATTGAGTGTTTGTACCTGAGGACTGAGTTTTATTTTCTTATGTTGTTACATACAGTATTTTATTGATTCTATATATTTTATGTGCTTTAAAAGGATGGAAAAAAGTAAAATAAACACTTTTTTTGAGGCAACATCCAGCAATGTATAACAACATATATTGGCAGTAACATGATAAAGATCCCCAGAGAGTATAAATTATTAGTTTTCTCTGGCAAACATTTTTACTTTTTTCAATACCTGTGATAAATCACAAATTATTGACTATACAGGATAACATTTAGATCACTGGTGACTTTGATTACCTTTATTACTTGTGATTGTTACTGTTGACCGCTACGCCTGGTCAGGTGTAAACAATATTCTCACATTTGAAAAAAAGTATTTTTTCTGAGAATGCAATTATTGTACAGCACCAAGAACAACGTCTGCCGCTCAAAAAAAGACCCAGAAACAGACATAGACATACACACAAACAAACAAGAGGCATTGACAGGGACAGGGATGCATAAGACAAAAAGGACCAAACACATGCACAGATAGAAGCAGGAAGGCTATCGTAGAAGTCTACAGCATGAATTTCAAGGCCAAGAGTCCAAAGTCTTTCCTGACGCTTCATTTAAGCGAGCCGTGGAGAGTTCCATATATGCGACATCCAAAAAGGAAAGGGCCCATATACGAATAGACAAGTCATGAGGTGTTGGGATTATTGTCTTGGCCACTGTATATCCAGAAAAAACAGCACGTTTCTGAGTTTTAGAGAGCTGAAGGGCTGACAGAACATTCAGAATCAAAACATTGACAGTAACAGGTACACTATCATTAATTAGGGCAGATATTTTGGATGCAATATTGTTCCAGAACTGACCAACAGGAGAGCATTCCAAGATCATGTGAAGATGTGTACCTTGAGTTGGAATCACCAGAGGCCCCACGATACAATATTATCAAGATACGTGTTTCACAATACAATATTATTGCGATTTTAAACATGTTGTGATTTTCTACCAATATTGCAATTTATTACCTTTTTTCGAACATCAAATTATATTCACAAAGAAAAATCTGTTTCCAGTCCTTCTAGTTGACAGGCAAGACAATTGTTTTTAAATTATCATTTTACCAAAAAGTTAAGTTTTGGCACCCGTGTTTCAATACAGTATTTCTACTCATAATATAGCAATGTTCTTTTGTGTGTGTGTATGTGTGTGTGTGTGTGTGTGTGTACTATATGTCTAACATTCGCAAACTCATGTTATGTCATAGCCATGGAACACTCCACTTGTTTGAATAAAAGACACTTGTTTCATGTTTTAAAGCGCTTCCAAATCTCTGAATTTCCTTAGAGCTCTTGGTTTAGAATTTTTTTTTAAATGTACTGTTTTAAAATACTGTTTGCACTACACAAAGTGCTGGTGGATTAATAAACATGTTATTTTGTTAAGCAGGCCTGGTGAAGACCTGACTCTATTGCTGTAGTTACATTCATCTTGTGCTGTCCAAATTGTGTACATTAGATATTTAGTTTGCAAGGGATTGAACTGTGATCTCTGGCCTCGCTCATTATCATGCAAAATAGTTGCATTATTCAAGTGCGCTGTATGGCAATGTGAAATCTTTTCAGTGATGGATACTATTTCAAATGAATTAGTAATCGCACTTCAAGTGAAATACTTAAAGCTGGGTGGAAGGCGATGGTTGCTTAATACTCATGATAGTAATGCTGCAGTTCGTTTGCTTCGCTACTTTTGCTGCTCACTCATCTGCATTAATTTTCTACATTTTAAGCATTGGTGTGAGCAAGTGATTAGAGGCTTGGTGTCTTACTAAAGGCCACTTAATAGGACATTTGTCTGCTCAAGTAATCAAACCTGAGACTTTACTGTGACAAATGCTCTAAACTAAACTCTAATTAGTATATGACTACTGCTGTTCCACACAACTCACTGCTAAACAATTTGCCTGTTGCAGACCCTTAGCTAAGACTTAACACATATCCACATGTTTATCCCTGAGTGTGCGTCAGTGCACACTCTGTGCATGTCATTAATAGCTAAATGGTTAATTGGCATCATTACCATTTCTTGAAAACATGGCCTATGTCTAGTGCAAGAAGGCAGTTGTAATCCCCAGCTTTAATGGAGTGGAGTAGCTGTAGTGTTCACAAACCATGTCAAGGAAACTTCTTTTTTTGCCCTTAACTCAGGAATGTTTTGTAAGCAAGATTTTTAAAATTCACTCTGCATGTTTGTACAGGTACTACAGAGGCAGAGGGACAGCATGGTTAGCTAATGTTAACTTTTTCCGGACAGCGATGTTGGATTTGCCTTTTTTGCTCACCAAACGCTGCTGTGGCTGCCCTCCTTCTGCCATCTTTACTCAAGTTTTTCAATTCTAGTGGATGATATGCACACGATTTTCTCCCTGACTGTATAGGCTGAGAGAGTTTATATCCTTGTTATGGATAAGGTAAATTCATAATAAAGAATAATAAACAACTAGCAAAAACCTCAGCAAAAGATACAAAAGAGTGATTTCTCTTACAGGACAGGCAGACATGCAGTGTGCATACTCTAGGATTGGGCGATGTCAACCGAATTGGCATATGTCAATGTTTATAGTGAAGCATCACGATGGATGATGGCATGTTTGTTCGGCTCAGTGGTCGATGACTGTCAGCCATCCAATGGCATTGTCCACTGGCCCAACCCTAGCACACTTCATGTACAGACTAGACAGAAGTAGTATAATTCCAATATAGAGAAACTGAATGACAATCTTCATAAAGTTTATCATGCATGGGTTAAAATTGAGTGTATTAAGTGAATAACTGTTACTGGTATGTAGCACAGTGCTCTACCTTTCCATAATGATAACAATACATATAAATCAAATTAAAAAAAAAATATCAGTATCAGCATTAAGAAACTCCTTTTTACCCAGTATTAGCACAGGAATGTAACTAAGTACTTGCCCATACTGTCTGATACCTTTTACGAAATCTCCTTGCCCATCGTATTCTTTGTTTATATTGACAATGACTGTGCCTCCCCTGGTAGATAACCACAACTCTACGTGAACACTTACATTGTTTGAATGGTCCTGTTATCTAGGAAGATGTAGTCATATTCATTGTGGCCAGAGCTGGTGTCGGCAACCTTATCTGTGCGAGACGGAGGATGTTACTCTTCTCGGTGTCTGCCTTTGGCTCCGTGTGTAAGCTTGAGTTCACCAACAGAGGATGATAATTGAAATCCTGAGTGGCAGGTCACTTTCATAGTAAACAAACACTGCATACTTTAGCTTCAGTAATTGCTTTAGAAGAGAGGCTACAGCAGTAGTCTCGGTAAATGCAAACACACTTGCAAAAGCGCACACACACTAAATACACATGAAAAAAGAAAATCCCAAACGCAGCTCTTTCCTGCAGGGTCATTTGCTATGGAACGCTGCACTAGTGGTTGGCCTGGGAGCTTCAATGACAGGGCTAATACACTTCACGCACCCCCACACACACACACACACACACACACTGGCGTCCAGGCCCCTGAGCTCACAGAGTGACTTCCGTCTCTCCCTTCCTTTTAGTGCAGACGGAGCAATAGAGCAACCATCCCTGCAGCTATACCTATGTCTCTCTCAGCCTCTTCATTCGTGTATCCCTGGAGCCCCAACCTAGCTCTCCAAACCCTCTCTTTCCTCTTCTTTCCCCTCTGCTCCATGCCTATCTCCTCCCCTCGTCCCCTCTCCTCCCTCATTCTGTCCTCACTAGCTCATCCACTTCACTCTCCATCCCTGAGGCCCCATCTTGCGTGGCCATGTTCTCCTTTTCTCTCCCCTCTCCCCTTTACCCAGCCATCCCACATCAGTCCTTCTCTAAGTGCTTTTGGTTTTATTAGGGAGGGTTAGACCTCGCCACACAGTGTCTTGGTATACACGTTGGCCGACGGTCCAAAATAAAATGTAAAGTTGGAACTCCGGTCAAATGGCAACTACTTGTGTCTTCATTTATTTAGGGATTTTTTTTGTCTTGTGCCTTTTTTAATCCGGCATTAGTCTAAAACAAAAAAGGAATTTCTCGCTACACCCATTCAGATTGTTTCTGCCTTTAGAGCTGCCTTGCCTCCAAGAACTGTTTGTTTTACTAAAACTTTAATCTGCCTCAAGAAATCTCTCATCCTTTGATTTTTACACAACCCTTTGGAATTCACTATGTCCTGTAGGTTTCTACCTCTGTCATCCCTTCACTCACATTTCTACTCTTATCCTATAGTATTTCTTTATGTTTTTCTTTTCCTCCCTGACTTTATTGTTCTCCTTCCCTCACCTTCCCCTTTTTCTTCTTCTCCTCACACCCTGAAGGCGTGCCCTCTGTAGTCAGTCAGTGCATTGTGTGCTCCCTCCTTCCCTCATGTTCCAACCATGTTTTAAACAACGGTCCCTCTTTCACATACCAATCCATCCTCCACCAAGCCAGCAATAAACTGTCAAAGAGACACTTTCCATCTCCCGAGCTCTGTGACAGCTGTTTTGGCCACTGCGTTCATTTACAGCGGCTGAGAACAGTGTATTGACATTAACCTCAAATATCTATCTTTGAGTCATGTATGAAGTCATTAAAATAAAAATGTGCATGTCAATCTGCAGAACAGAACTCAAATGCATTAGAAAACTTTGGACAATACCAGCAATTGTTCTAATTTTCATTTTAAATGTGTACTATTGATGCTTGTCATTTGAATTATTGTTTGTAAATGAAAGTGCATTATGCCGGGTAGTCGGTTAGTATTTACCTCGGTTTCTGGGTAAGTGTCATCTTTCCAAACTTTCTAATTTCAACTATGTCATAAGTTAATTGGAGATGGTCCGATACCATTTTTTTCCCAATACTGATTCTGATACCTGAACTTGCATATCGGCCGATACAAGTACAGAGCTGATACCGGTGTGTTATATTTTTAGACATAAAAACTTTTTTTAACAGCTGTATACTGCCCATGTATTGACTTGATATGATTTCTATCTTTGTTGTCGGCCTGGCTCAGGTTCAACTCTTGGTGAAACATGAACAAACATGGACAATGAATGCCACAGAAATTTATTTTATCATCCAGTTTGTCAGTCAGTTATTACGGAAAAAACATAAATAAACTACTTTAACATAGTTTTTCTTCAGGGCTTTATGTGGCACTGGTATTGGTATCGGGGCATCTCTACAGCTAATGACTTCAGTAGTTGCAGGAGTCAGTTGCTGTAGCTTTGCCTAAGCTAGCTTTGTTCTCCTTGGGGTGATCGTTTCCGTTGATGGCTTCATCAACCACTACATGTTTTTCAAATGGGCCATGAACACTGTAGCCTCACAGTAGATTTTTTTCAGCTTGTCAATTTATTCTAGAAGAGGATTGCTTGCAGTAGGTTTGTGATAGGAGAATGAAGCATCTCCCCCATCACAAATTGCACATCAATTTTGCATTAGATCTGTGGTTGTTTATTAATGTAACTGTGTCTCTGTCTAGTGTTTCTGTTTTGCAATATACTAATATTGTGGAAAGGATATGGGAAGGTTCGTCTACACACTCCTAGTCTTTAGATTATGCATTTTTTAAAGTTGCATTGACTTATTGGCTTCTTTGTGTGGTTTGTTTCTTTATTCCAAAAGGTAGTAATCCGACCTGCACTGCACACAGTGTTTATTCTCATTGCAAATGCATTCAGTCAGAGGAGCTGTGCTACTGACTGAATGCACAAGATGCTTAATTACTCAAACAGGTGCCTGCCACTGAGGCAGGATTGATGCTTCAAGAGCACTCAATTAATTGAAGCCCATTATCAATAATAGGCATGAATCATCCCTTAGATCTCCCTCTGATTTAATTTAGCAACACACAAGGATCAACTGTGTTAATTAGAGATTTACAAGAAGGTAGGGGCATCATAAATAATTGTGAACATCTGGTACCCCGAACAAAGACTCCATGTGCGCTTACTTACTTTCTGGTCCGCGGCTGAGGCGTAAATGAGCTATTCAGGTATTATATTTCATGGTTTTCTTGAGAGAACACACACTTGATAGACATGGATAGACATTAGCAGGTGTGAAGGAAAATGAGGTGATGCCGTTCTGTTCTTGCTAATTGCATGTTTGCACTTACTTTGTGTGGAATGAGTTAACCTGAAACTGATGTGCACACACAGCACTACAGCAGGCAAATACAGACTTGGACACACATACATATAAATGCTTGCACACAGTCACACAAGTGCACAATTTCTTCTAATGCGATTACCTCTGCAGACATTTATAGACCCAGTTAATCTAACAGCAAGAGCAGTGCACCATTCCATATATTTGTATTTAATTCCAATTAAACCTGGGCTGTGGACAAACTCATTTTCTAAACCAATTACTCCGGATGGAGATAAAATACAGAAGCAACCTTTGAACCCTTTTCTCCATGAAATCTCTAAAAAAATAAAACCCAGATATACAAATCTCCTTGTAAGCTTACATGGCAGCATGGGTGCAATACACTGCGCCTGACATTTGTCAAATTTATGTGTAGGAAGCGCTGCTCTGCCTGACAGCCTGCAGTCACTCTTTCTTAGGCTAAAAAAAACTAATAGAGGTAAAGCTAAGTGCTCTCCAGGCTCCATATTATTAACTATTCAATATCACAATGCGAGTGACTCAGTGGATATTAGAGCAGTCCTGTGTTCAATTTCTCCCTATGTTATCTTGGGTTTTCTCAAGGTCCATAGACATTTATTGTATTAGAATCTTTAGTAGATTACTTGGCGGTGTGACTGTTTCTAATACAATGCAATAGCTTTTACCTGGAGTACTGTGGTTTATAGTTAATAATTAGTATATTTCAAAAAGGCACCTCAGTTAATAATAACTTTATTTATATAGCACCTTTGACACAAAGTTTACAGGGTGCCTGGGTAGCACACCGGGTAGAGTGCACCCATACATAGAGGCCTACACCCCAACGCAGAGGCTGCAGGTTCGACTCTGACCTACTGCCCCTTGCTGCATGTCATTCCCCTTCTCTCTCCTCTTTCATGTCTTCAGAGTTCTGACAAGGGATTTAAAAGAGTCTATCCTGCAAGCCTTTTCTCCTCAGGCAGGTCGGTACAAAGTCTTGGGGCCCTGATGGCAAAAGCACTGTCACACTTAGATGTAAGGAACAGTTAAGGAGTAATTGTAAATTCATAAAAAGATATGTTGAAGCGTCTACACATAACTTCCATAAAAAAAGAACACTACCTTCATTGTAGATAAAACCTGATTCTTCACGATTAAGACCCTTAAAGCCAAAAAGTCAATCTCTTAACCCATCACCACCTCTGCAGAGGTTCTGCAGAGCCCCTTTAGCTCCAGATCTTTGATCAGCCGAGCCATGAGCAACCTAAAGCCCTGCTTTTGACTGAGGCTGGACCCCCTTCTGGAGAAGTCTAGCTTCATGGTGTGGCTCCCCCGCTGGTGTGAACCGTAGACCAACTGGCTGACAGATGCAGAGCTTTCACCTCATAGGATAAGTGGATATTGATGTGGACATAACTCTTGAAATGTGTGTTTCCTATGTGTGTGTTTTTTTTCAAAACAACACGTTGTTTCCTTATGTTCTTTGTTTGGCAAATGCTGTTGTAAAATGAGTCATCAGACAAATGTATAACAAGGGATGGCATGCATGATTTAAGATTATTCAGTTTTTCTTATAGAGAAACAACAAACTAACCAATTCAATTCATTGACTGCTAGCTTAAATATAGTTCAAATATAAAATATAGATCCACACTCCCAACCTCTCTCTTTTACGGGTGCATCCTGTTCAGAAGCAACCATTTTGTGAACGGTGAGTAAGCGTCTGCCTGCAGTTGCACTTGCAAAATCAATCTCTGCACTGTTGATAAATCAATAATTAAAAAAACAATCAAATCATTTTTACTTTCTAATGCACACAATTAATGCCATTAGCGCCACGGCAACCCTGTGTGCCAATTTTTGTTGAAACCAGAAACTAACATTAGTAACAACAACAATAATAATCATCATAACAATAATAGAGCCAAATCATTATTATAGCCTACATCTTATTTGCTGGGGTAAGGGACCTGGATCTTGCATAGGGGGGCGCTGAGCCTGAAGATTGACCAGTTGTTCTACATTCCATCCATCATCTCTGATAATATATAAATAAATAGTTACCAAAAGAATGGGATTGTAGATTCAAGCTGCCAAATTGAGCTTCCTTCATTGCGTGTCTGAGCTTATCGTCAGGGGTGGGGTTAGAACCACTGCTCTTTTGCGTTGGAATCAGCCAGGTGAGATAGGTCGTGCATCTGATCAGGATGCATCCCAAAATGTTCTCGCTGAGGTATTTTGGGCATGTGAAAAGGTCCTTGGGAGGACTAGGAACCCTCATGTGGTCTGGGGATACCTTGCAATCCCCTCGAAAGAGCATGAAGAGCATGAAGACATGTTTTGGTAGGACACTTGAGTGACTTTGCTTAGCCTGCTCCCACCTGGACTGGGATGAGCAGGAAGAAAATTCATGAATGGAGTTCACACTGAAAAGAAAACATAACAGCCACTCAGAAAAATCATATGCATCCTTCAAATAATCACAGACACTACTTTCTACTTCCCAGCTCATTGACCTCAAGTCACAGCTGTTCTGACAGTAATGATGTAGAATTAGTACTTCTGCTATATGCAGACAGAGTTTAAGGGGAAATTATAAAATGGTTCCCTCCACGGGAAGATATCAAACAGTCAACATGCTTCTTTGCAACTTTGGGTTTGTTGCCATGGGAACAGATGTCAATACCACAGAAACCACAAATATGGTATCTATTAATGCACACCTGGTGTATGGGAGAAGCAAATTAAGAGTGCATACGCACCATATAGTACATGTTGTATTTGTCCGTCTGGGAAAAAACACAAGTGTGATATTTTTAAAAATATATCATTTTTGCAAGAGAATGTATTCACTAGTTTGGCATTGTATTGTAACATGTAACTGACCATACAATTAGAACTTGCAGATAATGTAAGTTGTAGGGACACAGAAGTACAAGAGGTGTTAGACCTGTTTGACTGTACACTGAATTTATATTACATTACATGTAATTTAGCTGACGCTTTTTGTCCAAAGCGACGTACAATTGCTATATTTGTCAGAGGCCGCACACTTTTGGAGCCACTATGGGTCAAGTGTCTTGCTCAGGGACACATTGGTTAATGTATCGCAGTGGGAATTGAACCTGGGTCTCCTACCCCAAAGGCATGTGTTATATCCATTACGCCATCACTGTCCATAAAAAGTGAGAAACATAACAATTGCTTTGTCCAAATCCCTTTTTCAGTCATTAATTATTTTCGATATTAAAGCAACCATGTTTAGCTCATTTTCAGGTTCATAATTGTATTTCGTTGTTGTGCCAGAATAGGTTTACGTGGTTTCATTTGAAAAAAAAAAAAATATATATATTATTGTTCTACTGAACACTGCTGCAGATCCAGTTTTCACCCTGTGTCTTTAGGGCTCTCTTTTAGCTACAGAGTGAGAAATCTCTCTTCTGTACTATCTTTGTTGGGAGTTGCACATGCTCAGTATCTAGGTAAGATCACATCAGCTCGATAACTCTTTCTCCAGTTTTGGTCAGAACAAGGCAGGATTAGCTGGGAGACTTCTTATAAACGAGAGACACTTGTGGAATACCTGCAGAACAGGGACATGGAAGTAGTTCTTTTGTAGATTATGGAGAATTAGTGTGTGTTGCAGCAGTGTTTTGCTCTTAAGAACGAGCTAGCATGCTACGGGTTAGCCACCTCGTCTCGGCTAGTGACGTAGAAAGCCGTGCAGATTTTGAACAACTCACCCGGAGACTGAAGGCAGAGAACATTCAGAAACCTGTATCTCACTCAAAACAGCATGGGTAGTTTTTTCCAAGTTTGTATGCCTATGGAAGCACCAGAAACACAAAATATTACCCCAAATCCCGGAAAAAGTGTTTTTTTTCTTCATAATTTGGGATTACTCAATATTCACTTCGTTGTAAACATTAACATTTAGTTTTAAACACTTTAAAAGAAACCAAGCTTCCTGCATTTTTTTGTTTTCTTTATTGTGCGTGTCCTTGAGGCCTGACCAACATTTACTTTCTTTATAGGCTAGACTTTCTTGAGTTATTTTCTTCATTCTGACAGTTCTGCAATATACTGTGTATAAAAAGAAAAATGAGGGCTTCATTTGTGTTTCTGCTGTGTTGTGACATTTTATATTTATCAATAACTTTAAATAACCGGTATAATGGGATGCCACTGCCCCACCCCGTTCATTTGTGTTCCTAATGTCACACCAACAACTGATGCATTACTGATTGTTAACAGTTGGCTTCCTTAAAACTTATCATTGCCTGCTAGTTTGTCTTGTCCAGTTCTAGGAGCATATATTTGTATGTGCATTAAATACTTTCTAATAGCATGCTAGAATAATTGTTTCACATATTAAGATAAGCCTTGTCTTAATGCTCTTAGTGAACATGCTGTATATGGGGACTCCTTGTCTCCTCCATTACCCTACCTAAAGCCTTAATTCAAAATGGCAAGCTTGTCATTAGAAAGGAATATTAATTTCCCCTATGAAATGGTAGATCGTTGCATGAAACATTGCATTTGAAATGCTGATTTAAGAAGAAGAGAAATATGTTAGGACAAGAGACAAGCATGAGTGTGCAGAGCATTTAAGACATGCCAAATGAGGCTAACCCATTTCTGCAGTGTAGATCAAATAGATTGCATTTAAGCGCTGCAAAGAATGTCATTTCTAGAGGCCCCCAAGATTAAAAATATAAAAGAAAAAAACTTGCTGGTGGGTAAAAGAAAATCGAGAATGGATTACATTAAACCTGACTTCTATGCACTTTTGCTGTGCTAAGTTTTCATCCAAATGTGTGGGTCTCACATTAGGCCACTACTTTTTTATTTGCTGCATCTGTGTAATTGTGTTAAATCTATCTCTGCAGGGGTCCAGAGATATTGTGTTTATCTGTAAGTCAGCCTCTATGCGGCCTGTTGTTGAAGACAAAAGGGAGGGTTTAAAAGGAGCCCAATACACCAAAAAAAGTTTGCAAACCACCCACTACTTTTTGTAATCCTATACGTTTTTAGAACTTGATATAGCAAAAGTTTTTAAATATCCAATAATATTGAAAAAAAAGTATCTAAAAAATGTTTGGGCCCCAGACCTTCAGTTCTTACAGTGAACAACCTCTCATCATCAGCCATGCCGGGCCAGTGTGTCTATCAGTCCCTTGCCTAGGAAGGGGACTGAGTTGTCCCATTACAGAGTGGAGTAGGACCTACTCCACAAAAGCCCTCAGCACCACATGCGGAGCCCCGCTTGACAGACAGACCTATGAGAGAGTAGTGGACTGTATTCTCACAGCATGAAAGGATACTCTTTGAATACCAATGTTCAAACTGAATGATGGGATGTCTCTAAAGTATAGCGATTGCCTTATGTATGGCTGTCTCATGAGGTCCTTTCCTTTTTTAGACTGCTTTGGCAGTTTTTCTTGACCTGAGGTTGCTCACTTTTTCAGTCTTTCTTCCTTTGAATCTAACCATTGATTCCTTATTTATGTATTTTGACTGCTTTTGAACTGCCTTTATCATTATGTCCTGCCACATCCCATACACGCCATTATTATTTAATTTAATTTAATTAAAATTAAAATATAGCCTGTTACAATAAACAGCACAATAACAAATGGACAAAATTGAAACCAACCAAAACAGACAAAGATGTAAATCTATAAAAAGGCTTGCCTATGAAGATTGTTTTTAAAAATGTATTTGTTGTAAAATAGAAAGTAGAGACATATTTTGCCAGTGTGCATACAGACACAAAAGCCAATCTTAATGGATGTTTTAGTTTTTTTCTAACCCCCATTTGCGGAGTGGCTCTAGGGATGGCAATGTTAGTTGGCAGTCCCCCACTTTGGTGCAGACTGAAATATCTCAACAACTATTAGATAGATTAATGTGATTCTGGTAAAAAATTTCATCATCAGAGAAGGATGTTAGGTACAATGTTTGTTTTTGTCTTTTTGCTTCTAAAGCTTTGTTCATTGTATAACCAAATCCGTATAAACCTTTGGAATCCACTGTTCTTATCAGGGAAATGTGACAGGTTGAAAAATATAACTAGTGCAGAATGAAATACTGTTTTGACACTTCAGAGTTTAAAATAAACACGAAAAGAAAACTTGAAGATGTGTAACATCTATGTCCCTTAGATCTAGCTAAAAATAACTCCCAGTTAAAAGATGCAATTTTTTAATTAAAACAAGACAAGTGAGATTTGCTTAAATTAAGTTAAACTGTTTTGCATAATCCTGGCCAGTCAGACTAGATTTTGAATCTAAACATTACCTGCTGCGTTCACCGATAGATTTTCCCGGCAGTATTTACAGTCAGGCGTCCACAGGCAGCTCAGTGGTGCTGGAGACGCTGCAGTACACGTGCAGACCATGCACTGCCCCTCCACCACCAGCACCATGGTCTTAAATTACAAATCAAGCACTTTATTTCAGTGGCTACTTTTCAGGTGTATTGTTTTTTGTAAATTTGTTAAATGTGTTGACAAAGGACATTTTGTAATGACCTGATTATGTGTTGTCTTATAATATGTCAGCAAGCAATGCATAATCAAATACAGTTTTGAAATACAGTTTTTGCAATGCATGTATATCTTTCTCTTGCCATAAAACAAAATTGTGTAAGGAAACAAGAAAGCATGGCTGCTGACTGGAAAAGACCACCTGTGACCAACTGTTCTTAGCCAAAAGTGCCCGTGCGTGTGTGTGTGCACCCGTATGTACAGTAGTGCCGTGAGCTCATTACACTAGCTGATGAATAGATTTCCGCTTGGGTGGAGGACGAGGCAGTGGTGGTTTCCGCCTGAGGATGTTCCATCCTAAAGAGCAGGTGGAACTCTAGGACGCAGCCTCTCTGAGCTCTGAACACTTCCCCAGGTAGCTAATGGTGGCCTCCAACTAGGCAAACAGCGTTCATCATGATACACCCGCTGGCAAGCTCATAGAGCACTGGGACAATATTTGAAAAGCGTTATTCTGGTGTGTGTGTGTGTGTGGGGGGCTGTGTGGGGCTGTGTGGCTGTGTTCCTTTCCTTGATGTCAATGGCACAACAATTCTCAGCTTTTGTGAATCCATATTTACAATGTGATGCAAATAAAAGATGTACATAAAGTGTGCATGCATTGTAGACATCCCACTTTTACACTGATTATACTGCACTACTCTACTTAAAATAATAAACCATGTTTGTGTGTTTAGGCAATAGTTACCATCAAAACTTACAACAGGAGGGGAGACATAATAATGTCTTGTATTATTTTGCTTCACTTGGCTTTATTGTAGTCAGGCATCTCAACTCTTGTTTTTTTTTTTGTAGTTGTACTTGTTTGTTTTGTATTTGTGTAGCAGAGAGCAACCAATGAACTGGGGCTGATGAGATACATTTACATGAAGGAATGTTAAGTTACATGTTTCCTGTTTATGAGTATGCAACTCACATCTCACACATTAAAGGTGGACTCCACCCAAAACAATTAAAACTACTATTAAGAGAGGTCATCATTGACTGTAAATACATTGAAGGATGTAGTGGACCAGGCTTGTCTTAGGAAGTTGAATTTTAAGTAGTATGACATAATATGCCATCGCAAATTTCATTGTTCTGTAAGCGGTTACATGTCTGTCAGACCAAGTCACTGGTTTTAATATTCAGTGTTTAAAAAAATAATACTTGTTGTTGTTGTTGTTGTTAATACTTGTTCGTTCTCTTTGTATGTTTAAGTAAAAAAAAATAAACATTTCAAAATTTAAATTTTAATCTGTAGCTTAAATTCTGCATTTTCTTTAATAATCAAGTTAAGTCATGATACTATTATATTGTAATTGTAGGATTGTCAATCACAATTTGACTTTCTCTCCAAATCCAGCAATCCTAGGTCAGTCCCTTTTGTGTTTTCTGTTATTCAGACAGTGGGTAGTAATAAGAAGACAAAGCTTTGATAGGATTACATCTCAAGTCAGCACGGAAACATTGCGGGGGCTCTTAATCATTTGGCTCTCACTGGGCATTACATCAAAATGACTAGTTCAGCTGGATATTTCTTAAAAGGATATGGTTGTCTCAATGACTCACTTTCTTTTAAAGTTGTGTATGCACTTATCTTCTTTTCAGCTTCACTTTCTGCAGTTCTGATTTGCAGTGTATTGCCAATGTGACATTTAAAAGACTTTTATTATAATTACTGTTTGAAGAAAGTCATCATTCAGTGTAAGTGTACAGTAATAGTATTGGTTTAATGTTACTTTCAGAGTTATATTTCTTCTGGAGTGTGACATTTCAAAAGAGAAGCTACTTTGCCAAATGTATTCTTACTCATTTAATGCTGGCCGAATTTTAAGAAGGATGGCAGTTGTGACAGGTTCAATTTACTTTGTCCTGCTTAAAGTACATGCATTACTTACTCCCAGGTGCAGGGAACGACTTATTAGCAAACTATAGCATTGGTGAGACTCAAATTCCACACCTGTAACCTTGACCCAGCATGATTACATATGTAAAATCTGAAACAGTAAAGCTGGATCTCAAAATAATGTGACTGTGTGCTATCAGTTTGTTAGAAGGGAATTCATCTTAACTAAGTTCGCCTGCCGTTCACGTTTTAATTTGAACCTTTTAACTGTTGCTCGGTGGGATAGCTTCCTGTAGTTCTTCCAGATTTGAACTTGACCAGAATTTGGTAAATCAAATTTGAAACTGCATTGTTTTTACGTACTTAAATTAACCAGCATAAAGGAGCAAAAATTCCAGAAATCTAATTGGACCATAAAAGATGCCTTTTTACGCCTAGTTCAGGCGAGATGAGTTGAAACGCGCAACTTCTTTTGCAGGATTCTTAAATCTGCCAGCTCAAACTAATGCAACAAGACGGTGTATCATCTCCATAACAATGCCTCTTTGTACTTCCGTTCTAACTTCCAACTTTTAGTTTTTTTTATAGCTGGATATATCATTTGTTTTGTCTAAATAGGAATGTGGATGACGTTAGTGATAAAGACATGCTTGCTACAGTTGTATTTCTAGTGATGAATTGGCTAAAACACATTTTATTTCTGATTCACTAGTTTGTTCTAACACCGTTGGGCGCTCCCTCTCTTCAAACACTCTCTATCTCGCTTGACCACATAGTGTGAACCTTTGATCTGAACTGGGCTTAAGTCAGTCTGTAAAAGTAAATAGCCTTGCTTGCTAATGCTCGGTAATGTGTTGTCACCCTCTAAATTAAATTGTGTCACCAGTGGCAGTTTAGCCCTCCTATTACTACGAAAGCCATGCCATGGCCCCAACGGTGAAATAACCTTCCAACTCCATTACGACTGCAGAGTCACACCACATCCTCTTTTGTAAGCTGAAAGGTTTTCAAACAGCAGCTCATATCACCGTCACAATCACAAGCTGTTTTCCCTTTCAAACTCAAATTGCTCCTAATGAATCAATTCCCTTTCCTAGCACTTTGTGTCCTCTTCATTTGTTAATTATTTGGTGGTCCAAGATTTGAATACATTTGCTAAGATTCAGATTTTCTTATTCATTATTTTTTTAAATTTAGTGAACTAATCATAGACATAGTTTGCTTTCACTGTAAGCTACACTAATTGGAAATCATGGCCTTGTATGTGCAACCAAAACAACCTCTTAAATAAGATGAAAGCAACATGGAACTCTTGTTACAACAAGTAACAAAAAAATAAAATATTAAAGCTGTGTAATTTTTTTTGTTGTTGAATTTTCACTTTAGTAATTCATAATCTGTTGAAGTTACTTCCAAAGAATCAATCATGACTTTGACCAAGAGCCAACACTTTCTACAGACAGCTGATTGAAAAAAGCATTAACCCGTCAAAGAAATTATTCCAAAAATGTTTCATGTTGAAGTCAAGACAAACTTTAATTATCACTGCCACTTTTTTTAGTGCGATCCTCCTGGGCCAAAAGCTACCTCTTTTTTCTTTAATAGCTGAGAATTGAGACTGAATTGTGCATGGAAAACGAGCTTGAAAGCACCATTTGATGACATTTAGTATTAATGTTTCCTTGGAAGATGTTAGATCTGGGATTCTCGGACAGATTAATCTGCATATATTCGTGGCAATTATATGGTAATTTAAGTGGGAAGCCTTGCATTCATGAATACTTCTCATCAATCACAATGCCACATTTAAAATTCAGATTCTTGCATAGTAGAAGAACATGTGATGCAGATGGCCTACTTACAATGTGCAGTGCTATCCACAAAAGCATAGATTCAACTGGTGAAGTCAGGGAATGTACAGTATACAGAGTTTACTCAAATAATCACGAGTATTTTTTGGGGCTTAAATGCTTCACTTGTATCTATACTATTGTATATTTTTTTCAAAAGGCTAATTTGCTTTCAAAGCACAACATTGCTAAATCGTTTTCTTCACCCTTGGAGTAAGAGAAATAACAACACACATGTCAACAAATAAAGAAACAAGCACTTTATTTAACAAAAAGAAACAGTGGTCAATGAAAAGATACATATAATGTGGTGTACCTGTCATTGTAAGCTGAGTGATATTACAGGCATCACAGTCACACTGTTGTTTTTTAGTGGAGAACACAGACGGCCACTAAACATGACGCTGTACTCCTTGAGGAAAGAGCAAGTAATTAACCTGAGATTGATGTCAGTTTCCCCAAACAAAGTTGGTTTTAAAGTGTTTACCTTGGCTATAAATTAGATCTTGGCCATGACAACTGGCAACATTCAGAATGGATCACCAGGTGCCTAGACATCTGTGTGATTCCCTTAAGGATTACAACTGTGTGCATGTGTCTGTCTGTCTGTCCGTCTGTGTGTCCGTCTGTCCGTCTGTCTGTGCGTGTGTGCATCTACTTGAGTGACTTGTGTTGTTTACATGATCCCACTGAGAATAGTTCTGCCAGCAGCCTCAGTACTAAAACCACACAGAGGAAACAGTGGCAAAGTCAAAGTTTGTCTCGTCCTGATTAAATTATGAAGTGGCTGGAGTAGCAGCAGTAGTCACAGGCATATACTGTATGCCAAATCATGCAGCACTCTGAATGGAAATAAATCACACACACTTTAGCCATTGAAATTAGAGGTGGGAGGTAGACAGATAAATAGAGAGATGCTGTGAAAGGTGTGTGTTTGTGTGTGTGTGTGTGTGTAAGGGTCTGATTTGTACCATATTCTGTCTCTCATTTGTTCAAGTGGCACTCCATCAAAAACAAACAAAAGATGATTTATTATCTTTCTCATCTCACACACGTCCCAAAACCTGTAAACACTGTTGCGCGTTTCCATTTTGACTCGACATTTAATAAAAATGTATTTTGTCCTACTCCTGTCATTGTATTACACCTTTAGTTGTTGGGGTGGTAATTGAATCTCGATGTAGTTTAAAAAGGTTTTGTACCTTTTGTAATATTTAGAAGGATCCTGAATAATTTTTTCGTAGATTGTCTTCACAAAGAGATTTTTCCTGCTGCTTCGCCCATGTAACGGCAGTATGCTTTTAAAAACCAAGGGGATTTTCAGGCTGGATCACTCTAACTCTACTCTGCTATCGCTGCAACTACCACAGCAATACATCAACTGGGCCCCCACTTGAAACACATATTAACCAGACATACGTTTACCCTCCTGCTGGTTATGGCAAGAAGGGTGTCGTTTTTTGTGAGGTGCTGAAAATGGCAACAGGTGTTTAAAGGTCCTGTCCTTGATCCTGTAGTGAACAGACTGCATTTGACAATTCGGATCTCAACTCGTTACAGTTGTAATCCTCAAACAATCCTCAAACAACACCTATCTGTTTTCTATGGAGCTTTTGTCTGCCCAATTTATAAAAAACAAAGCAGTTTTCATTTGTCATGTTCAGGAAATACAAATGGCAACATGTCAACTCCTGTAGTTTTGCATTAAACCAGTTTTAGTTTTGTCTAACTTTAGATGGCATCAAACAGATGTAATTTGACTAAAATGTTATAGCACAGTTTACAATGAATTCTTAGTAGAGGATTACAGCACCAATTTATCTAGAATTTCCACATTATTCTTGCACTGCACTTTTCAGATTACTTCTTTGTTTTTTTTATTTCTCTGTGAAATAATTTGGTCATGCAGTACTATGACATGGTTTTCTTTTTTTCTTTTTTCTTTGTGGCATTCTCCAATCTTGATCCGTGTCGTCTAAAAATTACAGGTGTGTGTGTGTATGGCACATGTCTCTCGGACCGTCTGATGGATTTCAAACTTGACCGGTGTCTTGGTACGAGTAAGTGCACTGCCAAGTTTGACGTTGTTTGGATTAAAAATGCAAAAAGATATCGTTAAATATATACTGAAGGTAAAAGAAACACACATTGTCTTTTTCCGCTCTAGCTGCTGGCCATCCCCCTCTCACCCTGAGGACCAGAGACAGAGCGGAGCAGATCTTTGGCAGCTAAAATATGAAATACACCTCAGACCCACCGAAATGTGCAAAGTAGCTCTACTTTGGACTGTCTTTGATTTATAAACAAACAACAATTCCCGAATTCTCCCGAAAATCTTGCACATACAAAGCACAACCACACAACAAGTGCAGTGAGCAATAGAGCGTGAAGCCACTTATAGGCAGGCTATTTATCTCATAAAGCGAGCTGTATCTGTATGTACATGTGTCCATGTTCGGGGGATAGGTAACCAGCACATCAGCAGACACCTTCATGCACAACGCTTTAGAACACCAGGGGACTCTTTTCCTGCTATTGTATTACATTTCAATGAGCTGGCAGAACATAACGTATCTTAATCCCGGAGATTATTACTTCAGAGCGCTGTGTAATGCGACAAAAGTTCAGAGTTGAATCGGGCAGACACATCAGTTTTGAATCACCCCGGGTCGGCTTAAGTCGCCCAAACACCCCCGCGAATCAATACAGATTGAGGATCCCCGGGACCCCCGGGACCCCCGGGAGGGGAGAGGATGAGAAGGAGGGAGGGGCAAGCTAGTCTTTTTTTTTTTTTTAAATACTTCAAACAAGACATGTACTAGAACGTCAACAAGAAGTAACGTCACCCAACATCTCTTAGAGCACCTTTAAGAGTTCTAGGTTGTACATTAGACTCATGATGTCACCTAATGGTTGTCCCGATCTAACCCTCCGTGTTCTGAAAACATCTGTTTCATGGCACTGACAATACTACCTCCTCTTTATCCCAGCTGTGGTTGTGTGTGTGTGTGTGTGTGTGTGTGAGTGTTTGTGCGCATGCGCCATTTCTACTGAGGTTAGACTACAGTACATTATTCTTCAGTGTTACTGTGTTATTCTTTAGTTACCACTGTTCCACTCATTTAGAAGGATGAGATGCTTCTCAGCAGGAAGCTAAATTGATATGCAACTACATTACACATTTGACTTCACATTTCATGTAAAATATGGTTCGGGAAGCAAAGTAGCGCCAATTAGGTTTTTCACTGGTGTCAGCAAGTTTTTCTGTGATCTTAGGAAATCAGATTTTCTTACTTTCTTTTAACCTTTCTCACTTCCACATCTGCCTCATCTAAAAAGTACTTTTCTCTAATCTTAAAATATTAAGTCTGTCCAACTGTGAACTTCACTTCTTTAATTTATCTAGCATAAAAAAGGCCTGAGACTCATCTGTTGAGGAATTAATCTGATTGAAGAAAATGAAAGCCAAACCTCCCACAACATTGTTATTAAACAAAGATTGGATACAGAGTAGGATTCATTGTTTCTTTATAGTATCATTGAAATAAGCAGTTCATTCAATTGAGAGCAGGCATCAATTAATAACATTTGTCTTGTGCAAAAATATCATAACTACTTAGCTGTAGACCTAATTTTATATTGATGCTGGCAATTAAAGCTCGTCTGATAAGACTAATTTGATTAGAGCGGCTGAGAACACCTAAGTATCGCCTTGAGTGTTGGATTAGCATAATTTATAAATGTATGTCTGTTTAGGACACGGTTGAAATTAGATCAAATTCGCAGCAGCACTTTAATGCAATTTTGGGACCTAATTAGCAATATCAAGATGGATGTTGCTAAGAAAGAAAAGCTGACATATACCTTAAATTAATTTTAATTAGAAAGGAAAAAAAATGTGGCAACATTTACCTGTTGTCTCTATTTTCTATGAAATGCTCATCTCAAAGTGTGTTCACAAGAGTGATGACATGTGACATGGAAAAGATCAATGCTTTTCACAATAGATGTCTCACGAAAATCTGCCGCATTTTCTAGCCTGAGTACATCTCAAATAAACAGCTGTACAAAAGACCGACTAATTCAATGTATAAGACATGTCTTCATAATGGCCCATGACTGAATCTCAAAGGTTGAATTGGGATGGACTCTATCAGGGAAAAGGAAGCGAGGTCTGCCCAAAACCACATGGTGAGGAACTGTGACAGCTGAGTTTAAGGTGATGGACCTAACATGTGGCAAGGCACAGCATGCAGCACAAGACATGTCTCAATGGAGCCAGATCGTAAAAAGCTTTATGTCCCATCCGGGAGGAAGAGGATTATGTTCCACCCCTAGAGACAATGGTAGTTAATCCACTGTTTGAGATAGTAAGTGTTCAGATTTTCCTTCTTCATTATTCATTAATTGCTCCCTGTTGATTTATTATTCCAGATGATGAAAAAGAATTTCCTGTAAACGCATATCTTGCCTCAATATACGGCCAACAAAACAACTCCCAAAACAAAGACAGCTCCCTGCTGTTGCAGTGTGAGTTACTGGAAGTGCCAGGGTGCCACTAACCATTTTGAATGAGACCTCTTTGTATAGTTTATCTCTGCCTGTAGTCCTACTGTAGGTTCAGAGAGAGTTGACTTTATGGTATGGTGTGTTTGGTGCCAAATTAAACACCTAAATAACTATCCCTGAAAATCTGCACATGGTGGTAGAGGGAGTACTCAGATTCTTCACTAAAGGATGACTACCATGATTTAAAAAAAAACAATACAAGAAAAGACCCTACAGTCAAAGTTTTGATTTAGTAGATGGCACAATGTGTGTTGTTATCAAAAGTGAAAGTACTCATTGTGAAAAAGAGTTCAGTTTTAGCATTTTCATGCTTTCAGATTGGTTAAAATATTAAAGAAATTTAAGGGTGAGGGTAGAAAAAAGGAACAAAACGGAAAGAAAGAAGGATAAGGAAGGCATGGAAGAAATACAAATGAGAAAATAAAAAAGATGAATGGAAGAATATAGGAAGGAAGAAAGGAAAGAACAGAAGGAAAGAAATACAATGAAGTAAGAATGAAACTGCAAAAGTAGCATAATCCTGCAACTTATTTTAATATTCATTATAAATCAATCTATTCATAATTTAGAATTTTTTTAGTCGATTAGATGTGAAAAAATAGTCTGTCTTCAAATTGCTTTTTTTGTCTGACCAGAAGTTATTCAGTATAAACGGTGGTGTGAGAATAGAGACATTGAACTTACCCACCATCTTTCATCATGCACAGGGGCCTTGATAATTAAAAAGTACAGTGCTGAACTGTGTTCATGCTCTCAAATTAGTCACTGCTACAAGCAGGAGTACTCCAGGGTACATTGTGTTACACCATATTGTACTGTACATGTGACCGACTGGCCCAAATCTGCTCCACTGCTTCCCCATATTTTAATATAGCCTGGCAGTTAATTCTCTCATTTCTCTCTTAAGCTATTTTTTCAAAATAAACTTGAACTTTCAACTCTATTTTACAGATGACACATGGATTCAGAAAATAGCTTACACACTGTACATATACATTAAATTATTCATTCAGTCATCCACACCCTGAAACTTAAGTTGTCTGTTGAACTTGGAACTGTGGAACTTGTTCAGTAGCCATTAAGAGCATGTCGCTCACTCACCACTGCACTAATGAACATCCTGTCTCAAATATATTATCATGTATTCAGTTAGGTGTAATAGAAAAACACACTACTTCACTGGACTATAGTAGCAATTATTTGAGAATTGCAGGGTATGCCATGAAATAAATCAACACAGCGGTCTAAGACAGCTTGTCTTGGATTTTTCTGTAGTGACTGACAGTCTTTGGCATGAGGGGATGAATATGGAGACTTGGTCCAGGATCCTGAGGAGGCAGAAAGCCAATTTGTATTTAAATAGCTGTAGATCCAAGGCTTTGAAACATGTCATTCCTATTGACAAGCTGCTGACTGAAGGACTGGCTCCTACCATAATGAAATTGTTTTGTTGGAGAGCTCTGCATCCCTGATAGGGATACTGTACGAATTCATAACGAGTACAGTAAGGAAAGGGTTGAATGGGGGGGGACGAAAGAAATATCACAACCAGACCAAAAGTCACCAATTCTTTTTAGAAGCAATTATTCGAAGACACACAGCGTTGAAATAGGGTCCGTGTTTTTAACTGCCCAGTCCCAATGATGAATGTACCTGTTCTGCGTTTGTACTGTGGTAATTTCTATAATAAAACCTGAAGTAGAAAGGTCAGAATAACTCTTTGTCCATCCAGGTCACCTCATTATTAATGGTAAACTACTATTTTGACAAAACCCATTTCTTGTATTTTTTCCTTTTGGTTTGAATTCACCCAACGGTGGCAGATGTGTGTGACCCAGATAGTGTCACATAATGAACTGAGGAGGCGACGTTCAAACAGGAAAGCCGTATCGACTGAAGCCAGGCAGGGTATTCAGAAATACACGTGTTATTTGTTGTATTGTTAATTTCCCCCTTCATTAGTTCTATTTTCTGGTTAATGGCTTGCTATTCTGCTATTTCCACATGCTGGCAGAGAGAAGGACTTCAGTTGTAAACCTCTAATGAGTCAATATCAGTCCACTGCTGTCAATGTACGTCGGGGCAATGTGGTATGCAGTGCAATCAAATGTACTTTGACTTCTTGTTCCGTTTGATTTATTCATTTTCTTTTTCCTAAAAAAACAACAACAACAAAAAATAGGACATTGAACACAATTTGGTCAAAACAGTAAGTCATTAAGCAGAAAGGAATTTGATTTCGGAAAATCTAACAATCTCAACCCTGTAGTAGTACAACATAGAAACATTTTAACGTTCCTATGGCCATTGTGAAATTTTGTGAAGAGGGTGGGAAAAAAGCTGGCTTTTCTCATTTCTGCATATAACTACGAAAAGTAATGCAGTGTAGTCCATATATCTTCCACGTATTTATCACTTTATGCACCACATTGACTGTTTCTGTATACAAGCTTGAAGAATCGCGTATGCAGCAAGTTGGGGTGGGGGTTCTAAAACAGGGCTTTGAAATTCGGTAGACACAACATCTTCCGAGTTTGTATCCTGGAAGATGGGGAAAACACAAGACTCTCACCCACGAAATGGGTGTTTGTGTCCTGGGCCCTGTTTCAGGAAGGAGGTTTAACAAACTCTGGGTCTAACCCTGAAATCTGAGTGGGTTAACCCGGAGTTGGGAAACTCAGAGTTGTTGGTTACAGAACAGCTGATTTGAGTTGATTCAATCAGCTCAGAGTAGGTTGACTCATAGTTAAGCTCCACTACTATATGATACATGATACTATATACTATAAAAAGGCATCATAAATGGAGCCATGATACTACAATTTGCCATGGCAACAACAACAAACAAATCGGTCGCCATATTTTACTCCTCTTTTACCCCTTTCGTAGCTCAAAACAGAGACATCATTGACAGAATTACAATTTATAATAATTGTTTTCTCTGGTTTGTGTCCAGGGAACATTACAAAAACATTTTAAATGTTTCAGAGCACCTTTCTGACGGCTCTGCTTACACAGGCTTTACTAATCTGCTCCACATCACCCATGTTGTAAAGAAAACTGGCATTTACACACAAAAAAAACATTATACGACACAAAGACTTTACAATTGTGTGCTGTTAGTACACAGAAGTCATAGGTTAGGAAGTTAAGGGTTGGATGCTAGGGCATACAAAACACACAGCTTTGATGGAAGTTTTTCACAAACTGCACCCCCCATTCCCTTCAGCTACTGCAACACCATTTAGGGTCTGAATTGATTTTTTTAAATATTCAAGCAAGACCGCAAGCTTTCCCTAACCTTAATCAAATACATTTAAAAATGAACATTCAATAAAGTACAAAATAACTGCACATAGAACCAAAAATGCAACACACCAACATATTCATAAGTGCCTTCATTTTGCAACACTAACAGAAAAAACTGAACACAACCATTTTTCTCTCAATTGAACGTGCAATAACCTATCCCCAATAACCAGGTAATGAACTTAAAGAATGAAAAGAGGGCACAAAATATCTAAACCTTTATACCACCAAGTATGTACCTATACTGTAATTATTGTAAGGGAAATTGATGATCACATTATCAACTGATTGCATTGCCTTTCATTAGCTCAGGGGAAACATACTCATTATAATTGAGGACTGTCATCAAATTTGAAATTAGCTTTCTATGTTTGCTCCGTCTAATGGTAATGAAATCACCATTGCTATTGCATGATTGTAGAGACTCAAAAAATGCCGACCAATTCATCTCATCTCTTTGGAATCATCAGAAACCAGATTAATTTCCCTTTTTTAATGCAGTGGTACAATGAAATGAGGTCAACATTATAGAAAATTAGCAGATTTCCTGTATGGTTTTTCTGTTTGAAATATTTGATAACACTATTCTTGTTCATCAAGGTTTTTGTCTCATCTATCTCTCCTTTCAATGTTTTGCCTGGCAGTGCATGCCTGTTTCCAGCCCCTGGCAAAAACTAAATTTTTGTATAAACCCAAAACTGGAACACTCTACAAACCCCCACCAATTAAGAGCTTTACTTGTTTTGACAAAGGAACATAAAAAAAGGTCTGGTAAACTACATGTATGAATTACATCACACATTAGTGTTCAGAGTTAGATGCACTTTCAGCATTGGTTGATGTGTAGTTAGATGATGAAGCTGCTTCATTTATGCAAAGAAAAATAATCTCCCCTGTTGAACGAGATTCCCACGCGAAAAACTTCAGCCTTTGCCACTAAATCAAAATTGTGACCTATTCAGAAAAAAAAGATGAAGAATCTTCTTAAGGCATACCTTCACCGACAGAATTTAGATGAAAGATAAAACTCTCAGATAAAAGGGATGAACCTTTTTGTCTTTGACTGAAAAGAAAGAATAAAATCTGTTTTCTCAGCGTACATCCCTGTCTTCCTCTTGTTCCTTTTTTGTTTTTCAAGTGTCGGTACTCTGCATTATAGATCTGCACACACATATGTGGAAGAAAAATACTCACACCTTCCAACTATGTGATCAGTCTCAGTGAAACTGCGAGGACAACATACATCATCATTATTTTACTCATGGTGATTGTCATTCGTTTCTGAGTTTCTGCTTTATACTTTCCACAGTGGTCCTCAAATTTCTGTGGAAGTGTTTCAAGTTTTCCTGTACTTAATTATCCCTTAACTGCCCAACATAATTTATCATTTCTTGAATTGTCTTGGAAATGTTTTGAGGTCTTTGTAATGAGGTCAAGTTATATCAGTGTCCAAGACAAGTTTAGCAACTTTGGCAGAGAAATTACTTGTGGTTCATTACTTTTATTTGCAAGTACTTGATTATGTGGTAGTAAGGATGCTATACAGTTTGTAGCTGAGTTTAAAGAACAAACCCATGCCCAGAATTCTTAGCCTCCATCCTTGTTGATTAGCATACCATTAATGCAATATGTATCTATGGAGCCAAGGCTGAATTACCATCTTGGAGTTTAGAAGAGTTTTGTTAGAGCCCTGGAGCGCCCCAAAAGTTTGCTCAGTGGCAATTGGTTTTGATGATTTAATTAATTGAAAATGTGACAGGGAATTTGCATTACTAAAGTACTAATAACCTACTACTTGCTTTATTAGGGATTTTTGTTGCTGTGTCATTTAGAGGGACCTTGTGTTATTTATTCTCAAATAGAGCATATTCCCAATAAAGTTGTATTCAAACAAATTGCTGCCAATTAAGCAGTATTCCAGCATACTACTGGTTGCAATGGACTTAACAGGAACTTGAGGTGACGGGATACAGACCACATTGTGGTGGGTGGGGGGTCAGAAAGGGCTCAACAGCAAATATTTGCACATATTATGTACTTTTTCAACACAACATGCCGTAAACATATATAAAACAATTGACTGACCAAGTCAATTGATTCTCCTAACATCTTGCCAAAGGACTACACGACAGCCGGCTGGCTAACACTGCCACATTTACAGAAATGTTAATGAATGTGTACTGTCCCTAAAAAATAAATAAATAAATAAATTATTACCTAAGTAATAACAGCTCAACTCTCCAAACCCTATCGCTAGAATCAAACACAAGTGTGTAGAGGTTGAGGATGTGTGTTTGTCAAATTCAGATAATTTTCTCACAAGAAAACCAACATTTTTTTAAATGCCTGAAACACGTGAACGTTCCCCTGACAAGAATTTCCAGCAGCCCATATGAATTATGATTTCTGTCTTTCAGGAATAAAGGATAACATAGTATGATGGTGTTACTATGTTTGCAAATCTTGAGGTGCTTAGACGTGTCTTGGACACGCAGGAGATCACCGTTTCCTTTTCTTATATTCAAAGTTGTTTTCTTTTAACCATGATTGTGGCCTTTCCCCAACCAATCGAGTTTGTGCCTAAGCTTAATTTTCCTAACCTCAGCAAAGCAATATGAACACTTTCTTCCATAAAGCCAAGGCTTAACCTTAATTTGAAAAATATGTCTGCCAATTGAGACGAACAGAAAGAGTTTACTTGTTTTAGTCTACCTTTCATTTTGAGTTACTTAAAATCAGCCATTCTTTCTTTGTCTCTGAAACTTTCCCCGCAAGGTCACTGCGGTATTTGGGCAGGGTAATGTTGGATGTTAGTCCAGGTTTCTCTGTCATCAGTGGGGTTCAGTTAGGCCACATACAGCCTGAGGTGGCAGTCTCTTTCGGTCCCCACACCCAGGCAATTTAAAAGCTGTATACTCTTGGGATCATCAGGCAGCAGCTTGCAGGCCTCAGCATGGGCTATGAAAGGCCACAAGATTGCTGTAACGTACACTGCAGGTGTAGGCGCGAGAGGAGGATGGATGCTAAAAATGTAATCAACGCCTGAGCTTGTTCCCAGTCTCAATCTGTTAGCGGTAGTGCACGCTTGGTAATTATTTTCTTTCGATTAATCCGCTTCGCTAGGGCTGAAGGTGCAAGGGCAACTGTATTTATAATCTGGGTCTGATTATTCTGTTATTTTTGTTGACTCTACAGAACAAACTGTTATCATTTGGTTTATGGGTCTTTAAGGTCATCATACAGTCCACAACTCTGAGAGCCAGTCTCCATTAGTCAGTATTCTGTTGCTATTACTGACAAAACCACATGCAGGTAGGAGGCAATTTGTTGATTGACTGGACTGCAATTTGTTAGAAACCACATTTTGTATTATTGAGCATGAAAAATGTAAAGTTGAAAAAATAAATTGCATGGACTATGGTTATAGTATTGTGCATTTCTGCTAGACTGGGTAAACCCTGCCCACTCTGCGGGCGATTTAATTTTGCCTTGCAGCTTGGCCTGGAAACCTGCACATTTATTTCTCCTGCTTCAGTTCACAATTTTGCGGGAACTAATAACAAACTGAATTATCTACCTGGCGCGGTACTGGTGCGTTTAACACAATGACGATAGAGAAGAAAACAAGCAGCTTCTTGTTCACATTCAACAGGGCGGGCTCCGAATGCCACCAAAACACAGCAAACCCGTTGATGCCGCTGTTGCTTCTACGTCACCCGGATTGTTGGTCTGATTGATTGAAAGACTTTCCATTTGCGTACAGAGACATTTGAACTATGCCCGCTGGTCACGCCTCTTGTGCAAAGAAAATACAGAGCAAACATCCCAGACCAACGTTCTCATCTCAAATCTACTTAGCTTAACTAAGTGTAACTAACTACATTTACATAGGAAATAACTTGCAAAGTGTACAGGGAGTACTTGTACTTCAGAGGAAAACATTGTACTACTATAATTATTTTCCTCAGATGGCAGTGTGCCCTGCACCCCCCATCCAGCAAACTATACTATAGATATACACTCACCGGCCACTTTATTAGGTACACCTGTCCAACTGCTCGTTAACACTTAATTTCTAAGCAGCCA
>NC_048419.1:19214093-19258207 GCF_013103735.1 Etheostoma cragini | reverse complement strand
GAGGCAGTTCTGAAGGCAAAAGGGGGTCCAACCCGTTACTAGCATGGGGTACCTAATAAAGTGGCCAGTGAGTGTACACTTTTGATTTTGGTTTTGAGAGCTCAGTAGCACTCTCAGTCAACATGGAAACAACTATTGGAACACCCAAAAAGGTCTGTAATCCCAAATTGTTATAGAGGCAAATAACCCCTTGATGCGTGGAATCTAACACAATTATTAAAAAAGAAAGTGTGATGCTAAATTTCAATCCTTGTGATTCAGATGTTGGTGCTTGCTGCTTTATAATCAGCTCTCTCAGCTCTTTTTGTCCCTGCCTCTGCCATCCCTCTTTAGAGGCCACTGTCAATGGCAACAATATAATGAAAAAACAGATATACAACCTGATTTATGAGCTTCATCATATCTAATACAATAACTTGAAATCAGTATTAAAGATTGTCTACATTATGGCCATGAATACCTATTGAAACAATCGCTGAAATACTTCAAAACAAACAAGTACAACTCACTCAACACAAAACCAATCCTAATACAGTCTCCATGCAGTGCAATTTATGCTAATTTAGTGGAAAAAGTGTAAAATGTGTAAAATGTATTGAAACAGTGTTTATTCTCACAGCACTAACTAAAGTGCCCATATTATGTTGGTTTTCGGATTCATAATTGTATTTTGAGGCTGTACCACAATAGGTTTACATGGTTTCATTCTCAAAAAACACCATATTTTTGTTGTACTGAACATTCCTGCGGATCCTTTTTTCCACACTGTGTGTTTAGGTCTCTGTTTTAGCTACAGAGTGAGACATCTCACGTCTTTACTAACTTTGTTGGGAGCAGTAGCTAGGTAAGGCTCACATCAGCAAGAAAGCTCTTTCTCCAACTTTGTTCAGTACAAAGCAGGATTAGCTGGGAGACTTTTTCTAAACGAGGGCACACCTGCATAACCAGGATATGTAAGTAGTTTTTTTGGAGATTATGGTGAACTAGTGTGTGTTGTAGAAGTGTTTTGCCATTGAGAACGAGCTAGCATGCTAGAGCTAGCATGCTAGGGTTAGCCACCTCTTCTCAGCTAGTTCCATAGAAAGCCGTGCAGATTTTGAACAACTCATCTGGAGACTGAAGGCAGGACACAAAAGGTGACTATTTACATAATATGGGCATTTTAAATGAAGACCAGCAGCAGTTTCAACAATATCAAAAATTGTAGTCATTTTTACAATAGTAAGTGATTATTTGGTTTAGATGGGAACTTCATCCAAAGAAGGTAACAGGGCAGTCACTGGAGCTTGTGTACAGTAGCTACTAAACTCTGCATGTCCCTGTAAGTTATACTTCTCCTCAGACTGACAGGATTCTCTGTTAGAGCAAGTAAGAGTGAAAAATATTCAGAGAGAGAGAGAGAGATATGGCTGATGCGCATAGTGCTGATGTGCAGTTTGAGAAGTCAGTTTTAGACGATAGGCTTGCAGACAGACAGACAGGCGGGGAGTGAATGCAACTGTACTATTACTCCCTCGCCAATAGCTTTGGCGTTGCAATGGGTTTCTCATTTAGTCCGTGCCAAGCTGCACAGACTCTGATAAGGCTTCCCGAGCACACACTGATCCACTCTGCTGAATGTATGGTGAGGCAGACAGCTTTGCCTGTACTCAGGAAATCTAGAGACATCATTTTAAATCAATGGGTGTTATGTATTAGCTTAGAAATGTGGGAGTCACTTTAAACTATGAATCATCACTTTTTGCTGCTTTTGACTGGAATTATTGCTCACACTACTGATAACAAGCTCCTTAGAACAGTGTCATGTGGTATATTTATTCAGAAAGCGAGAATGTTGTTTAACCTATCACTCTGACCATGGTATTTCACTCATGGTCATCTTTGACAGCTTACAGCTGATCTTATCAGCTCTCTCCTCTACTGTACTCCCTAACCATACTCCTACAGCCATTGAGGTCTTAATAACTTGACAGCGCATGCTGATCATTCATGCTGCTGCTGCTGCTGTTTACCCAGGTTGCTGCAGATTCCTTCCAACTCCCCAGCCTCCTCTTAGTGTTCTTTGTAGATGGATGCCGTGCACCCTTTTTTGGGATAATAGCTGGTTGGTTTTGCGCCATGGTTTCATAATTATTAATATATACCATAATCGTTTTGCCTTCCAATATTCAAAGGTAGTAGTACTATGTACCTTTGAATATTGGAAGGCAAAAAGATTATGGTTGGCATATTCCCTGCAGTTAGCTAGTGTATTTCATCGTTACTGACAGAGTCCACCTTTTCTTTGCAGGATTCAAGCTCCAGTTACTGTTTCTAGTTTTATCACACTGACAGAAGTCTCCCTGAACATTGATATCAGTCATACAGTGGTATAAAAGCTTTGTTAGGTTGCTGCGCTACATTAAAAACATTCATGAACTATGAGGTGCCTTTCATTGTGAAGCAACCTTAATGAAAATAACAAAGTTAATGCTTACTGTCATCGATCACTTAAAATGCATTTTTAAAACATGGCAAGTCATTTACTTGGCTGGACTAACTTTGTCAAAGTTTTTTTTTAACTTTACATTACTAATTAAGTCTATTAAAAGTCACACAATTAATTTTGTTTATTTTGCCTGACCAGTAGTCTGAAATGCAAAGATATTCAATTTACAGTGACATAAAAAAGAATAAAGCAGCAAATCCTCAAACTTGAGGAGCTTGAACCTACGATTGTTTGGCATTTCTGATTTCTAAATCACTTGACCAGTTAATTGAACATCATAACTGTTTCAGCATTATCTGAATTTACTCTCTACTTGCTAATATTGAAGTGTAATCAGATTTTATTAATCACTAACCTTTAGTATTTTCAGTGACTTGTCTTTCTCACATGTCCAACCAAAGACTGTTACATGCAGGGATTTCCTTTACAGAATATTCAGTATGCTAAATATTGAAATGATAAAGTTAAAGTGTTTTCAGTCACAGAAGAAATTTGGAATAGACAATGAAGCTCACAGTAAGCCGATTAAAACTGCTGCCAACAGCGATTATGCAATATGAGGTTCTCCTGTAACTTGTGTCACCCTTCCCAGATTGGCTCAGCTCTCTTAGACCTTGCTGCCCTCAGGAGCAAAGAGTGTCCATCATATTCATAATTATCTGTAAGGGAGGTCCATCACCATCGCATATTATCAGCACACAGGCAGCATGGCAGTAAATAATCCCATCATTTCAGCCAGAGGAGGTCAGGCAGACATAAATTTAACACCGAACACTTTTACCTCCTGTAGGGCATTGCAGGGAGGTTTCCTCATCTGATGGATTGGTGCCTTTGATTCCCCTTGTCCTCCCTATGTCTATTAGGCATAGCCGAGAACTTATCCAACAAGTACACATCTGAATTCTACTAGATGTATGACTGCTGTGTACCGTTTGAATTTCTTTACTGGAATTCTTAAGAAATTGTTCTGGCGAGAAGCAGTTTACAGCAGACCAGCAACACATCTGTTTTGATGACTTACTTGCACCATTCTCTGCTATTAAGAAATGCCTTTTTGTCGTGTCAGACCTATGTGATTTTCAGTAAGAAAAAATATTTTACACCATGTTCACATGTCTGGAAATACTGAAACCAATATATATATATATATATATATATATATATATATATATATATATGAAATATAAATTAGAGAATGTTAGGTCGAGAATTTAATTTTAAATAACATTTTAACACAAACATCTTCCACACAAACTCAGCCACTTTAGTTGTTGTTCATCAGTGTCACAGCATTACCTCTCACTACTGGAGAGAGGAACATTTGCAAAGTCACAATTTTTTTTTATAGAATTATACAATACAAAACACATTTTTTCACCATTGAGAGATTTGAACCTCTTTAATGTCCATTCCTTTTTGTCCTGTCATACAATTCATTTCCTCTATCATGTCAGGGACTTCGTCTCTGGTTCTCCCTCCTTCTGTTTGTTTCCCCTGCCTGAGATTTATAAAGTGTGAGCTTGAAGGATGCTCTGAGTGGTGAAGAGGAGCTCCGTCTCCGGGACATTGGGCATCCATGGTGCGAGCAGCTTCGGATCACTCACTTAAGTAGCTAACATTTCAAACGGGCAATAAAGAGAGTCCTGGTCCCTCTAGAACAATAAAACAGTGTTAGAGTCAGGGGTGGATGCACTGTAATACAGACAGATATTTCTCTGGCACTGCTGCAGCTGCTGCACTCAGCAGTATAAGAGAAACTGACTCAAAGGACATTCACACCAGCAAAGAAAGAGAGTGTGATTCACTGTAACATGTGTAACATAACTTTCTCACCATGGCCATTGGCCACAGGATAGAATGTGTACCTGGCGTGGTAAGGTCGGTAGGGTATTATTAATCAACATCTGTCATTGCATCAATATTGAAGGAACGTGTCTCCTCTAATTCAAGTCTTAATTGCCTTTTAAAATATTCTTTTTTTTTGACAGTATATTTAGAGTTCAAATATCTTTTTATGATATGTTTCACTTTGTATAGAAATTGTTGTAGGGCAAGAGTAAGTCTGAACAAAGAGGGGATTGTTCTCTCCATATATGACAAGATGTAAAACAGCGTGGGGTTGTTAATTTGTTTCTGTCCTTCTAGAGAAGGTTCAGGGATGAAAGCTAAGTGATGATCCCTCATGTCTGATCCATCTCACGCCTCATTCCGCCTGCAGGAATAACATTGAACAGGGATTTAGCCAAGACCTTGACTTGACTGCCCGCTTGCAGAGAAGAGTGCACTTTGTCTTTGTTGCGTGGGTTTGTAAGTGTGTTGTAAAAAGTAGAAGGGTAGCCATTGTTGAGACCTGTGTGTGTCATTGTGTGTTTCTTTTGCTTTTGTCTTTGCTTGTGTATTCATGTGTGACTGTGAATACAGGTCAAATTGTATGTAATTCTCCCAGTAATAAACTGGAGATACACTGCAATTTATTGGATTGATGACTACCTTTTATAACTTGCTGGTTTGACCTCCACAACCAAGCAAAAAATCCCAACACTTTGATAGATGTACTTGATTACCAAGTTGGAGTACTAAAAATTAGAGGCCAACCTAACCTAAACTAAAGGAGCTACAGTCTTATAATTGCATATATGCTGTCATTTATTCTTGCATGCAATTCATCAACGCAAATTGTTTTTACAACGGCCTTGACATTTTCTTTTAAACCCATCATGAACCAATTGAAAATTGTTGTGGACCAATGTATATTAATCCAAAGCTCAAAATAGTTTCCAACAAAATTATTATTTACTATGTTTGATTAACATTTCCCTTTTAATTACAGTGCCCAACAGTTTTCGGAAATCATTCTGCCTGTATTAGAAATTAAACTACATATTTGTGACCCAAATATTTGTCTTTTGTAGTAACAAAAAGGCTCGGGGCTCAGTGTCACACACTGTAGGGAATTCATAAAACGTTTAGAGATGGACTTATTTGTGGTTTTCTGTCTTTTCATGGTATTTGACAATATGCAAAATGTGCAACAATTCCAACCTTAACCTTAAAGCTGAAAATGAGCTTGATGACAGATATTTCACTAATTCAGCAAAGTAGGTTGTACTTTATGTGACTACCTTCCAAAATGACCCACATGAATAATCGTTATCGTTGCCACTGAGGCTAAGATCTGGTGAACCACTTGGTCAAAGTTAGGGAAGGATCACACCAATAGTGGGGCGCATTAAACGGGTTCCGGCGCCCTTATGTTGGGTTTTTCTTTAATATCAAGTTAAGTCATTTTTTGTCATTTCCACATACCAAGTATTTGTCTCAAGATTACTTATTTTTAGACTTTAGACAGTAAGCCAATTTACATACATGAAGAGCAGTACGTGTAATAAAACAAATCACGTTTTCTTCTTACTAAAGCTTGGCTCACACTCCCAGTGTCAGGTCAAGCACTTGAGTTTAATGGAGAGCATGTAGTCTTAAAGGTTATTGAGGACTTAATCTTGGGTCATCCTGAGCTTTTTTATGAGATAAAGAGGCTTTTGCACACTAGGAAACTGTGTGGGTGTGTGTGTGTGTGTGTGTGTGGGGGTGGTTGGGTGTGTGGGTGTATGTGTACATGTACACATATGCCTAAGTATGAACAAATGTGCATCTTTAATATATAACATGGTGTACCACAGAAGGAGATATTTCCTTCTGCTAGTCTAGTTGAACCCTTGTGGACTTTGCTGCATTGACAGTTGTGCTAACAACTGTAGATTTGCTTTGCCAGCACTCCACACTGCTACTAGAGTGAACCAAAAGTTGTTGTTTTTTTTGGGGGGGGGGGGGGGGGGGGGAGGTTAATGCTGTTTTAGTCCCTTTATTAGACAAAAAGACAGTTAAATGTGAAAGAGATGGGGGATGACAAGCAGCCAAGTTGGAGTCGAACCTGGGCCACAATGAACTCAGCCAACATCGGGCAAGCGTACTTACTGAGTGAGCTACAGGCCACCCCAGGGACAGACTTTGTTTTAGGTACATTCTGTTTCCTCATTTTGCATTCATTAGCTTTGATAGTTGTTGTGGTGTCAGAGGAGATTAGACAATAAGAGTCATTCCTGTGTACCCTCAGAGGGGGGTCTCTTGCTCTGCAGTGATTGGGGAGGGATGTCACCTAATGATTTATTCATATGGGAGAGTTTTCTTCACGTTTTTGCTCTCATCACAATGCTTTTGACTTGGACGTAGGCCTCCCGACCTCCACCCATCCTGTCAGTGTTGCTCTGCTGTTCTCAGATGATACTAAAGCAGAAGAGGGACACTGCAGAAAAAAGCCAAGCAAAACCTGCTTCCCTGCTCTCCATTAGTATCAAGTCCCCCATTGCATGGCACAGATGCATTTTGCATAATTATTGGCCCGTGATTAATTTGTGGTCTCTCATTTCCCCTCACATCCTCATCTGGCAAAGCCTTGCAGAGACTTAGAAGCTAGAGGACCAGTCTGGTATGAAACATGAGCTCTAATCCCATAGCAAAGGAGGAACAGAAGCTTGATAGGGTCTAAATGAGGATGTTTACCTTTTTGTTTTCATGTGGATTCAAGGATTACTTGTAATTAATTGGACCCCCTGCACCAAAAAGCTGTCAGAAGAATTATGCAAACAAAAACTAATTTCTTTTAAATGAGTAAACACACTCACAAACACACACACACACACATGCATATGTACAAATACACACATCATCTATTCCTCACACACAAACACATTCAATCCAATTTGCAGCTACAATCCAAAGGCTTCAGCTTGTATAATTGAGGTTAATGAAATGTCTTTTCTTACATATCTGTGTGTTTGCTCTTGCAGGCAATGCGTGCACCATGTCAGAGTACAACCGGCTGAAGAGCATGCTGCTGGATATGCAACCAAAAGTGCTGAAATCTGGAGAGCAGAGCCAACAGAGAAACATGCAGGAGAAGAGAGCACTAGTGGACACCATGTTTAAATACCTGGATGTGGACCAGGATGGCCGGCTGGTCAGTGATGAGCTGGAAAAGGTGGGCATCAAGCTGAGATGGCCTGATTAATGGGATAGCTGTATGGATTGACAAACAAATGTTTAGGACTGATTGAGAGAGTTGAATAAGGGAGGGATATGCCCTGGAATATTTCTTCCTATAAAAGTTTTGCTAGGAGTGTCCAACTGTGGGATGGGTCCGTTTTTCTGAACACAAAAGCATTTATTATCTTACACTGATTATGTGAGAGTGTGAGAGATTTCAAACCTACTCCAAGACATTTGCACTTTTGAAATAAAAAAGTCATTTGAACTTATTTGGAAACAAAATAATTTCCTGTTTTACTGAGATCCTTCACACTACAGTGTGAGCCTATCCCTTCTCATACAGGAATACAGGAGTCAGATTTTTGTTCTTTATGTCCACCAGTTATTACTGAATGTTAAAGACCATGTGGTCAAACTATAACGCATAGTAAGTAACCTGTGGCTGGAAAATGTAATCATCCTGTTTAACAATGAAAAATGTTTGCTGAGGTGGGCTTCCCACAAGGGTCCGTAACAGTGGGGGAACATTAAACAGGATTGGCATTGATATTTGGAGGGTGAGAAAAATTAAATTAGTGTGGGTATCATCTGGTGTCAGGAAATGGGCATCAGTGATGGGTGTTAATTAGACTCCTCCCAACCAATTCTATGATCTCATCGACTTCTGCCAGAATGCAGTGAACCATGTTAGAGTCACTGCTGACTACAGACGGTTAATAGATTGTCAAATGTTTTACATTGTTATTGTCTAACATTTAAAATGTAATGAAGCTTTTTCTTGTTACGTGGAAATTGAAAGAGAATGGGTATAAGATGACAGCGAAAAACAAGCTTATTAGAAGCTGATGCTTAATAAGTGCAACTAAATGAAGTCTAAAAAATGCCACAGTAATTAATCTTCTGTCATCTCTCTGCGGTTGTATATGACAACATGCTTTGTCCCCTTTTAAAAATAATAGATTTGAGTGGTTTCTGGCCTAGTTCTAGTGGCATAAATACATAATAAAATCTCTCTCTGGCAGAGCTGCATTATATGATCAAGCAAATGATTTTGATCAATCACAACTGACAATTACTTATGCTGACATGTTGCCAGAAAAATCTTTAGATATCACATTCTTCTGCTGTAGGAATTCATAAATACAGTTTCACAGAGATAACGCTTGAATGATGAGAACCATATGAATTCAAAGACAGAGTTCAGTCATCCATCCAGACTGTCTCCATTTTGGGATCTATCTATTGTAACAGATGGTTTTAGAGGGTAAAGTTCTGTACTTTGGGTTTGAAATATTTTACCAAATGCTTAAGGACAGATCAGTCTGTGAAAACATGACTGCAGTCTGCTGTAGGCAGAAAGAGCAGAAAAAGTTTGTCACATCCCTTAATCTGCCATGCCACATGTGAAGCGCCATGTAGAATCAATTGGAGGAGATGAACAACCACGCGGGCTATTTTTTAAGGCTTTGAAATCATAGCCAAAGGAATTGAACATTGAACTTACAGCACGTCATGGAACTCTTATTAGCTTTTTGGTGTTAAAAGACCTATATTGTTACAAGAACAAAAAAAAACATAATAGACAAAAATTAAATTGCATTTCGTAAAATTAAAGAATCAATGAAGAAATAAAAATAGCTTTGTAGTGCGGCATCACATTATACAAGTCAGTATCTCATGTCTCGGATTATTACTGAGTTACCACTGGTCTAGTCTAGTTTGTGCGTTTCATTTCAACACACCTGCCTTGTTTGCTGTCTGCCTGCAAGACTCCTTATTGACTCAACTGCTGACTCAGATGTTTTTTTCCTGAGAGTTAGGCTTTGTTTAGAGGGTAGAACAAAAATGGGGAATATTGAGAAAATAGGTCACAGGCAAATAATCACCAAATCAATGAAATCATTTATAAATAACCCTGAAACTAAATCAGAATCTATGGCTAACTTAAAATGTCAGTAGGGAACAAAACACATGCTGCTAAAAATGTATAAATCAATCAAGACTCAACTAACTGGACCATACCATTTTACTAGAACAGGTGTGTTCATAGTTAACAATATTAGGTCAATATAATGATTCACAAATTTATATGATCACAAACAGCTCTGCTCTTCTCCGTTTTAAACAAATTAGGCTCTGTTTTTGGATAAATAAAAACTATTTTGACCTGCAAATCCCTAAGTGTTTTCTACTGGGGACAGTGTTACCCAAATTTCCTTTTGTGAAGGCCAAACATTTCTTGTCATCAGTCTGTTTAGTTGTTGTACAAAACACATTATTTGCTTTGCAGAGATCTCTTCTGTTTGTGATCAGGTTTTTTACTTGCAAATGTAATGAGCTGGATTGGGAAATTCCCCAGAAAGTATGAGCACTTAAAATGACTATGGTGCCCTGTTTATATCCTACGTAAGGACATTTAGCTTTCCAGCACAAGAAATTTTTGACAAAGATAGTTCTGCACTTGTCTTAGTAAATGTTTTTTTTTTTTTTTTTTTTTTTTTACGAAAGCAGCAGCTTAAACAGAATAAAGTTCTACTGCTGTTATTGAGCAGAAGCTGAGGCTTTTGTTTATCTCCCTAAAACTGCTTCACATCACCTATTCAAAGATGGTTCCCCTGAGAAGGATGCACCGCTACAGTGGAAGAAGTGGCTCATAAATGACAAACAATGGAGGAGTGAGTGGTGCGTCTTCCCAGGGGAGCATCTTGGAATTACCTCAAGTGCAGTGTACACATGTGTAAGCAGTTAAAGTAGAGATTTTCTTAAAATGGAAAGCAATCAGAAACAGCACTTTCATGACATATTACATATTTAACCATCCCTTTCAAACAGAATAAAATTATTCTCAGAATGAGTCTGTTTCTGTGATTTGGTTGTTTATGTACTTTACATAAGGCATTTTCCATCTAATAGAAATCTTATTCTAATTGTTTGGGGAGTGAAAAGCCCACTCTAAACACCCTGTTAACTGTATTCAGGTTGGCAATCTATTTCAAATAATTACTTTTTTGTTTGTTGGAAACCCAAATTATCTCTTTTTGTTGCACTTGGAACAGCAACATGTGAATGCTTTCAAATGTAGATTTAATCACTTTTATGTTGTATTGTTTTTTAAAAGAAAACAGCAAAGTCAGAATTTAGATAATATCTCATAACTGAAATACTGTATGTTAAATGTGAGTTTTTTTTACAGGCTGATTCTATTATTCTTCACTTCAGTGCTTTAAGAAACAGGCTGAACACCTTTTATATTCATAAAAAATGTCACATCAACCCTATTAGAAAAACACTGACATTTTATGTCACATGTTTGGTATCTCTCCCTTTAAAAATGTCAGATTTACATTTATACTGAATGGCATAATGTGGTTCTACCTCACAGCAGATAGCTTAGAATAAAAATGAAAGCAGGAGAGAATACATAAGTAAAGGCCATGTTAAGGTGTGAGAATTGTGTAGCTGTGAATGATAGTTACCTATGTCACCTCGCTTTACTACAAGTTCTTCGTGCAGTTTTTTTTCTTCAGCTATATGATTGAACACAGCATGCATGTTTGTGTGTGTAGATCTCTATGAAAGAGCACCTGGAGGACAGCCTGTTGGAGTGCACCATGCATGACCTGCTGCGCTACGATGACTACAACAACGATGCACACCTCAGTCTACATGAGTTCTACACAGCTTTCCGTGAGTCTTTATCATTCTTATTTTATTCCATTTTCCTTTACTGTCAGAAAACAGGGATACAAAGTATGTGTCCCAGAGACTTGTTATCCTCTAAAACTATCTATCATTCTTTAAAATCTGTCCACTTTGAAAATGTACAACAGTATAACAGTGCAGTTTGCCAATACATTTCTTTATAATTGTACATACTTAAATGCTATCTGCCTATGCACATTTTATGCTTAAGCTACATGCTCAGTTTGCACGTTTGCATGTGGTTAATTAGTTAGCTTTAGTTTACAAACAAACAAATACATATGTCACCCATGCTTTTAACAACTAAATTCACACAGCTTCCTGTTAACACTGTTTACAACCTGATGACTTGCCATCCAGTCAGCCTCTCCACAGCAGCCATCAGGATAAAAGTGTTTCAGCCACAGATAAATTGATAATTGCACACTAGCCCATGTGCACAGACCCAGCCGGAACAGCCATAATAGCCTTCGGGGTTTGGGCCTAGCAGCAGCTGAGAGCACAGGCAGATTCCACCGTAGTAAGACCAATAATCGTAATTCCACCACTAATTTTACCGTAGCACCAGTATCAAAATTGCGCCATGGCAACCCACTGCAACTGCTTCTTTCAAACTCAAACTTTTTCTTCTTTTTCTCTTCCATAGCTAACATTAAACTGCAGTAAAATAAACCTAGATCTGCATCCAAAACAGTGATGAAATCCCGTAAAGTTGATGAATCCAGCAGTTAGCTGCGGCAGGTGGCCATTTCTAAGGCGCTACCTTCAGCATGTGCGGGTCCATTAAGCCTCACCACTAATTTAGCCTTCTAATGACTGGTTTTAGTGGGAACCATCCTACTATTATTCCATTACACTCTCCTCACCTTCCAGATGGGCAGTGAGTAGACATTTCATGGTATTTGTCAGCCTACAGGTTACAGGCCTGCCGGCAGGGGTCTGGGCTGTGTTTGTCAGCCTACAGGTTACAGGCCTGCCGGCAGGGTTCTGGGCTGTGTTTGTCAATGCATTTTATGTCTGGCCAGCAGTTGAAGAAATGGGTTGGGACCAATAAAACAAGCTATTGATCAGATGACCCTCAAGGTTAACTATTGGGCTGGAGAAAGGCAACACCAAATTATTATTGAGTGGCGCATCTGGTGTTCTGGATAATGTTGATTTTGTGTGTGTGTGTGTGTGTGTGTGTGTGTGTGTGTGTGTGTGTGTGTGTGTGTTCCTGTGATGCAGTCATTGCTCTCCCCAGTGAGCGGTCTGGGAAGCAGAGCAACCAGCCAGGTTTCTTTCTTTTCCGTGACTTTGATGTAAGAATCAAAACCCCAAAAGACAACTACAGGATTTATTGTTGCTTTTAGAGTCACTAAACTTGTTAACTAAACAATTGTGTTGTCTTGTTTGCTTTGTTGTCTTTGCTTTATTTAATGTATACACCCTAACAAGCACACTGCTCAAGCTCTGTTGTGTTGCCACACAAATCTATCAATCAACTTATATTTGTCACAGAAATTGCGCAAGGTACACTTTTCAGTTAAATGTTATCCCATCAACTCCTTCATCTTGCGTACATGATTCATCTTAAAGCAGAATCAGATCAGCAGAGAAGCCACAGTCTGTGTTCAGTTCCTCCATGCTTGCCTCGGTAGAGAGGGAGATGGACCAGAGATGGTCTCGCTTGTCAATGTAGCCGGGATCCTAGCCGATAGCCATCTTGACCTTTCTTGTATGTTATCTCTGATGTTTACATTTGAAAAACCTTAAGCGGCCAGACTAGCAGAATCAGCAGGAGCCTGGTGAGTTGATTTTTCTATCCTAATAAGCGACTCATAGCCTCTGCTCAGCCTTCATTTACAACTGTTAAATTTAATAGTTATTAGCACTATCAGATCAGCTCTTGAGGCAACTTTGGAGTACACTGAAGAAAAAACTAGCTATTGTATCAGTTACATGTATTGACTCCATATGCTTAACAGTGTGTTTTATTCATATTCATTCATAATTCATAAGTCTTGAAAGGACTGACTTGCATTACTACGAAAACCGTACCAACGACTAAATCGTGTATTGATATCATTTCTTAAGTCAGAGGGCTAAAGTGACTTCACAATTAAATTCACAGGATATAATGCTAAAATTCCACTTGAGCTGCAACCAATTATTTTAATTTGTTGGTAGTGTTTTTTGTCTTTTACTATTTTTAGAAATTAGTGACAAATGTCCAGTTTCCAGAACATAATGTAACTTCCTGGGATTGCTTGTTTTGTCCTACCAACAGTTCAGAGCCAAAATGGTTACAGTGATTAAAAACCCCAGAGAGAATTACCTCTTGTTCTATGCTCTCTGACAATAATCAACCTTCTCTTGGCCATAGAGCATATTGCAGGACAGAGATAACAACATAATGACTTCAAATCAGCCCTGTAGTGTCCTGGTGTATGGTTTCACAGGGCTTTGTTTCCTAACATTTATTACAGTCTCAGCATTGTGTAGTGCATGGCTTGTACATGTGCCCTTTGCATCCGAATTAGAACCACTATAATTACACAATAATAAATGTGCAAGAATTTGCCTCGCAGACAGAGAGCCGAGATGATTCACATTAGCTATTTGGTAAAAGAAAAGCTAATGGGTGAGCAGGCCGCATTGAGGTATGGCTTAAGCTTGCAGATATAATACATATGGTCACACAAGGTCAGAGCTCCTTTGTGGATACAAGTGTCATAGTCAAGTATAAAGGAAATGGGCCCTGCTGTGATACACGGACTGCGTATGCATTATGTATGGCAAGTAAGCTCTTGTAAATGTGAAGTCTGAGACCTGAGAACTTAGAATATAATTCAAATAGTAAAAAAAATCAATACTATTTGAAAGCTGAAATTTTTTATAAATAGGTTGGCAAACATTAGCTAAGCTCCCTCTTCCATTCACGTCTGATGAACAACAAGACCAATGCCTTGTGAGAAAGCAGGCAGCAGCAGAAAGACAGAAAGAGATGTTAGTAAGATTTTAGGTTATTTATTTTTGAAAGATTACTATTACATTAAATATTACTGAAATCTTTGTGGTTCTAATTTTTTTTGAAGTTACCTATCTTCCAATTGCACGTTTTCTCAACAACAACAAAAAGTAAGGATCTTGATAGCTTTAAAATAAAATGATGTCAAGGTTGCTGATTTCCTTATCAGAGTGATTTCTAAAGTTAAATATGTTTATTGGACTAATAGTAATTTACTTAAGCACCAAACTATACAGTTGCAGACCTTGTTAGTTTACGTTAACAGAATTATTAGTTCTTAAGGTGGCGCGCAATGAGCCAGTGTTCTGCTTTTAATTACCTGCAAAAACTCACAGCTGGTGAGCACCAAATTAGGACCAGGCTAGTTTTTTCTTGTTCCTGTTCCTCTATCTTTCTCCCACATGCAGTTCTCCCCTTCCAAGCTTATTCTCTTTATCTTTTCCCCCCCCACTGTTAGTCTTATTTGTTTTCCAATTAATATTGGAATTATATGGAGATGCTGGGCTGCACTGGCAGAACCCCTCAGCAGGTCTGATTAATCAAGAGAGTGAAGTAGCGTGGTCAGGAAAGAGGAGGAGGAGGAGAGAAGAGGAGGGAATGAAATGAGATGAGATAAAAGTCAGTGCCGTGGTAGAAGAAGGAAGAGGTTCTACCCCTGTTCTGCCTCTCTAGAGGGGAATGGCCAGCAGGAGAAATTAGATAAAGTGGAAATAGACAAAAATGAAAATGAATGTAGAAAATTATATGGTTTTAATTGGTCTGCTGGTGAGAGACGAAGAGCAGCCAGTGTCAGATAAATGTCAACAGGTTTGTTGTTGTTTATCTACCTACAGTGTACAGACCTTTGAGAGGCCGTGTTTCTCTTCCCATGGTGTTTTGGATAATGTTGATGGGGTTGAAGTGTGTGTGTGTGTCTGTGTGTATGTAGTGTTGTAGTATGTTAATGTATCATGTGTTAATAGTAATTAATAATCACTTGAAAATCACACATGGAATTTTGGGATTTTACATGCAAAAAAAAACATGAAACATGAAACTATTGTATATAGAAATGCTGAGTAGCACACAGTAGTTTGTTTAAAGTGAAGCATGGCTCTATAACATCCGGAAATGTTTGAATCAGCAAAACATATAATTTATCCAAGACTATGAGTTATTTTCTTATATAAATGTTATTAATTTCCAGAGTTATGGCAGTCTGTGGTTTCCACTGCTGTTGTATTCTCTGATGGGAGTGGGCATGAAGGAGCGCCTGAAGCGCTCAGTTTTGGACCTGAGTCGGATGATGCAGTGGCTGAATGAGCTGCCCATCTGCCACAGCTCATGATGGAGAGCAAGAGAGGGGTTATCCAAGATGGCTTTGATTTTGTCTTTCATCCTCCTTTCTGTCACTGATTCTAGACTATCCAGTTCCAGCCTGACCACTGAGCTGGCTTTTTGTTGATTTGGACCCTGAGGTACCAGTATGAGTCTACTCTCTCCAGTTCATCTTCCTGGATGGTAACCAGGACCTCCTGTTCCTCTGGTAGTCCAGTGCCGGCTCTTTGGTCCTGCTGATATTAAGCTTCAGGTGATTGTTTTTTGCACCATGCGACAAAGCTCGCTTATCAGTCCTCTATTGTTCTCCGGAGAGGTCATTGGAAAACTTTTGGAGGTGGCAGGAACCAGATGTGAACCAGAAGAAGTGTAGAGAGTGAAGTGGAAAGGCGCCAATAAAGTTTCTCGTGGTGCACCGGATATGCGTAACAGGAAGTCAAAGGCACAGACATAAAAAATGTAGTTAGGTATAAGGATTAGAGGTGGAAAGTAACAACATACATTTACTCACGTTACTGTATTGAGTCGTTTTGTTGTGTATTTTGTAATTTTTTTTTATGTGTCATTTAAAATATACTTGATTACGTTTTGAGCGAAGTATTGTGTTTGCTACATTACAAATCCCATCCGTTATTGAGTAAAAAAAAAGATATTTGACTAAAAATTTTTTTTTGAATGAAGCATAACAAAGTAACTTTTACTTTAAGGACAATTTAAAAGAACTACTTATTACTTTTACTTGAGTAATTTTTCAGATAGGTAATTTTCACTTCCTGTATATAGTTTTCCATTTTTGAGTATTGTTTCATTGAATTACCTAATTACTTCCAACCCTGTCTCACAGAAACTATGTAGTATTAATTCCTTTTACCAAACAAAAATGGTGGAAAGAAATATACTTCATTAATTATGTTCACAGGCAGCGCAACAATTTAGTTTGAATAGAAGTTGTCGTGAGCTCCTGAAATACCAAGGTTCACATCCTGAATCCCTTGTGTGGTTAGGTTTAGGCAATAATAGCATTTTTGTTTTTGTAAAGATCATGTTTCAAGTCACTGCAGACTTTCTTGTATTAAGAAATCTGGACGATTTTCCATTTAGTCCATAAGTGTGGTTACTGTTGCAAATTAGCTGCATATAAAACATTTGGACATACATTTGTAGAATACAGGGTTGTCATTTAAGCAACACTCTTGCAGAAAAAATAAAATTACACTTGAAATATTTAATTTGATTTGAATTTTTAAATTGTATAACACTGCACATTACACACAATGCAGTAATGCAGCTTCTGCAGTGTGACGGAGTGCATGGCTGCCGTCACATTAGCGAGGCGCTACCTGTTTTAGCTCTCAAAGACTGACCTTAAATGTTGCCTGTATATGTTTGTTTAGAGTGTTAATATGTTTGGTGGATTATCACTGTTTTTAAATCATCTGTTAGCCTTGCCAGTCATCTTATTCCCCACACATAACCCGTAGCTTTTCTGTCCACATATTTAACATTAATACTTAATTTTCTGTTTAAAATCATGCCATTTACTTTTCTAACATAACCGGTTGTAATAATCACACAACACAAAAGTCTTTGTTAATTTTATGTCTGTTTATTGAGTTTAAAAAGTAACAGAGGGTAACATATAATCTTGGTATTGCCACCAAGTGCTCTCTTTGTTGTATAAAGGAAAGTTTGCCTAGGTTTAAATGACATTATGGCTTTTGGGGTAACCGGAAGTGACCCGAATTTTAAGTAATACACTAAATAGCCCTCAAGAAATCTTGTGGATTTGTCAAATGTTAATATGATTCATATACATGATATTCTTTAAATTTCTCGCTTAAAAGATACATTAATCTTGGCTGTATGGAGCCTTTGCTGTCTACTCACCTGAGCCACCCCTGCATTGTATTGTTGTGGGGATATGTTCCAATTTCAGGGGCGAGCTTTAGGCCTGAATAGACTGGCAGTGTCATTTGCACTGGAAAACCTGAAGGAGCACGACGTAAGTCTGTTGGATTCCCTCAGAGTAGTGACTTGTTTAAAGGTCAATTAGGAAAGGTAATTTTGTATGATGTGATCATTTTAACTCTCAAGTCAATTTCTTTTATTTGCTTAAAGTTTTTTTTCTGCTTTCAATAACTTTGTTAATTTGTTTATCCTGAGTGTTTACACCTACTCACAACTACTCAGGAACATCTACCCACAGAACGCAGCAGGATAAATATTATTTTATTATTTAATAATATTATTGATTTATTTGCATGTATCCAACAAAGCTCTAAGAGAGCCCTGATGCTTGCTGCCTGGCAGCTCCCATAAAGGTTTGATATTTCAGTTTTCTCAAGGTTTCCCTTCATCTGCACAAATGATCTTGCTGAGATCAGATATCAATTTTAAAAGCGGAGCCTGTTGTTCTCTGATGGCCAAGAGGATGAGAGTCCTTCAGCTAAGCTCTTAACAACAAAGTGACTTGAACTGGAGGGCTTGGAGGTTCCCTCTGCACCCACACAATAAAATTTCCTCCACAGACTCTTTTTACTTTTCATTTTCCTTTATTTTCCTTTCTTTTTTTACCCCTGCCTACTCTACCCCAGCTAGTGTCTGATGCCTCATTACTGTTCAATGGACCTTTCCATGTGTGTGTGTGTGCATGTGTGCATGGCTTCCTGCCACCAGTGTCGTCTCTGCTCCTGGGTAATTACCCTGTGTCAGGTAGCTGCAGTAACAGGTAAGGGACTGTTAAAGCTTTCCCCTTCTGCTTTATCATAGGGATTGCTTTTTTTTATCAAATGCTATGTATCTGATAAGGTGTACAGCTGTTTGTTGTTAAACTAAGTGACCCATGTTCCATGTGATCTATTGTTGGTTTACCTCTGGTATTGGAATTGTCCTATGCTCATCACAGTTGTATGGACACAGCATATTTACAGTATCTATCATCTTTAACTAGATAGATTTCCTGTGGAAAATAAATAATCTGATGGCACATAAAGTAAACTGCAAACCAGTTGCATATCAGTTAGGCACTTTTTAGACGGTTGGGTCAGAGGGGTAGCATTGTTTGCATTATTGTTTTAAAGAAAATAAAAAAAGGTATTTTTGATCATAGAGAGTGAAAATTCTTTTTCACTCTCTATGATCAAAAATACCTTTTTTTATTTCCTAGTGACCTGTCGGAACACATTAATCAAGAATGAATAGTTTTTTGGCACCCAACAAATACAGGCACTTATGCACTCACTTATTTATGAATGCTTTACACATAATCACATGACACCTTATAGCCAGTGTTCACCCAGACATCGGCTCTGAATACAATAGTGAGAGATGCCCAGTGAGTTGTCATGGCAACTGTGGCTGTCTCTTTAATGTCTGAATCATTCATTTAGTACAACACTTAGGGACTGTTCGTTTAAAAAAAAATAAAGGGTAGCAGTTTTGAGATCTTTAGTCAAAATAGACTTTGCTGATTGGGAAAAAAGGCATGACCCTCCCCAACAATTTATAATGCTTTCTGTTTCGGTTTGCGCTGGGCAAAGATGTACAGTACAGATAACAACTGTTGTTGGTTTTTACAACCATAACACACACAACTTAACCTATAACATAGAGCCCTTTTCCCGCTTTGGTCCCCCTACTGGTTGTCTCATTGGAACTACAACTGGAAACTTTACACATTTTTAATTTGTTGTTATATTATTAAATTCACTTCTGAGACTTTTTTACGTGAGAAATCAATTATGTATTTGTATTATGTCAAATATGGGCCGTTTTACATAAATGTATGGCTATTGCAAATTTGGTTATAATGCTCCACAATTATTGCGGGCTCAACAAGCTCGCTGACTGGCAACAGAGCAGGAATAGCGTCTGACAGGGCAGAACACTCCAAAATTCAGAATCACAACAAATCCCTGTACACATTATGGCATTTATATTTCTACCATTAAGCTGATGTTCCTAGATAGTAGACTTGTTTCTACTAATTGTTTGTTACCAGTCAGTGTTTAAAAGTCTTGCTCAGTAAAATTTGAAAATATCTGCTGCTAGACATACATCAGCCAAACCTGCGAGGGAACAGGATCTCAAACCACACAACAATCCTACTAACTAATACATGCACTTGTTTGTGCTAGGGCTAATATGGATCTGTTAATTAGCATGTAATACAGAGAGAGCTCTCCTAGTGACCAATTACACAAAAATTGCAGGTACGGAAAATACTCCCAAAACACATCCTCTTAGTAAGCAATGCAACCATTTGGTGAGGTACTTTTCCTTTTAAAGGTGTGATTTCTGATTCTGTTGTTGCATGGTCAACTTCTTTAGACTTACAGACTTACTTAAAAACCAACTAACTAGCTGTCTGAAACTTCAACATTAAAGTAATGTTTTTTTGTCGGCCTATCAAAACCAAATGCAATCAGGGGGCAACTATAGCCTGATATCTGCTCAATTGGTACAATGTACTTACTCCTGTTGCACTTACTGCACTATTGCATTTGCTCTCTCCACTTAGACTTAAAAAACAACAGCTGAATGTATTTAATTCAGGCATGTTCTCCGAGGGATAATAAAACTAATTTAAGGAAACAGTGAATTAATAAATGAAGTAGATGAGGCAAGTTGAAGCAAAGTCAGTGCACCCTAAATCTAAATTACAACACTGAATAAAGCATAAAAGTATTTTACGTCATAGATGGATGATGTATAAAACTGTAACAGTTGCAGACAAATGTTCCCTTTTAAAAATAAAATTAATTAAATAAGAAGTTTGGTAATTTGGCAAGCAGATTGTAGCCACGGATTGAGTCTAAATGGATCCTATATTTATATGTTAACCACTATGTATACACCAAAATTATGTTGGATTACATCAAGTATATATTCATACACCTCCCACAACTCTTTATTAAGTTATAAAGGCTTAATCTGAATTAAACACTTAAATTGGGACATTCTCAGCAGGATGTCTTTGTTAAGGAAGAACAAAGAGAGGAGTTAGAAAAATGTCTGCCTTGTGTATGTTAAACATGGTACAATATAGTAAAAATTGCACTTGTAATTCATTTGTCCCCAAAACTCACAGTCACTGAGTAATCTGGGCCTTCTAAGTGCAGATCATGTTGTAATGGGGCAAAATGTCACAGTACATCTGGAGCATCATATAAGGCTCATTAAGACATGACTTCTCATTGGTGACACACTTGTGTTTCACCAGCTATCTAATATCTCTCCTAATAACACATGCTGAATAATCCCATCCAACACATGCCCTCCCCAAATATCCCGGCTTCTCCATTATCCTCATCTATATATTCTTCTTTCATTTCCACCACTTTAATTTCATCTTTATGTCTCTAATTAGCAATAGGGATGTAAATCCATGGTTTGCAGGGACCCGAGGGGCTTTGCTTTGACCTATTCCCCTTTCTGACATTTTTTTTTCTGGTCCCCATCTCTTCTACAGCTTTCTTATTTCTGTTGTACCCCTTCCTCTTTCCTTTTCAACTGACTGGTCCCTAGGGCAGCAAGTGTTCCAACGAGCCATAATTCACAGGCATCGGCCCCCTGGCTGTTAGTGGCGCAGCATGTGGTCTGCTTTTATCTCTCTCCTCTAACTCCCTCTCTGGTGTGGAAATAATTCATTATCATGCCTTCATTGATTTGCTCTTTCTCTTGCCTCTTTGGTGGAAGAATCCCCCTTTCTCTCTCTTTCTTTCTTATTGCAATTTCAATTGTGTGTCCATATGGATGTAAGTTTGTGAGTTTGAGAGTTTGTATGTGTGTGTGTGTGTGTGTGCGCGCGCTCGCGCTTGAATGTGAGTGGTACTCTTCCTCTTTTTTCTTCTCTCATCTCCTCCACAAAATCCCCTCCAGCATTCACCTTCATCAGCTTTGAAAATGTTCTCTCAGAACAAAGGAGATAAACATGGCAGAAAAATGGGAAGTAAAAGAGGAAAAAAAGAATATAGCTGCAGATTCATAAAAACAAAAAAACACCCCAACAAGGTTAGAGAACAACCACATAATCCGTTATGGCTGGATAACCTCAGTTGTTTTGGGTACGCTGCTGTTGCAACATTTCTGTGTGAGAAAGTAAGAAATGACTCAGAGGGAGTGTTGTTTTCTTTGGGCAAACATCTGTTCTGTGTAAATCATCAGCGAGTTGGCCCAGATGGCTTGGTTATAGTGATATAGTTATGTTTTAATAGAAGTTTTTTTCTCCACTGTTTGTACGATGGAACTGAGCAGAGGCCAGCCCTGATGTCACTAAGCTAAACTAGACAAACAAGACAATAAACACTCAGATCTCATAATGGGTTGAAAGAGACTGGAACTGGGTAAAGGAGGAAAAGAATAAGAGAGTACAAGAAAGTAGATGTGGTGGCTCCCATCGAAAAAGCTTATTTTGCAAATAGCTCAATTGCACACATCCAAAACCCAAACAAATACCTTAGGGGCTATTCATTTTAGTTCCTCCACATTCAAAAGGATGAAACTGTGTTTCATCAGATTAAGGACTACAAATGCAGAGGAGTTGCAAAAAGATTCTCATTGTATCCTGTTGATGCTGCTGGTTTTCATGTGTTTACCAGGGAGGAGGAGAGAAAGGATTTGGGAGGGGGCCAAAAGTGTGGAAAAAGGAGACAGACAGAGAGATGAAATGTATTTAAAAAAGCAGATGATACATAATGACATGTCCAGGGTGAGGCAGCGGGATAAGGAGTAATCAGGTACTTTGAGGAAAAGAAGGAGGGTGGAATGAAAATGGAGGAGAAAACAAGAGAAGGTAATACACAGTTGCATGTGTAGTTTGGTGCAGCAGTAAATCTTGTGGAGGAAGATGTGGAGGGTATGAGAGATGACAAGGACAGAGGAAGGTAGAAGTGAGGATAAAGAGAAGAATCTATAAGGCTGAAACACAAAGCTGGTACTGGGAGGGGAAGAGGAAGGATGAAGGGTACAAGAGTTACAAGAGTTTGGCAGCTTTGGGCTGATGGTGATTTTAGGTAATTTAGTATATTTTGCACTCCAAAAAGCATGCAGGTAGGCCTTCTTCATCATGTTTGCCTTAATCACTAAGGTTCCAGGTGCTATAACAAAAGCCAATCATTTATATTTACATCTTTGGCGCTCTGCAGATATCCTCATATGTCATTTTTTATGGAAATTAATCCACACAAAAACAGCTGTGCAACACAACACCAAGCACAAATAAACTGCAAAAAGCAAAGATTTACTGATAACAATGTTTATTGATATTAATTATGCTTATCAATCCTTCTCATTGAGATGGATCTGAAGTTACAAAAGAACACTCCTTTTTTCATGGAATACCAAACAGAATGAAACCTGACCGATTAGTTTTTTGTTTTAGGGAGGAGTTTTGATTGCTTTTCTTAAAGTTTCCACACACTAAGCCGGAGCCTTCCTGATCTGTTATAATTATTGTACATCACTCCTTTAAATGCAAACCACACTGTCAGCCAATATCATTAAGTGGCTTTCAAAGAATTTCCAAAGACAATAAAAAATGTTTTTTGTAAACCTTTAAAGTGCATTGACAGCATCAGAAGCTGACAGTCAAACATTTTAAAGTGAGAAGGGGAGAGAGAGAGAGAGAGAGAGAGAGACAGAGAGAGAGAGAGAGAAGCTGGTAATCCCAAATCTCTAAAGTCTTCATTCTCTGAGGTAAGGTCTGATTCTGTGGCTCAGCTTAATGTTGCACGCTCCCAGCAGCATGTTATTGTTCCTCCCTATCTCCCAAGCTTCTGTTCAAGTCAGCCTTCTAAAACAACATGTGTTGAGCTGACTTGAAGGTTAAAGCTCAGAGGCTTTTTTTGTACCAAGATGATGCAGTTTTGAGTTTTGGTTGCAAGGCTATCCCAGTTGCAAGCTACATGCAAGTGAAACACCTCAATGTGATGCTGGACTACACATCAAAAATCAAGAAGAAAATTCAGAAGCGTTTAAGTTTAATGCCCTGATGTCTTGAACACAACTAGGACTATCAGGATTGCTGTGGGCTGTAGACTTTACTGGTTCGGAGGCCACGAGATGGCCATGTCTCAGTCTGACAAACATGTCTGAATAAATTGGACATAATCTAATGTGATTCTGTAAAACGTGTGTAAGATGTTGACATCTAATGATAGTGGACCTCCTTAGATGGTTGTATTTCAAATTTCTATGTCACACTTTTTTTTGATTACCCCCATGTGAGGGACCAAGCAAATTAGGCACAAGCGAGTGAGATTAAGGGTTTAATTTATTTAAATGTCAATTTCTGTGTGAAACAAGTCACATTAACTTAAATAGAAATGTATTTAATAGTTAACTGGGCAAAATAAGGCATCTTCTATGAGATGAGGTCCAAATCAGAAATTATGCTACACGCATGATCAATGAAGACACAGAGATGGCTGACAAAGAGATATAATATCTGGGCCATACACTGTAAACCTGTGTGGCCAGACAATGAACACAAAACAATGGGATTAGCTGATGCAGCCTTTATATAAAGATGTTGCTTATTGCATTGTTTACTGTCTGATGACGGTCTTTGACAAAAACTAAGCTGCTTCTTTTGTACATGTTGTTCTGAAAACATGTGGGTCCACCACTTCTTCCACACATTCAAACAAAGAGTAGAGGCCTAAAACTATAATGAAGAGCCAGAAAGAGAATATGGATGTGTCATGCCTTTTCAAAAACTTTGTTTACAGCTCATAATAGCGACTTTGATCAATAAAAGGTTTGAATAAGCCATGGCTGAGCTTCTATTATGTCACCATTTTGCAGCATGCAGAAAATATACCTTATCTTTGGTCAATTTGCTTGCACATGCATTGTTAGTGTGACAGCCAGTGTGTGACAAACATTAGCATATTCTATCTTCTGTGGACGCATAGGTTACTTGTTACATGAGGTCAGATCCGCATGGAGAATAGAATAATATAGAATGCCTTTATTGTCATTATACACAAGTCCACGGTACTTGTGCAACGAGATTAAAGCAATCCCTTTACAGCGTTGACACAAACAATATAAGAATATAAGATAACAATATAAAATATCAAAAATGTAAAGTCAAAGATATAAAGTGTAGGTAGTGCAGAGAAAAAAAAGAGAGGGGCGGGGGGTGCTGGCGCACAGTCCTGAGTCCGGAGAGCAACTGTATACATATATAAATTAGCTTTGAATACACATTGTGTACACATAGATAAGTGTTAACAATTAATAAATAATATTGCAGGGTCCAGTTAGGGATCAAATCACTTTGTAAGCTGACAGTTCCGCCCTTTAGCCTCTGTGTTGCAGAGTTTAATCATTAAGCATGCAATTTGCCTGAAACTTTCATAATTATTTATAAAACTGCTGTCAGGCTTGGATGATCCATAATAATGTAGTAGTGTGGTGCATGCATGATGTAGAAAAAACCTTATTCTCCCATAATTTATTGCACAGTAGAGCGAGACTCCAGGGGAAAATATTAAGCAATTAATCAACTTCATCAACTCATCAGCAGCTTAAAAACCCTGTTAGTGGTTATAATGGTGTCATGTTTTAATGCCCACATTTCATCGAGCTGTAAAAGAAGGACACCATTGTATTTTACACTGATCAATGATAATGTAAGCGTTTGGAGAAAAGGACTGTGGAGATACAAAAAAAGAATATTTATTTTTCTAAATTGGGTTGTTTCAATGCACCTATCTTAATCAGATAAAATGTCTTTTAAGATTTGATAAAGGTTTCTGTTATGAGAGCTATAGTTTAATTAAATCAGTTTAGAGACACAGATGTTATTAACAGATGTATTGTGGGCCAGCATTTTAAAGCAAGAACAAGGCTGCATTGGTGACCTTTTACATTATACTAACCGGTATACTTTATGTATTCAGAGGTTTTACATGAGTCAGTTGTAATTATTTGTAACTGCTCGATCTGTTCCGTACTCAAAAGTTTGGCTTATATTAACTTTTAATGTTACCACTTTAAGTTACACTCCTAAACGCTGTTGTTGCTGCCTATGAAAACAGTTGAACAATCTAAGCCTTTAGAGCAGGTTTCTGCTCTAAATATAAGTTCTTAATAGAAAGTCTGTGTTTCAAACTAAGAGTGAGGAATAGAAAATATGTGAGTATTTTACAAGGCAGGAGGGGTCTAATTAGATTTGTTTTGCTATTGAAAAATCAAATATTGTAACCTTACCCATAATTACCTTGTACACCCTCATCATAGCTTGGATGACGTTGACCAATGTATTATCGTCTCACAGTATATATTATATTGCCCAACCTTACTAAGTTGCAGAGGTTGTTACATCAGAGATCTTTTAGTTTGATCATAAGTGATTCAGATATACTTACTAAACTGGCCACAGACATCTCCCCAGTGTTTAGAATAACATTTGTATAATCAAAAAAGAATTTGGCAAGATGCCATTCAGTCTTAACCCAACTAATCCTGTGTGTGCAGTAGATTGCAACAAATATGCTGGTTTTACTTATCACTCCATTTAGTTTTCACGTCTGTTTCGGTAGGTTAGTTCCTATCCTATCCAATGCAGGATTGGACTTTGTAGGACTTTGGTCTGCTTAGTGATCTAAAGTCGAAAGTCTAATAATTATTGTAAAGTCTTATGTTTAAAAAGCGTTTTTAATCTATCACACTGTAAAATAGAACTCACGCAAAAAACAGAGCATATAACTTTGTTGCAGTATTTTAGTTGAGAGTAAATAAAAGAAAAACCATTTATGACCGTTTCCTTTGTGTCTGTTGATGCATTCTTATTAGATTCTGTTTTTTCCTCACTTTTAGCCTCTTTATCTCTGAAGAACCAAAACATATCCTCTCTAAATTATACTGTTTAGAGACTGTACTGTATTTAAAATAAAATATCCAGTGTTTTGCTCTCACCACTTCACCAGTTTAGAATATAAGAGTGTAATGACCTCTTGGGGTCCTTTTCTGAAAGAAACACAGAAGGACAGTCCATTTTTATTCCTCAATCCTGCAAATCCAATTAGACTATTAACGTGTTAACGTGTGCATGTGTCTGCGTGAAAAAACTTGCATTTTAATACATGTAATCTTGTTCAGATGCAGCAACACAAACACACACATAACGATTTCGGTACATCTCTTTGTGCATTCTGTCTTTATTGAGGTGGACCCCCAGGTCAGGTCAAGTTGTGTCTCCTGCAGAGCAAAGTTCTGCTGCAGACCACTAATCTCTTTTACCCTTATCCTCCCCAAGGCGGTAAGGGCTTTGAAACGAAAAAGTCCACTTAGCCAACCCTGTCAGAAAATGCCTTTGCAGTTTACAGTAGGAGATTTAGCCAGGGAGAGAGAAAGAGGGGAGTGTGTTTTTTTTTTTGTTTCCATAAAGATGAAAGATTATTAAGATTGTCAGGGAACTTATGCTGCTATCAGATGAGAGTATCGCTTTAATGAATAGGGTCCCATCCGGCCAAATGAAGTATGGGAGATTAGCTCCAGTCTGTCAGCTTGTTTCCATTAAGTCTCTCAGAGCGGGATGACTCTTTTGGCCTTTGAGACTTAAAATGTCAGTTTTATGAAACCAAAGGGTGTGAAGATAACATTTTATCCAAGCTGTGTCTTGAAGCTGATTCTTTTAAATGTTGCGCTTTTTTTTTTTTTTTTTAGACACTACACTTTTAAAAGTGTGGGGGGGGAGGTTTTTTATCATGCCCAACAAAAATAAATGTGCAAGACTTAAATCCCCCTTTCAATACCATGGATATAATGCCACTCGGCCAGCCATACACCTATGAACTTTGATATCCAATGGAAAATAATCTCAAAATGAAATAGCACGATGTAGTGCTCAGCTTCCATGGTCTCTGAAAAGACCCTCATCTGGGAATGCCTGTAGCAGGCTCGAAGTCCCCTATTAGCGGCTAAACAACTGCCGCTTGTAGCCGGCGTCCTGGAGCTCTGTAGTAGCTACATACACCCACCAACTGACGCAACGAAACAAACTGGGTACAAAAATACTGTATTTAGAATAATGATATGTATTAGGTCTGGAGCATGGACAAGTTCCCAGGAAGCTCGTAGTCAGATTTCTTTATATTAAAGGCAAATACAAATTAAAATGAAAGGAAGGTCATTGTTTTACATTTAACTAACCCTTTGAGTTACAGTATATGCAATTTACTTGATTTTAAATAAAGGCCTTATAAAGTATTTGGTAAAAGACTGATAGAAAAGCACAAATGTGTTCTGTACTTTCCTGGTCTTAGTTTTTGATTCAAGACACCTATAGACATGATTCACTGCACTCTAAACTATGTAGATCGCTGGAACACTTTTACTGTCATCGGTTCCCTTTCTGATGCTCCTTTGAAGCTTGGTTTATGTTCTTTCTTAAATCCAGGAAATTCAAAGACCCCACTGGAGACCCAATAAGGTCCGAGCATTAATGCATTTACCTAATTAGTTGACACTTTGGTATGATTTAGCATAACTATACAACATTATATAAACAAAAACAAATAAGCATAATATGTGCTTTTTAAAACAAACCTTGTGAAACAACATGAAACCCACAAGATTTCTTTCATGTTAGTGAAGGAAATTTGATTTTGCCAGAGAGTGACATGCTTAGAAGCCAGTATTGGTGTAACTTTCCTTTTAACTGTATTAGCATATTGTCATTTACAGGCGTGGCGTTAAAGGGAATTTGCAGGAAAGGTTAATGATTATGTTTAAAATGATAAACTTAGCTGTAAGCTGCAAAATAACACTCAGTGTATATGTAAAAGATTAAAGTTAATATTTGCAAAGTTTGGAGGTCTACTACTTGTCTGTGAACCCTCCAGATAGGCAATTAATCTGTTCATTTTTCCAACAGGTTACTCTTGCCCTTAGGGATTGAGTGACACAGTAAAGAATGTTCTGCCCTGTCATTACCCAACTGATGCCAGTTCATTATTGAACTCTGTGATCCACTGTCACCTTGCAAAGAGCTCAGGTCCTTAGCAGCAACACCCATCTTAGAAATGGGCTCTGTTGTCATCAGCCTGTTCCTGCAAAACTGGTCATAGAGTAATGCGAGGGAGACAATTGTTCCTTTTGAATGTACTGGGAACTCTGCAGTTCCAGGACAACTGTGGTAGATATCTTGAGTAATACATAAGGTTAAGTTTTAGTGGTTTTTTTTGTAAGCACTAACTCCACTAGTAGCATAGCTCTCACATCAGTATATCAGTATCAGTATCATTATCTTATATACAAGATAGACAGTATATATATATATATATATATATATATATATATATATATATATATATATATATATATATATATATATATATATATATATATATATATATATATATATATATATATATATATATATATATATATATATATATATATATATAAATATATATATATATATTAACAAGAGTATAATATAACCCTTTAATGTTTTTTGTAAGCATTAATTCCTCTAGTGGCTCTCACATCAGTGTGCTGAAGTATATACTTATATATATTTCAAAGAGTAATGGGTTCTGTTCTGGGAAATTTTTGAATTTGGTTTTCATAAAATGAGGTGACAATGTTTCTTTAAATTATCAGTTAAATTATCACAGTTACTTTATTTTAATTTAGTGGTAGAACAGCAGTGTTTGTAGCCAACTTTTGACCAAAACAATTCACCCATTGTTTCAGAAATACGCATCTAGTTGCTGTGAAGGGAAGTAGTCTCAACCTTATTTTATAAATGCTTTTGCTGCAGCAGAAGGAGAACAAGCAGAGCCAGATCTCCTGCCAAACTGGTGCTCCTGGCTTATTAATACAGCACGGAACAGTTTTTAAAATACTCCTTTCTGCACACACTCCTACTATACACTTCCTCCACTGGCTCACTCTCTGGCTTTTTTTTTGTGATCATAACAAGGCTTGTTCACTACCTAGTTTAGGGGCCTTACTGGAGAAGAAGCTCCATCGCGACTTTGCTGGCAAGTTGAGAGGCAGCCACGCAAGGATGCACTTTAAGTAGAATGACAGGGAAGAGAGAGAGGCAGATTAAGACTAGAAAGAAAAGGAAAGAAGGAGACAAAAAAGGAAGACTTACAGACAGTCATGGAGTCACAGAGATAAATACAATAGGGTGAGAGACTCTGAGAAGGACAAAGACAGAGAGAAATAGCCAAGGATGCAAACAAAGCATCGGAAAGAAAAGGAAATGGTGGGTGAAAGAGAGAAGGAGTGAAGTTTGAGAAGCAATGAGAAGCAGCAGCAGAGGATTCCTCTATACCTGTAGAGGAGATTAAGGGTCTGCATCCAGGGTGATTAATGGGCTGGCCGCTGATTGCTCATCCCCATCTCCCTCCAATGAATAATCACCACCCCTCCACTGTCAAAGAGAGAGCTCTGTGTGTGTGTGTGTGTGTGTGTGTGTGTGTGTGTGTGTGTGTGTGTGTGTGTGTGTGTTTGTGTCTGATAATATTTTATACAGTATATATACACTATATGAATATATTTAACATATCAGTGTGTTTGTAACATAGATGATATATGTTCAAATAGCTGCAGCCCAATTTCAGAGAGCAGTCTTCTTACTGAATGCACAGTGACACACCAAGATCATTTGTACTAACTGTGAGCTCCCAGTGGGAGTCCTGTCTCCCTACATGTACCGTACATACTCACCTGTGTCATTAGGACATTATAAAAAGCAGTCGTGTAGTAAGAACTTCAGTAGTTTTTACCATTTCAAAGAGATTACATACCCAGCAAAAATCTGTAAAACAATGTATAAACAGAGCATCTTTAGATTGAGGTAGTCTCTTTCTGAGCAGAACGGCAAAGATTGTGTTTTACTTTTGATGTTGCTAACCTTTTAATATATGTGATTGTATTAGACCAATATGAACAATGTTGCAAATCAGTAAGCTTGTCTGCCTAATGGAATTATTGGTGTGTGTGTGTGTGTGTGTGTGTGTGTGTGTGTGTGTGTGTGTGTGTGTGTGTGTGTGTGTGAGCGTTTTGTTTGTTAAAAGCACCATACCATTTAAGTGCAGTCAATTTACCATAAGATTTTATACATATTACCTTCTCCCTCAGCCTTCTCTTCACAAAAGACATGTACCATGATGCATTCATAAATAACCACATTTTTACTAAACCTTATGGCCTTGTTGGACATGATGGACAAGGTTTTTCCATTATCTTTATATTTTGGACATGTGAAAGATACATTGGTGCACATATATAAGCACACCTTTAGTGCACAAACACAACCTACATTTTTTAAGCATCACCTTTTTATACTGTATACTACTTTGTTGCATTTATTGCTTTTGGCTTCCAAGCATTTTTCCTGATGTTACAACACAGGAAAAGATGACGATGGGAACCAGCATGTGTCCCTGTGATTGGAAGCGCACTCTGTGGTGAGGAACCTGTGTTTAACCACAGCCAGACACACAGTACTATTATGTGCTGTATTGCCTTGTGGTCTAAGATTACCTGTTATTATGACTTTTTGGTGGTTGCATAGCAACAATGAGAAAATCCATTTTTCTTCCTGTTGAAACGTGCCTTTAGTTGAGGGCTAACCCAAGTGCAAGCATGACACCAGCACGAGGTAACTCTGAATCTAATCTCGCTTTGCCAGACCCTCCTCCAAAGCGTTCTGGAGGAAGGTCTGGCTAGTCCACATAGCATGTGGGGATAGCAGGAAAACGTGCTCCGGTTTATGGCAATTTCTTTAACCCAATCACAATTGTCTTGAGCGATGCTAAGCACCGGAGAAGAGCATCGGAGCTGCTGTAAATTAGGCTCGGAGGGAACTTGTTTTGGTGGAACATGTGTACGTTTAAAAGTTGTTTTAATCATGCAACATAAAACTCAGATTGGACAGATAGTCTAGTTAGCTTTCTGTATTTAGCCTGAGAATATTTTCATTTTTCATTTCAATTTGCATCACAATTACTGTGTCATATTGGATATTATCTTACAGTTTGCAAAGTACCCATACCAGGGAGATTCAATCAAAGAGTCCAATGATATTCTGTTTTGCCCTTCCTCAATCAAGCATTCTCTCTCTAGCTCCTCCTCCTCACGCTCTGCCCCTCTTCTTACTACATTTCTAGTCTACAGTCAGGGTGGTATGTGTCCTACCCTCTAAAAAAGTCATGGTGTTCTGCTCCTCTGCTTTTTGGCTTGATGTCTTACTCCAGCTCACGAGGGGCTGGTGTCATGAAAGTGGAAAGGGACAACTCTCTCAGCTGCAGTCTTGAGCTCACCGCATTAGTTATTCCCTGGGAGATCGTCTACGTGCTCTGCATCAAATTTGTCTCTCTTCCTGTCTGACATGCACACATATTTTTACTCCTTCTCTTATGCCCCTATGTCTTCTTGGTCCATCTTTTGGCATGTCTTTTTTTCTTTCGTTTTCTTATTTGCTCTCTTTTTACCTGTATGATATTTTGTTCCTCTTTTCCCTTTTTGTCTTTTTCTCCTTGCATGCACTGGTTTTTATTTACCCTATTTTACTTTACTTTAAGTACTTTTTATATAACTCTCCTTTTCTCTGTCTTCACATCTTTCTACCAATATTTACCTTGCTCCCTCTTTTTTCTCTTTTTCATCTCTCCTCCTCGCTTTACTCACACTGTACTGTAAATCCCTTCAGAGCTAGATACTTAAACCTCCCTGTTGGCCCTGTCAGCCCGTCCATAGCACTGTTTGCAGGGCTGATCGATTATTGGAGCTCCTGAATTCCCCTGAAAGTCAATTACTAACTTACACATTGGAGCTATTTTGGGAAAGGGGGGGAACTGTAGGAATCATTAACTAGATAATGTCATGACAACCTTCCCCAGCCAACCAGAGCAGAGCACGCCCTGCCTGTGGATATGCAATTTGTCTGGGTCATCTGAGAATTGCGCAGAACATGGGAGGATGTTTGAACAGATTTAGTGTTGCTCTCACATAAAGTGGATGTAATCTTTGTTGATTGTTGCATCTTATTTCATTCAATATCAGATATACCATGATGTTTTGCCTGACTGCATGACATTTGATCTGTATTTTATGTAGGCAATGTTCTACATTAGCTTAGTAAGACAAGATTCAACTCTGATGCATTTGAAAAATTAGGCTCATTGTAAAAGAAAATTCTCCTCCACCAACAGGATTGCTGAACAGACATGTCACAATAAAATTAGACATATCAAATAAACACAAATTTGCAAACAATGTCTTACAACTATTAAGATTCTTAAACACAAATATAAAAAGAATACTTTAAAAGGTTGCAGGCATGGTAGTGCACATCTGACTTAAAAAAAAAAAAAAAAAAAAACGGGAAAACATTATTGCCAATTTTTAAAAGGAATGTTGAATAGTCGTATCTGTTTGTGGAATTAAAACTTAGCCTCATAAAGCCTCGTAAACATTATTAAAGGGTTCTGTTAAATGTAACTTTTTGTCAACACTAGACCGACCTGTAATCAGCAGATGGCGTTTTTTAATTGTACAACTGGAAAATCTTAACAATTGAAACATCCCTTATTGACATAGACCAAGGAAAGTGACATAAACAGCAATCAACAATTTTTCTAACTTATATTACACGCTTATTTTTCATCACATTTTTTCTCTCTTTTCTTGGTCATGTACCTTAGTGGGTTACGTCTGGATGGCATCAAGATTAATTCCATGGTGTCGGTATTAATTTCACTACTAGTCCATCTTTCATGAAGTTAGATTTTTTTTACTACGGCCTTTCTTCCTAGCTTTAAATTGAGGACTAATACATCAGCAGCAAGATTGAAAGCTTAGACTGACCTCATATGAATGGTTGGCAAACTGTTGCAGAAAATATTTAAACACAGCTGCCCATTTTGAATAGATGGAAACAGTTCCTATTTACATTTTGTATGTACAGCAGTGTTACAGCCCTGCATTGTGGACATAGAGGTGATGTCATCTTTTCACTGCTGTGTAGTAAAGTAAAGGTTTTAGTTAATAAATAAATATTTTTTTCCTATGTCAAATCAATGTCTCAAGATAAACAACAGTGTTGTGGCAACACTTCACTATAGCTGTTAAAATCACCACCGTCCTTCAGTGTTTTATCTGCCAAAATCTATTTATTAGGTTCTGTTTCTGCTTCTGCTCTGACTGAACTTTGAAGAGACAGTTCTCGACATCAAACTTTTTAAGCTGTATACCTACTTTTATACCCAAAAAGAATCAACATTAAGTTGTACTAGATGTCCATCTGAACAGTCAACTGCTGCAAAAATACATAGCAAACACAACGTACTGCTTCCATGTACTGTATTATTCAATTTAACGTGAGATTTGGTCTAGTCGCAATGCACAGTACCACCCTAGAACCACCCCTCCAAGCCATGTCAGATCAATGTGCTTCATCCCTCATCCGTCCACATGGCACTCAAAGCCTGTTCTGCCACCCAAATTACTGCTCTGCTGAATTATAACTTTGTTGGACCTGGCAGTGTACTGTACCCAAGGCATTCTGAAATATCACTGACAGACCAAGCTGTCAACCCGGATATATCTATCACCTGGAGAGCTATGTGAAACAGACAGCTAATAGCCAGGGGTCTTTCACAACAGCGTTTGTTAAAGTCTGGATCCGGACAGGAAGTTCCCCACAAACATGTCAAAGTCTGTTAGCCAACTTCTTGAAGTCTGTTTGGACAGTGAACTAGTTGTCTACTTTATGAGGGTGTTGAAACGAAACACTGTTGTGATACTGGCTTTATCACTCTCTGCCTCTCAGTCATCAACTCTTCAAGTCCAATCTTTATATTTATATTTTCTTTGTACTTATAGATTTGTGTGTCATTGTAGGTTTGATAGAGCTGTTACATGTTTTCAGCACAAACACCACCAGGGTAGATTCATGTAAATTGCAGCTTAATTTGGGATCTACTGTGAGAGCAGCTCATTGTCCACTGCTTTGCGAATCATTAGAGCTAAAAGTAATAAATAACCCCCGCTGTGAAAGGATTTTTTAAAAATCTGACAGAAACAAGATGATTAGTTTAAAAAAAAAATGGAAAAGTCTCCAATAAGCCCATAAATGCTGGTGTCGGTATCAGTGAGTACTTGAGTCTATGCAACGATCTGATACCACGTAATATAGCCCAGAATAAAATCTAATTAAAAGTAGTTCATTCATCTACATTTAAATCCCTACAGGGATAGTAGTATACAGCTGTTAAAACATAATAACATATGATACACTGGTATGGGATCGTATTCGGTATCAGCCGATACGCAAGTTCAGGCATTCGTATCAGTAACAAAAAATTGTATCGGAACATCTCTTATCATTACGCTCTATTTCTAAAATCTTAAAACAACATCAGTAAAATAACATCATCACAATAACCGTACTCCATGCATTTTCTTTTTGTTGAGTAGAAGCAAATTTTATTTAGAATGGAATAACTACATTCTTTCCAAAAACCATAACGATCAGTACATTCATTGGCATCATCATATTTATTGTAATAATATGTCAGTAAATAGTTGTATTCAATTTCTTTGACATGAATAAATTTAGATAATATATGTTCAGGTAGACTATTCCTTGTATTCAGATTTCAATAAGATAATTAGTATGCATTACTCTTTGTTTGGTCTAATGTTTCTTTCGTGTAGAACCTATAAGCATTTACTTTGTCAAATACCAGCATGTGTATTATCTATTGATGTTCATTTTCCAAACATATTTCCCTCCTCCTTGCTCTTTTTTTGTTGTAGGTTTAGTGAGACAATTATTGGCGTATCTTTTCTTCTCTAAATACATTGGTACTAAACAGCCATGCAGCAGGGGCAGTTTATAGTATCAGTCCAGTAAAGCCCCCGTTTACTTGGATGGCTCCAGTTAGATTGCTATCAGGTGACTGTGTACGTATATCCTATCCAGCCCCAGCGTCTGACATATATTATGTCAGTGCCGACATGCATGAACTCCACATTCAAATAATATCTCACCGTGATCAGCATATTTATGCTTCTTTCCAAATTGCATACTGTACCAATTCTTTTTAAACTAAATTAAGACCAAAAAATTTGGGCACAAAGTATACAGAGAAATTGAAAGGAAAAATGAGAAAAAGACAAAGAATAAGGTGGTGTTGTAATGCAATGCAAGGTCATTAGAAATATTTGTTAGAATAGATTGCACCTACTGTATATCTTGCATAACCCAGATTGCTTCAAAACTTTTCCAACTGTTTTATGTCTAAAACTTAGGCCCAATATAAGTTAAAACTCACAATAATAAACGTTCAGCAGCTGACAAAGTTTCCAAACTGTAACCGTGACTCTAGATCTGGGCCCGGCCACACAGCTTGGCGACAGTCACTATTTATGGCTCCAAGGGGAACAAGTGAAAAATAATTCTTAATTTGCCGTAAAGGTGAATTGAATTGGATGGCCATTTCCATGAACATAAATTTCCCTTAATGAGAAGAATGATATTTGGCTAGCCTAAGTCCTCTGACACGTGGTCTTTTTTTATACTGAGTATCCTTCACTCCCAGACAGCTGTTTATCCTCCCTAGTCCACTAGTAATGAAATGGATGCTTGCCGCTTGGCTACAGTTCCACTACATCAGCACACTCATTCTGATTTGTGATTTTCTCTGCTTCCTTTTTTTCTCCTTCTTTTTCTATCTTCCACTTTTTCTATTATCATCTCTTATTTGCCTTTCTGTCATCCATTTTCTCTCTCCAACATTAATTTCCCTTCATACTCTTTACTATTCTAACAGAGGTTGTCCAGCTAAGCCTGGCAGAGGACCAGTGGATCAGTGTCTCCACGGTAACAGTGGGCCTCAGTGCCGTCCTTACCTGTGCCATCCAGGGTACCCTGCGCCCGCCAATCATCTGGAAGAGGAACGGCATCATACTTAACTTCTTGGACCTGGAGGATATAAACGTGAGTGCATATTGTTGTTTTCTTTATCGGTTTATGCAGTAGTTTGTCACTGTTGTGATGATGGAGGGACTGGAGTTGATGGTGACGGCTACAGAATTCAACAGGAAGCATGGTCAAATATGCACCAAACAAGCATCCAGTTTGCCTTTCTAGCACACACACAGTCCGTACAATTCAAATTCACAAATTTGGACGACCGCACAAGTCTTCATAGACTTGGACAGATAATTCAAAAAAGTTCAGCATGGAAACCATGAAGAAGGAAAATAGTAACAAAAGAACAAAACATCTAAATTCAAGGAAGGAGATCAGAAAACAGTTTTACGCCCCGGCTCTCTCCGTGAAACAGTAGAATTATAGCTTGCTCAGTACTTAATGAACTAAAGGGCCATGCTCCTGTTAAGACACATCTGCACAGGTGACAGCACAGCGCTGGCCTCGCTTTACTCACCACCGCATCACAATTCACTAATTGCATGTTAATGAGCGGCCTTGTTGATCCGCTGTGATGATGAGCCGAAAAACAATGTCAAGTGTTAAGGTGGAGACTGGAGCTGAGGGGATGGCAACAGAGGTCCCTGAGGCTCTTGACCGTGCATAATGAATTTTTACAGAACACAGTGATTTGTGTGGAGGAGGGAGAGAGGAGCCCCATCTGTGTTTGACTTTCTAAATCAAAAAACAAACAAAAATCCCTAAATTAAATGAGAGAGATAACCTCAATACTTTGTTGTGTGTGCAAGATAAATAAAACATATTTAAAGGAATTTGTCAACATGAAGTTTTTGTGACCAGTTGGTCAATTTAGCTTGCTTTCTCTTGTACAAAGGATATTGTATTGTCATAGACTTTCTGGCTAATTAAAGATAAATAAGCCATTAACTAATGACAATGTAGACCTCCAAATAAAGTACCCAAAGTCTGTGAAGGGTAAAAGATAAACATCCAAGGGGGTTGCTTGGATCTGTATTTCATATGGATGAAGGAAGGAAGTTTAATTTTAGATGTTTTAGATTTAGGTCTAAATGTACATTCCATATATACAGTATATTAATAATTTTTCATGAAGCACATGTTATGTGTTAATATGACTCACTCACATACACTACTACGCTCCATAAATGACGAATCTTTGAAACAACATCTGAATAGTAAAATCTTAGGCAGGAAGAGGGTGACAGAAAGAAATGACAAAAACCAGTGAACGCGAAATGACTACAGGACTTTTTCTTTATTCTTTATGAGCTTTGCTTTTTTCTTTTCTTACTTCCCTGTCAAAGTCCTTTTAGCCCACAATTTTCCTCTGTTGAAACAGGCTTGTCTTCAGAAGTGTAATTCAACAGTGATGGACATCTTTTTGCATTCTGGCATATAATCCCAGAAAAAGCTGAGAGCTGAGCCTCCATTACAATCAGTGTCATTTGTCTGCTTTCTTATAGTCTCTTTCAGGTCTTTGTTCTCCGTCTGTCTCTCTCTGCCCACCTTCTTATCCACTCAGTTGTTTTTCAATGTGTTTCTGTTTTTTTATACTCTAAATCAGAAGTAGTTATTTTTACATTTTCAGTAGTACTGTGTTCTCCAAAAAGGAGCTGCACTGTGTATATTGAAAGGTTCAGCAGGTTTCACCGTGAGAGTGAGATTGGAAAATAATTGCTCAAAAAGAAAATGAATAATGTATGTTTCTTTTATTAAAAACAATTACCACACTACTTTTATTTGCATGTACAATGCTATCACTTGGTAAACATAAACTTAATGTGGCTCTTTATTTGAAAGCTGATGTTTATTGCATCCCCATTATTCAGTGTATTATGAAAAAGCAATGACGATAACCATCGGAAAATAGGTTAAAGGAGACATTGATGTAGTGCTGCATCTGAAATGTAAAACTTCTATGAGTGACTTGAATTGTATTAAATTGAATGTAGCCACAGGCCATCTTCACATATAATTCTTCTACTGCTCGTTTCATTATTAAAGCATATAATTTAACCTGAATAAAAATTAAAAGCCTGTAGTTTTCTATTAAAATGTTAATGCCAACTACATTTTACACATACAAGCAATGTGTCGTCTGCATTTATCCCATCCTAACCAAGCAGGCAGCCATAGTCTAGTGTTGGTGGACCAACTTGCTGTTGTAATGCCAGTGCCTACTTCAAGGGCAATAGCAGGTGTTTTTAACATGCATGTCTTTGTGGTAGGGGGAACCTGGGTACAACATAACTTTTTTCTGTGCTGACCCCTTGTATAACTTTACTGGCCCAAATAAAAAGATGTAAAAAAACACTTTTCCAAATTGTGGATTTATTAGTCAAATATACATTATAATGATACAGCCAAACAACAAACAAAAATACCATTCTTCATCTACAAATATGAGTTCACACAATTGAGTTGCAATGAAGTTTAATAATGTATAGTTGTTTTACAGTAATGCTTGTTTTAATTTACTTTGACAGGCCAGAGTGAGGCTAAATTTCACTGCTGCCTTCCATCCCTCTTTGAAAACTCCCAATATGGATGATTGTTATCATGAATCAATAGTGTGTATGTTGGGTACATGGTTTTATAGGCTTTATGTCAATTATTCTTAAATTATGCAACAAAGCTAATTTGCCAAAATGTTATAAAGAGTGGACATGCTGATCAGGCAAATATCAGATATTTAAATTAAACTTATTCTATTCAAGCCAAAAAGCCATCTAGTAACAAGTGTGTTTCCTCTTCATGTTTATGTTGTAGGAACCTGAATATTTCCCAGCCATCTTTACTTGGCTATTTTTTCCGTTCATTTTGAAATGATTGTTTAATTTACAACAGCATTTGAACGCAGCATTACTTTGCAGGTAGCTGACGTTAGCTAGTAATTATTAGTACAGCCGCTCCCGGTGGTCCATCCTCTTCACTCCCAGTCTATATCTATCTAGGATATGACTTTGCAGTGTTGCCAAGTCCGCTTACTATAAGCGACTTTGGGCTTGTTTTTCTTTAAAGTTGCCTACAAATATTGGTATTCGCGGGTCGCAGGTTTTTTTGGGCTTGTTCCTAAAGTGTAGTTGCTTATTTGGGCTTGTTCCCAGCTCCACAATAAGTTTTCAAGCAGTCAGATATTTTCTACATGTTATTTAAACGTAGGAGTTTGTCTTGCCTGTCCCCTCGGTCTCTCCCCTTTCCCCATACACACTGGAGACAGCAGCGTTATTTCCCGCCCACTTCCTGCTTCTAATTGGCTCTGCCCCAGATGGCAACGAGTACTAGCCAATCAAAGGCAGAGCAGGGCAGTATGTTGTTTTTCTGGTTATGAAAATGTGTCGCGACTGATGGTCACTGGACTGTGGGAGAGTTTTTGGAGGAATAGATGCCCGGAATAAGTGGGTGAAATAGGGAAAGAAATGTAACAAAGACTGGGAGAAAGAGAAAAGAGTATAAGAATGGATTCAACCCGTCGTGGGGAACAACTCAAAATCACTGTAAAAAAAAAGTGTATATTTGATATCCCATCAGTTTTCTAATGTTAAATTATGTTAATAGGTGGTTCAACTCCCTCCTGTGGTCATTGTCCTAAAGCTCGGGTGGAGAAAATAAATAAACTCTACTGTGTGTACAGTTTACCAATCTGTCCACATGGATACAAATTGACAATTTGTCCCTACGGATTGTAAAGCCGTGCACACAGTTTATTTATTTTTCTCATCCCGAATTCTTAGGGGGGCTCCGTAGAAAAAGTTGCTTGTTTTGTGCTTGTTTTCACATGCCTGGTTGCGTATTTGTCTCACGAGATCTGGCAACACTTTGCCGGGAGGAGAGCACACAGCTGCTGCAACTGGGGTTGCAACTGAGGGACCACAACATACGCCAATATTACCAGCTAGCTCCCAGTGAAGGAGGAGAACGGCCAGCAGCAGCTCCAGTCTGGCTGGGTTTGATTTGCTGCAGCCGCTGCTGAAGGTCCAAAACATATACATACTTTTTTGTGGCTGGGGCCGCGGTCGTTTGTTGACGTTAGCAAATTCCATTTCTAATTAACGTTAGACAGGGCTGCACCTAACATTAGCACCAAATCACAAGAAGATGACTTGTGACTGTAATTGACTGACTGACTGGCTGGTTGATTGACTGGCCAATCAACTTGAAGGCAGGCTGTTTTATTGGGCCCGGGCCAATGGTTATGTCGAACCTGATTTTAATCTGTTGCATGAAAACGTCAGATTAGCACAAAGTGAAAGAAATAAAACAATTCTCATCCTTACAATTTAGTTTAATTAGCAACAAAAGCGTAGTGATTTAGCTCACAATATGAAGTTAGAGTCGGAGGCACCTCGATTGATGTTTTGAATAATTTCTTTGTTAGGAGGCAGCCCTACTTGATGCCCCTTTTCTCACAGGAACCACAACTAAAACTTACAAATTTAAACTAAATGATATTGGGCATAACCCAAATGACCCATTCAGTTTTAATTGCTCTCACTGGTGTAGTTGTACCTCTCACCTTAATTGTAAATTCAGAACTTTAAAGGCTGCCTAAACTCCGTCTATCTGACAGTACAACAAAGTCATTTCACATTTTTGGGTCACAATGCAACCCTCTAGCCCTGAGAACTAATGCAGCCTTTTGTGGTTTACATGTTACAACAGAGCTACATCAGGGCATCTGCTCTGCGACTTGGTGGGACAGCAAACTATTTAATGCCTTAATCCGCCCTAAGCTGTGGCTGGAACCCCCCGATGACTGCTGCATACTGCACCAATAACAACCAGCTCCATTCATCAACCTAATGGGCTTTATATTTTTAACCCTTGCTATTTATCAGGCTGAGGCAGCGTGATGAGGGGAGAGAGGAGGATCAAATTCCCAAACGCCTGCTTTAACTCAACAGGGAAACCATTGATTCATGGTCTCTCTTCCCTTTCACATCACTCTTTTTTACTCTTGTCTTTTCCCATCACTCCCTGCTGTTGAGTGCCTTGTCTCTCCTCTCCCTGCTCTCTCCAAGCATCCTTATGTATTCTATCAAGCTACCTTCATTTCCCCCTCACTCCCTGTGGCTCTTTCCTGCACCCCATTCTTCACCACTATTCCCCCTCCTACACCTCCTGTTCTTCCTCTCCCTTCTTTCCTCAAGTTCTTCATCCCTCCCTCATCATCTTCTTCTTCCCATATTGTGCTTTTTCACCACAACCCCCTCTGTTCTTTCTTCAGTTAATGTTTTTCTTAAATTTGTTACCTGTATTACAGGACTTTGGGGACGATGGCTCCCTGTACATTACCAAGGTGACAACCATCCACATGGGGAACTACAGTTGCCATGCCTACGGCTATGAAGACCTCTATCAGACGCATGTGCTGCAGGTGAATGGTCAGTAGTGATTAATTTCTTACTTACAGTACAGTGGTGGACTTAATGCTTACATTTTTTTGTGCAGCTCTGTGGTTACCCAGAATTAACCTACTGCTTTCCCTGCTTAAAGTTTAAGAAAAATCTCAAAGACAATTAAGCCAACATGCTGTTGATTGAAATGTCGGGAAACAAAGGATATCATAGATACAGTACATTGAGTGCAGCATTGTCAAATTGTATGTGGTTGCCAACCTTTTTTGTCCAGTGTACTCCCACAGCCTTTTCATAAGGCCTTAAGTGCCCCTCAGTGTGCCCCATCCATATTTAAAAGACAAGAAACAAGAAAACACAGTTGCTGTGGTGGATTCTTGACACGTTACACACGCAGGGCCCAATCTTGCACCCAGCGCAATTGACTTTGTACACCAATGCATGTATCATTCCTGTTTTGCACCCAACGCATAGCAGTCTTTTTCCTCCACAGACTCAGGTTTGTAAATTAGAAAATGAACTTGAGCTCCCGTAGGTGGTTCAGCAAAAAGCGGAGGCGTGTTCCGGAGCAAACATTCCCTAGTGCTATTTTGCAGTTTCAGAAAATAATTCCGCACAGACCAGGAAAAACCTAGTCTAAAGTCGGTGGCGCGTTATTCAGATGCTATTTTAAGGGCGCATGCTTGGCCGTAATGTAGAGTGTGCACACCACACATATACTTTGCCTCTCTCATCTCACGTACCCAGCAGTTCCCAATTTTGCAAACCATAAATAAATACAAGGAAAAATATGAACTTGTTTTACACATTTCTATGAATCGTGGATCTGTTGATGACATAAATGAGGAACTATTAGAGAACTTATACCGATGTGATGTTGAACTGCATGTGCCGATTTCACTTAACCCAAATGCAACAGCACGAGAGAGGAGAGATAGAAGAGCTGCATTTTTTATAGTGAGGTAATCTCGCGCTTGCTTTTAAAGGGATTGTGAAATAATGCTCTAATTGGTTTATTGCACGCTACGTCCAAACCATACCTATGAGTAATGTTGCTACTTCAGACCAACCCACTTTAGATTTGCTTCGGGCAGCAAGAGTCATATATCCCACAACAATGATGGCAACAGCGCCCGGGATCCGCCCACAATGCTACTTGTGTTTGATAGTTACGTTTCAGATCATTAAATTAGGTCCTACAAAGTGGTTCGGTTAATTGCAATGTTGAGGCTTAGTCCTTGTCTTTTTTAAGTAGATTTGGCCAGTTTGGCCAAATGTGCTATTGTATTACTACCACTATTACATGTTACGATGAAACACTATTTGTAACTCTTTATGTATTGAAAGGACTTACTGGGGCTGTCAAATGAGCTGCAGTGTTAATGCATTGTACGAACATTAACATAAAAAGTAAGTAAGCATAATTCTGGTTTACAATTAGTAGCAGATACAATATTGTCATGTGTCCTAACTCAACGATTATGAGAGTTGTTTGTGATTCTTGAGTCTTTGATTAGTCAGTTTTACTTGTACTTAATTAATTAATTAATCTGCCCAATATTTTCCTGAATAACTGAATAATTGGTTTTGTCTATATAATGTCAGAATATTTTTTTTTAAATGCCCATTACAGTGAGATGATGTCTTAAATATTCTTGTTTTGTTTGACCAACACTAAGAACAAACAAAGGTATTAAGTAAACTATCATATATGACAAAGAAAATCATCAAATTCTCACATTTGAAAAGCTTCAACCAGGAATCTGAACATTTTTGCTTGAAAATCTATTTTTATTTGATTATCAAAATGGTTGCAGATTCATGTTTTGTATCCATCAACTAATTGAATAATCATTTCAGCACTTGTTTTATTATTATTATACAGTGTCTCTCTGTTATGTAGATGTTCCTCTATAATGAAGCTATACTTTAGTACATGAGAAGTTAGTTGTAAAAATGATGAGGTTGCCTACAGGTAAAAAAAATCAATGTAACAGCAGTGTTCATACGCAACACTCACAGGATCACAACTGTCAAAGCATTGAATCAAAGTGACTCTTTTGCCATGAAAAAGAATATACCTGAGGCTGTAAACTAAAAAAGCCTGTACACAGCACATTCAATTCACTGCAGTGGGGATGAGCTACTTAAGCCAAAATACATCTAAAAACTACACTCACCGGCCACTTTATTAGGTACACCTGTCCAACTGCTCGTTAACACTTAATTTCTAAGCAGCCAATC
>NC_048419.1:19212256-19213993 GCF_013103735.1 Etheostoma cragini | reverse complement strand
GAGGCAGTTCTGAAGGCAAAAAGGGGGTCCAACCCGTTACTAGCATGGGGTACCTAATAAAGTGGCCGGTGAGTGTACACCTACACTGATTTTGGCTGGCTGACCATATGAAAGCATTGTATGCTCACATTAATTATCTGCTTAAGGGTCTTTCTCACCCCTTACTTTAGACTTGGCAGTATTACTTGGCATGTCTCCATAAAACAACCAGGGAGGTACTGTAGAAGCCCCCCTACCTGTAACTTAACAATTCAAAGACAGCAACAGGAGCTACAGCCTTCGTTATTTCTTTGCTTATGTCTCAAAGGAGGAGGATAATGTCATCAATTAAATGTTCTTATAAGAGAGACAATAGCTGTGATTGTTTTGTTTTTCTAAGATGCTAATTGAAAAGATATGCATCTGAATGTTAGACCTTTAACTAAAGAGGGAGACGGGTTGATTGGAAGGGAGGCATGGAGACGGACTCGGGTCCTGAAGGGCAAGTTATCAGGAGAGGGCAATTACCAAATGCTAGTGTGGGGGATTCAAAGTATTTCAAGCGAGATAGGATAAGGTGCAATAAGGTGGAATGGAAGGGAGCCAAGTGCCACATTAAACTAAGTGGACGGTTTGCATTGTTATATTGAAGGGATAACACACATGCTTAGGAGAGAAAGGAAAGCACCGCAGAACCCACAGTCATAGTCTAGTACTCTTTTTATGGTATTATCATACCCTAGATGATGGTATCAATGTTGTTGAAGAATGTTTTTGTCTAGTATGTACTTAGACTAGATGGAAGAAAAGAAGAGTTGCTGTAATGTTTTGATAGAAAAAAGAACAGGTGATATAACAGCCTTGACAGAACACAGATTACAATACAGACAGGCCGAAGGTGTGCAAGTAGAAGTACGTGTGTGGGCGTAGGTTGAGGAGACTTTTTTTACTAATGTGTGTGTATAAAGTAAATACTCAACTATAAGTAGATGTCCTGAATTCAAAATCCTACTTAAGTAAAAGTGCACAAGTATTATCTGTATCTGTTGTAGCTTGTGGAGGTGGAGCTACTTTTAATCACTATACAGTAAGGTAGTTTTGTCCAGTGGTTCCAAATGTAGTGGTCAAGCCCCTCCAAATATTCTAAATCTGGGAGGTCATGAGATGTTAAATGTGAAATGAAAGAAGAAAAAGTAAAGTTCTGGTACACACATTGGTTTTCATGTTTTGGACTTTTCTCTAATCTTTGCTTCTGTGTGGAATATTGGATAACTTTAACTCTTCAGCCTCAAACAGTTCTGAAAGCATGGCAGAAGTTTACAGGGGAAATGTCTCTTTGGTGAAACTGTTTACAACTCAGACGTCTGAAACCTGATAAGGCCCCCAGCTGCTGTTTGTAAGAGGAGCTCATACAGGTTGGAAACCACTGTTTACTCTTAAAATAAAAGTAAGAAAAGTCAATAAATTACTTGTACACTCTTATTTTACCTTGAATTTGACTGTGAGCAACTGCAACTAAATAATTTCACTGATGGGATCAATAAAGTATTGTGATTAATATTTAGATTAACATTTTTACGCCTTTATTACCACAAGACAGATGAAACATGAAAGAGGAGAGAGAGGGGCAATGACATGCAGCAAAGGTCGGAGTCAAACCGGAGGAGTAAACCTCTACATATGTGTATGAGGGGCCGTTAGGGACTTTACTCAGAATTACCTCTCACGAACACATGTGAAATGCTCTTACATACACTA
>NC_048419.1:19179795-19212156 GCF_013103735.1 Etheostoma cragini | reverse complement strand
CAGTAGTGTATGTAAGAGCATTTCACATGTGTTCGTGAGAGGTAATTCTGAGTAAAGTCCCTAACGGCCCCTCATATTATGTGCGCCTGCTCTACCAACTGAGCTAACCTGGCCACATGATTTAACCCAAAAATATAGCTGTTTGTTATGGAGTTAAAAGAAATGTATCAGTGAAATTTAGAGAATAGAAGTATAAAGTAAGATGAAACGGAAACACTTAATTAAAGTAAGAGTATCTCTTAATTGTACAGTCAAATTCCAGGTTCTAAAATATAATAAACCTAAATAATAAGGTAAAAGAGAAACAATATGAAAAACCAAAATAAGTTGGTAGCAAGATGCAGATGCAACATTAATATTGCATTGGGTTTCAGGGGGAAGGTTGTAAATTAAATGCAAGATTTGATTGGGCGCCTGAAGGGAGGGGCCGCACAACATCAAAACCAGAAAACGACATCTTACCTGTTCCTGTAAATTATTACCTCATGGCTAATTTCTCCCCTTTGATTCCTTCACATTAATTGTAGTGTTCTCCCCAGATGGGGTGGTAAGTGGTAGATATGTCCAACATCTATTTCATGCAGGACTCGTCTCGAGCTGTAATAATGCAGCCCCAGAGCTCTTTGATTCTTGTTATGTGTGAATATATTCCATGCTGGGGTGAGACAAATTCCTCTCTGCCCACTGCATGTGTGGGTGTTTGTGCTATATTCCCCCAGGAGTTACTATGAAACAGTGTGTAATTATGTTTTCACTCGCCCCTCTCACTGTTTGTGTCTTCGGTTTTGTTTTGTTTGTGTGTCCAGTCCCTCCAGTGATCCTGGTCTATCCGGAGACGCAGGCCCAGGAGCCCGGCGTATCTGCCAGCCTCCACTGCCACGCAGACGGCATCCCAAATCCCAAACTCCTCTGGCTGAAGAACGGCATGGACCTGCTGCCCAGATCCTCCAAACAGCTCTCTCTCATAGGTGAGAAGTTTTTCATTATTTTGGGAAGTGTTGTCAGCATAGACTGTGTTTTAGCAAATACTGTATGTCACATCTCGTGGTGCAGTGTTTTTCAATTGCAGTGTTATGTACCAACTGCACTGCAGTATGCTAGCACTGCAGGAAACCTTTTTAAACCAAGACAGTGTATGCGGACAATGAAAACAAAGCTTGAAAATCAAACTCACTACTTTTTGAATTAAAACCTCTGCGGTAATGTTTTGTTGTGCTTTGCTTTCATTTGCATTCCATACCAAGGTGATAAAACCAAGATTGTGGTCATCCTCTGCAACCTTTTTTTTTAGCTTTGACAAAATAAATGTTATTCTTTAGAAGTGAATGAAAAGGGAGATTAGGAAAAAAAAAAAAAAAGTACTGTGTGTGAGGGGATGGCAGCTACTTATCGTGTCTAGAAGGTTTTGTTTTTTTAAAGACACACTCAATATAAGAGAGAAGGAGCAGAGTGGAGTCTAACTTTTCTTTTTATGGCCTAGTTCTCATTAAGGAAGAGTTTATTGGCTGTGTGTGGGTCATTACCTGTAGTAATAGCCTGTTATCAACCCTCAGATACTCAAACATGGGAGGTTCTGCAAGGTTCACCAACACATAAACACTACAGAGGGCTATGGCAAGGGGCAAGAGTCCTACTTAGTTATTTGCGCTTTATTAAAAACATTAAGTTAACTGAAAATACAAAAGCAGTTTAAGTAGTTACCATTTTTTAATCGAGCCATGAAGCTGTCCATGGTGCTTAAACCACTCAAGCCTGTTCTCTGCTTGATATTCCCTTTTGTTTAGATTGTCATAGAACAAAACTCTTAACACAACTACAGGTATACCTTGACATGTGACATTATAGATCAATTTTCTGACCCAAATGCATTGTGGGAAAAAGGCTCAACACATTTTCCTCATCACTACAATCAAATCCCTCGTTAATGAAGGGCAATGGGTGGCTGCAAGCTAAGCTTGTGGCTGTGTTGAGTGAGAACTGTGAGCTAAATTCCCTTTGACTGGTTTAGTAGGCCACAATGGAAAACATCTGAAGTCTCATGAAGGCAACTTACAACATATCAAATAGGATCATAGACAGATTGTCATGACTATGGCCCCAGGGTGTGGTGAGCAGTCTCTGCCAGCACAAAGACATTGAGCGCACAAGCAGGTCCAGTAACCTACAAACACCATATATGTAATGGTTCACATTTGATAATTATGTTGGTGCATTGCATTGCTGACACAAAGCATCAAATAATGTAAAAGTCAAATCACTTTGATCCTATCTTTATTTTAGCTAAGCTGCTTTTCGTTTTTTATTTAACACTTTAGTATGTTTTTAATGTTGAAGTGACTGTGGACACCGTTGTAGCGCTATGACAAACTGCATAGTTTTAAATGGAAGTAAATTACCGGTTGATTTAATCCTTTTCACTTGCAAATAGTCTTGTGATCCATTGTTAATTTGAAAATATTAATTATAGCCCCATTGATTCCTGGGCACAGGCACATGCTACATTTGCAGTAGTAAGCCCATGGGTAGGAGTAAGGAAGACTTAAAGTCCTGATTTAGGGGAAAAAAAACATTCAAAATCCCTGTCATCACAAACTGCTACAAGCTTGCAAAATAAGGATAAAAAGCTAATTTAATGAGTGGTTGATTCAGTGGTTTTTAATAAGAATTGATCAGAACATAATTATGAATTAGAAGTAATGAAAGTGGTGTCTAATTCTAAGCAGGCCTGCTTTAAGGCACTTTTCACATCAAAGCATTTCACACTTTTCCCTGATAAAAGAGAATTATTATCAGAACCCAAAAGACACTAATGTGAAAAGCTTTGCGTCAACTTAGTCATAAGTTAGAAGTTAGAGATCATTTTAAACATAAAAAGGGAACAACCTGTTTTTTTGTTTTTTGCAAGCTTCGGCTTAATTGCTGTTTGATGCAGGTTTGTTCCTGCAGGACGAGAAACAATTACAGTATGTTAGCTTTACGTTTTAACAGGTAGGAAAGAATACATTTAACAGGATTGAGAAACCGAGAGTGGTAGAGTGTGAATGTTCTAGAAGTTCATAACTGCTATTGATACTTCAGGAGATGTACAGGAAGGGATAAAATCTGAAGTTTTCTTTTATGTTCACAGCACCACTGTGACACTCAACGTAATTCACTCCCCCCATGCAGTAGAGTGTGTGTTGTTCAATGTAGAGCTCCATACAGTACAGGAAGGATGACAGCGCAGCTGTACATCACAGAGCTTGATGCTGCAGCAAACATCAGAGAGTCTGCCTCAGACGATAACCTCTGTGTCTTAACATCCACCTCTTTTCTATTGCTCCTCACCTGTCGCTTCCATCTTATGTCACTTGCAGCTGCCACTTGAGGCAAACAATGCAGTATTGAATAGTATGTGGGGTAAATATGTGTGAAGCTAGGCTTTTGAAGTAAAATGTAAGACATTTAAAGTATTAATTGTCATGTTGAAGTAAAAGATGTTGATTCTTAATCACACAAGATGAAGCACCCAAAACAAATCTGAAATGTACCTTAAGCAAAACATGATATATGTGTGTCCTTGCTGTTGTTTATTTTTTCAGATGATTATAAAATATCCACACAAGCTTTTTTTGGGGGGCTTTTCCGCCTTTAATTTTTTGACAGGACAGCTAGGTGAGAAAGGGGGAAGACATGCAGTGAATCGTCACAGGTCGGATTCAAATTCTGGACCTCTGCATCAAGGCATAAACCTCGAAGTAAATGTGCAGCTGCTTTACCACTGAGCCAACCTGGCCACCCACACAAGCTTTTCATATTGCTTGGTTTGGTTCTAAACATTTCTATTTTTTATGTGGCATCCATATGGATATGTACAACCACAGTTTGGCATAATTTTTGCAGTTTCTGTCGGATTACTCCTACACACATACAGGACTCGGGTTCAACAGCATTTTATCACACCAGAAATCAAGTATTGAAGCACATTTGAACGGGTGGCCCGATAGCTCACTTGGTAGAACGGCCGGCCATATGTAGAGGTTTACTCCTTGATGCAGTGGGCCCGGGTCCGACTCCAAACCTTTGCTGCATGTCATTCTCTCTCCCCTTTCATATCTTCACCTGTCCTGTCAAAAAAATAAAGGCCAAAAATGCCCAAAAAATAATTTTGAAAAAAAGAAGCTTGTCTTGCTATGTTATAAACATCTGAGAAAATAAACAACAGCAAGGGCACACATATTTCATGTTTTGGTTAAGGTACATTTCAGATTTTTTTTGGGTGCAAATAATGCTTCATCTTGTGTGATTAGGAATCAACATCTTTTACTTCAACATGAGGTACATTTGAATATATTTATTTGGGTAGCTATATTTACGTTTAGCTTTTTAGTTGAACTAAACATCAAAAGAGAAAAAATTCAAAGGAGCTGAATGTTTTTTAGTTTTTTTAGTTTTCATGTTTACCTTTCTTATCCAAAAGAGCAATATACTTTTCAGTTAGTCCGGTCCAGATATTCCGTGTGCATCTGAGGGTGATTATGAGTTTCACTCAGACAAACTAAACTGACAAATTAATTGATTGATCAATTAGTTGTCAACTTTTAAAGTAATCACCAACTATTTTGATAATTGATTAGTCGGTTTGAGTAATTTTTTTAAGACAAATGGAAAAATTACTCGATTCCAGCTTGTTAAATGTAAATGTTTTCTAGTTTCTTCACTGCTCTGTGACAGTAAACTGAATATCTTTGAGCTATGGACAAAACAAGACATTTGAGGACCTCATCTTAGGCGTTTGAGCAACACTGATCCACATTTTTCACCATTTTATGAGATTGTATATATCAAACAACTAATCGAGTAATCGAGAAAATAACCAACAGATTAATTGACCATGAAAATTATCGTTAGTTCCAGCCCTATGACGGAGTCAACAGTCTAGAGTCTGGATGAATCCATGCCAGAAATGTTTTATGGGAAGATTTGTATTGTTAATGCATTTTTCCAAACGTATATGTAGTGTACTCCATTATGATTTAAAATAATTCAGCAACAAAAAACGTTCCTTTTGTTTCCTCTCTTCCTGTAGCAAATGGTAGTGAGCTCTTTCTTGGCAGCGTCCGGTACGAGGACACCGGCGCCTATACCTGCATTGCCAAGAATGAGGTGGGAGTGGACGAGGATATTTCCTCTCTGTTTGTTGAAGATTCAGCAAAGAAAACTCGTAAGTCAAATTCCAAATTTTAACTTTTACCGTACAACGTTAAAAAAAATATCTCTGTCAAAGATTATGCCAAAAAGAGGTCCTCACACTTCTTTTTCAGAAAGACATTTTGTATGCTGGCGTAAAGTTATACACAACTGTAAGCGGTATTTAATTGATCTAAGTTACACAAAGACATAACTCTTTTTTTAGTAATGCTGAGATCACAGGACACAATATCAGTTTGATATTGTCCCATCCCAACTGAGGTGGGCATTTCGGAGCCAAAAATGAAAGTCAGGCAGCACAGTTGCTCATTTTACGCCATATTTTGTAGCGGGGGCCAAGCACTAAAATTACATATTTTATGCTTCCTTGATATTTGATTTCATTAGATTGCATCATTGTGAATAGTTAACCGCTGCCACCTAGGAAGAGCCTTTTGGGCCAGTTGAAATCAAACAGAATAAACAATGACTTCTGAGTGATCTCTTGATTTAGGAGGAAATATGCTTAGCAGTGAAAAACACTTTGTAGATGTTAAATATGTTTAGTTTTGTCTTGTCTTGGCATGGCACTAAAGGAAATCACCCCTTCTGTTTCTTGGAAGATATTCATCTTTTTTCAAAAGGTGATTTCATGTTTTACCCCTGTTCCCCCCACCCCACCCCTTTTTTTGTTTCTGTTGCTCTATGGCTGAATCTGCAGTTGCAAACATTCTGTGGAGAGAAGAAGGTAATACATTACATTCCTCAAAATGCTTTTGTGCTCTTGTGAATAAGAAAATATGGTGGGCATGTTTGTAGCTCTTCAGGGCACGCAGCTGGATTACTACACTTTCCAAAAGGTTTGTGGTACTGTCTAGAAGAATCACAAAGTTGTTTTCTCCCCAGCAAAACTTTAATTTAAAAATCTTGCTTTCTTCTATGCATGCCCAAGGTGTTTCATCCTTTTGCTGGAGTGCTTTCTAATCTGTTTCTTAAATCACCTGGGGAGTAAACACTTACACAGAAGTGTAAATTTTATGCATTTTGCAGGTAATACCCCAAGCCCAGTGTGGTGGCTACAAGACAACATTGTGGTTTTCAACAGTACACAAATCCATCCTGTCTTCATACTATACATATTTCAACCACATCAGCACGGCCACAAGTACAGTTTTACTACTGCACTGGAAAACCTACTGTGGATAGAGTGCAATACAAACACAATCTGTTTTATATACTGTACATCATCATCACATCATGTTTACCACAGAAACTAAAGATAACGGCATGGTTTGGAATACAGTGTAAGCACTTGAATTATTTGTGAGAACTCATCAGCACTCTGGGTTTCATCATTAACACAGTGTGTTTTGTGTGTAAGGAAGTGCATGTTTGTGTGTCTGTGTTCATACATGTACTGCATGCGTATATGTTTTGTGTTTTCTGACAGTGTCTTTCTCTGGTGGACTATATTTATCCCACAGCCAGTTTGGGCAAGTTACTTCCTAAATGTTATACATTATAGATTACTAGTTACTGTCATTTGAGAGTAATTAGTTAAATACAATATTACTGTCTCTGAACTGTAAAGCGTTACACTACTTTTGCATTTTGAGTAACTTTCACCAAAATAACCGATAAGTTTTGACTGGCTAGCTTGTGAATGTCACCACCATATCAATAAAGTCTCCTCTTTAGCCATTTTAATACATCATAGATTCTTCATTATATTTTATCATTAATATGAATATGCAAAGTAACTACAGCTATAAAAATAGATAAGTAAAACATGCAATAGGCAAGTAGGAGAATGAAAATTCTCTATTAAATGCACCTTACAGTTGTTGTAAAATGTTTATTTAAAGCACTTGAATAATAAATTCATGCCTTTCCTTACCTTGTTTAGTTTAAAACCGTCTAAAGGAAATGGGAAATGTAGCGTTAATAAAACTCATTTACATTATTCACAGTACTTTGTTTACAGCTATGTGGAAAGGTAAACAACTTAAATGTTTTTAATTAAGAGTAATTTAGTTTAACGGCAAACCGTCACAGGAGTAGCCCCGGAAGATGTCTGTCGGTACACAATCCGTCCTGCCTGCACGATGTTCGCGCATGCACAGATGATATCATGATGTACGCTGATTTACGACACTGCACGATCTGTTCCCATATACAGTTAAAGAAAGTTTGTTTGCATCCACCGGAAAGCTAACTTTAATTTAGCTTACCGCTAATTCGGCTAACCACTAGCTGAGACAGCATGTAAAAGACCCTCAAAACTTAAAATAACTGTTTAAATGTAGAACAGCTGTTACGTCAGTTCTACTTTACTTGTGCTTATTTAAAATACAATCATTCAATACTTGTCTTTATTATTACTGTAAAGTCTTAATTTAGCTGTAGCCTTCTTTTCCAACTGTTTAGTTCGATTCAGCCTAAAATAACATTACTCAAACGGTCAGCTAGCGGTTAGCCAAAATAGCTGTTAGCCAAAATAGCTGTTAGATAAACTAGCGTCAGCTTCCCGGTGGAGGCTAGTTGTTATCTTAGCTAATACATCAGTAAACGATCTGTACGGCACAATCTGTCATAGTTGTAGAGGTCCCATCAGCCTGACAAATCAATCATCATCATAGTCTATGCATACTGCAAGTGTCTTTATGCGCTTATTCTTATCATCTGTGCTCATGTGATGTATTCCTGACAGCAGTAATAGCTTGTTGCTTATCCAAATGCTTCAACATCAGACTCTGATACTTCCTAACTCCTCAGCAGTTGCTTACATGACAAGATGTGAAATGTTTTGTCTTACAGACAGTACCTTTTAATGTGATGCTTCTTGCGACCGTATGTTGTGGACATGTTGCTGACAGGGCCCTTTGTAGGCATTGTCGAAAAAAGTCTTGAAGCCACACACTGCCCATATCCACACACAACGCGATAGCATGTTTAACAGGAGTCCTCCAGCAGGAAAATTGAAATGCCCATCACAAATGTCAGATAAAATGGGAGCAGAATTTTCAGCTGTTTTTAAAACGTTTTTCAACACTTTTCTGTCTTCCTGTATTCTCTTCCAGGGTTAAGTGTGGGGAATATGTTCTATGTGTTTTCTGATGAGGGCATCACTATTCTTCAGCCAAGTGAATGTGAGATACGCAGACACATGAAGCGGACAGAAAGGATTGTTGCTACCTATGTAAGTGCACATTATCTTTTTTTTTTGTTCCTTTGATTTAATTGATGGAATAGATTCAACAAGATTAAAAAAATGGCCATGTCAGGTAAAGAGTGGCCTATATTTTTGTTTTAAATTTCCTCCATAAATTACAAAATACATTTCAGGATGGCGGCGTTTGTAACTGCTGAGCTGATGCATTTCAAAATCAAATTATGTTCAAGGCAGTATGATATCACTTAGTTTTTATTTAAGGCAGGCACTCACACTGTCATGACACATCAGGTACACTGCAAAGAGCATCTTACTCCCAATTCAGTAATAGGTCTTAATTAGGTTGTTTTACCATAATCTGAACAAGCCAGGTACCAGGTGTTCTTCAATAGGACAATTATCCATTAGAATCTTTAGGTTTTTTCCTAACTAAACAGTATGTTATTATATTCTATAGTTATTCAGTAGGGTTTGAAAGGAAATTCAGAAAACTTAAGGCAATCATTCCTTTTCCTCCTCTTCCTGTTTGCTTATTTAGGCACCTCACCTTACTAATGTAATGGGATTACTTGTGTCCATTAGTCAACAACTTGGACCAATAGACTGTGTATTGTCTGTACTACAGACCCTGAGGTTTTTAATCCACTGGAGCACATCCCCCTCCCAAAGCAGTGGGTTTTGGATTGTAAAGGTTGCTTGTTCCTCTGAGGGATTTCGGTTTTACAGGACCCTGTAATTGTATTAGAGATCAATACAAACTCAATAAGCCATGTGTTAGCCAGTTCCTGCTGTAAACAGCACTTTCTCCACTTTTGTGAGAGGAGGTGGAAACTCTAATATAACCTGTGTGTGTGTGTGTGTGTGTGTGTGTGTGTGTGTGTGTGTGTGTGTGTGTGTGTGTGTGTGTGTGTGTGTGTGTGTGTGTGTGTGTGTGTGTGTGTGTGTGTGTGTGTGTGTGTGTGCGCGCGCGCGCGCATAAATGTGTTGTCAGCAAAGACGGCAGGCTACAGGACCTGTAGAAGTGATTTGTTACTTGAATCAGTTGTGGTTTATGAATTTGGTGCTTCAAACTGATGAAAAATGTCATTATGACTATTATTAGTAGCATCAATAAGAACAGTATTATTGGAATAAAGCATGCAGTGCTAATGACATCTGGATGCACCTTTTGGTAGGAGTGAGTTGTATGGTTGAAATCAATATTATTGTATCAATATTTTGGTCCTTTTAAATCAAGGCTTAACACAGATTTAAACCTTTTATTAAATGTAATTGGGCCTATTTATTCATATCATGCGCTGCGCTGTATTTTTTATTCTCCTGCTTAACCTTTACATCTTATTTTTATCTCCTACTTTGCTATTTGTTGATCCTATTTATATGTCACTTTATATTTTCTTGTCTTTCTATGTAAAGCCTTTTGAATTACCTTGTTCTGGTTGAAAGGTGGGTTACAAATAAACTTGCTTGGACATGAATAATTTTTTCCAATATAAATAAATATCCCAATAAGTGCATGTGGTAATCAAATTAGTTTACTGACAGAAAAATGTCTAAAGATTCCTTGTTTTTTTTGTCATTTATCAAGTAAAGGTGAGGATTTGTATTTTTTCGGTTTACACTATTATTGATATTATTCATCTTTGGCTTTTTGACAAAACAAGAAATTCAGACACATCATCTTTGGCTCGGAATTTTTAATTGTATGGACCAAACATTTAATTGAATACATAGTTAACAGATAAATCAATAATGAAAAAAGCTGCAACTTCCAGCTGTTTCCCGATGTTTTCCTGATACCATATAAAAGTATTTTGTAAACTGATCCGATGATGTCATCATCACAATGCAATTCAAAAGATCGTAGATAACCCTACATTTTGCATCATTTTTCAGAGTAAAATGCATCATACTGCTGATCTATGACACATCAGAAAGTCTTGCCAACCTTTTCCTCCCTCTGTTGCTCCCTTTTCTCCTCCCATCATCCTCTTTGTTCTCTGTTGGTTCTTCTCAGGAGGAGATGTGCCCTAAAGGTGAGGGGGTGTCACCTCAGCACTGCGTGTGGTCCTCAGCAGTTAACGTCAGGGATAAGTACATCTACGTGACACAGCCCCTGCTGAGCCGACTGCTGGTTGTCGATATTCAAGCACAGAAGGTGGTGCAGGTGGGTGGAGCAGATTTCAGGACTGTCAAACACACCAAAGTCCCAGAGCATCTGAGAAATTATTCATCTTTAAGTTCGTGACTGATGTTGTGAAACTTATGTATAAAAGTTAGTATACTGGCAAAGTAAAAGGTGGTTAAAATGACAAAACAATATCAACTGTCAGCTCCGCGAGTAACTTGATGATAGAATGTTACGCGTGTCTGTTGTTTGTTTAAAGAGCTATCTGCTGCCGGTGTCTGTGTCCATCCAAAGATCATTTGAAGGAAGATCCTCCATTCTAGCTGATTGTTTCACATTAGTTTCAGGAGTCTCATCCTCCCAGTTAAACTTTCATTCATATCCTATCAATAATTTAAGCTTTTTATCAAGCGCTGATGAACAATACGTTCAAGTAGGCTAAGCTGTTATTTCAGTAGATACATATTTAATTAACATAAGTATTAGCGACAGTAAATAAGTGCCCTTTGTGTGCCCTGTATCGGCAGATATCAGTATTATTTTAGTATTATTAAAACGTACATCTTTGCCTAACTACGTTAGCATTATCAGATTACAAGTTACATTAGAAAAAGCTCTGCTCAAACTAAAACGTCAAAATCATAATCAGAAAGCTTTTAATTTTGGAATTAGTTGTGGCACTCTGATGATGCATAAAACAATTAATAAAAAAAAGTTTTATTAAAAAATACAAAAACATAAAAAAACAAGACAAAGAACATTCTGTGGTATACAAAAACAAGAAAAGATAAATACAAAATTATTTAAAGGGCAGCAAGTGCTTAGTGGATTGCAGTATGGCAGTGACAGTCTGTCATGCTGCTTCCGGAAGTCCAATATCATCTCCTTTGTTTTATTGGTGTTCAATGTAAGGCTGTTCACTGAACACCGTTCGATAACCTCTGTACCTTGTCCCTGTACGCAGACACATCTCCCCCAGAGAAAAGTCTGATGATGGTTGTGTCATCCGCGAATTTGACGATGAGATTGAACAAGTGGGCTGGTGCTCATCTACTGTGTAGTATTCCCATACTGTGAAAGCTTGTCATGGATGCTACTACACAAGACTTTAGGGTAACATTAGTGGCTCTATTCTGCTCTTTATTGGATTTTGGGAGGTTTACACTTTTGTAACTGCAGCCAAACTCTTTATCTGGGACAGGATTATGTTTACACGTTGGTTGGTTCTCATCCTCTGTCTTTTTCTGGTAAAGTGAAACACATTATTTGAAAATACAAGCAGTGAAGCATGAACGTGACTTCTGTGTTACTTGTCCAAGTTTGTTTTTCTACACAAAGCATACATTTGAAACTCGAAACACATCCGGTCGATATACAGTACATCCATGCAGCAAGTGTTTGGCTACATTTCAAACAGCATCAGCAGTGTTAGGTGCATTTGATTTAACTTGCCACGCTTTTGAACTGCCACCAATGTAAGAAGACCACATGCAAGGTAAAATAAATCAAATGCACCTCAAGCGCCTGATACAATATGGTGCCCAGGTGGGTGCTCGCTGCCTCGCCATTCATCTTGCCTGTAACGGCTGTTTAGAGACTGAATCCCTCAGGGGTTCTTCCCAGGGTCAACATCATTTATATTGAGGTACGGGATGAGAGGAAATAGGCCTAACTCAAGGAGAAGGGGGTGGGAGGGGAGAAGTGAGATAAGTGAAAGTCTGAGTAGAGAGAATAAGAGCGACACCAGGTAGCAGTGGATAACTGTCATTACAAACCTGGGACTTGACCTTGTTATCAGTTTAAGGTTGAAAAAAAGGTATTTTTTTGAGGGGCTTTTGGCCTTTTAATTAATAGGACAGATGAAGATAGGAAACGAGAGACGATTAGAGAGACGGGGGATGACATGCAGCAAAGGGCCATGGGTCAGACTCAAACCTGGGCCACTGCGGTAAGGACTGAGCCTTGGTACATTGGGTGCATGCTCAACAAGGTGAGCTACCAGGGCACCCCAAAAGTTATTCAACACTCCACTTTTAGCAATAATGTCACTTATTTGAGAGGTTTTGTTTTAAAAAATGACAAGATGTCAACATATAAGAGATATTAGCTCCACTTGTTTTAATTAAAACCAGACTGTATGCACTAGGACTGACTTTTTACATTCAGAAATATAATCACAAGCAAAAGGGAAATAATGTGATGTCATATAGGCCCAATAAGAGGAGAAACAAAGGTGTGTTATTGCACATAAGATGTTGTTACAACATTTAAAGTTTAGATTGTTACCTTTGGTGTATTGTGGCTCACCTAGTGCCCCTTTTTTTTATCTCCCTCCCTCCAACACTGTAAAACGTCATTTCTTCCCTCTTTTACCCTATCTCCTGCTTGCCTCTCCCCCTCTTTCTCTCTGGAAGACACTCCCTGCCCTTTAGGTTCAGGAGGTTAATGCATTCTCCCCTTTTTTCTTTTCTGCTCTTTTTCTGTTATTTTTTTTTTACCAAGCACATTGCTAGCTGGCTTTCAACAAAGGCCTTTAAAGCAAGAGAGAAGATGGCAGACAACAATTAATGCACTTTATCTACTGACAGAAGGAATGCAGGAAAAAAACAATTGCTTTTTATTTTTTTAATGGTAGAGTCAGAACGTTGCACAAATATCCTCACAGAAGTAACCAAACACAGTGATTAGGAAGCGTATGTAGGACACGTACGAACACTAGCTTGCTGTATTTACAAAAGGATGGCAATCAACACTGTCCTTTACAAGTGTGAGATTAAGGTAGCAAGATTTATTCATAGAAATACACCCAACTTAAGTGTCTGTACGCATAAACTTGGACTGTAACAAAGTAAAAAATGTTGTTGCTATTGGTATAAAACACAATATATGTCTCCTAAATAGTAACTCCATCTAGAAAAGAAGCAGAAATGTTGATACTAGAGAAGCACAGATTGCCAATCCTTTACTATTCTTGGGTCCTTTATCAACACAAGCTTTTGCTGAAAAGTTGTCTTGTGCCCCTTTAAAAATGCTTCATACTTTTCATGATTTTCAGCAGACACTAGATTGCAGCTTGTTTTGGTAATACCCTTTTTGCTGCTAGGTACCTGTTCCAGACCTCCTGACAAGCAAATCACAAATTGGATTTTCTGTTGAGTTTCTGTATCTGGAGCTCTACTTCATCAATTCACCTATGAACAATCACAAGAGTTGAGGTGTAATAGCATTTTATTGAATCTGAAACTTCTCAAATCCTAATCAGATCTCATAAAGCTTTTCACATTTTCACAGTTGGTAAAGTAAAACAAAGGTCCTGATTCAGAAGTTGATGGGCTTAAATCATTGACATAATTGTTTGCATGAATGTTTACATGTTTATATTTGATATTGATGTGAAACAATCAGCTAGATTGTTTCTCCAGGTAAGAGATGCCACTCTGTTGATCATGTTAACCCTTTGAAACATATGCTTTTCCTCTTGTTTTTAGTTGCAGATTCACTACATGTCTTATATATTGTTATTTTTCGAATGAGTTACTCTGAAATGCCATTTATTTTTATTTCTTGTCTTACTTTGTAGTTTTCTAACTACAGTTTCCAAAAGGCTTTGGAGAATGTTAACAGGAATTATGTCATCATAAATTCAGTGAGATAGGCTGTGGGCCACAACTTGGGCCCTGTTTTTTTCTTTGTTGTTTACTAATGAGGTATTTGCAGTAGTAGAATTTTCTTGAGTTAAAATGAGTCTTTTTCTTCTTTAAGGATGTAGTTGCAATGGACTGAGTTACAAAAGGGACAAAACACACAGTCCATTCATTGGTTTAGAGAAACATGTTTCTTTTACTTCACAAATCATGCTTGGTTGAGTACAGATGTCCTGCCTGCTTTGTAAAGAGAACATTAACAAGAGAACACAAAAGTTAAACATCCGCCTTTACAGCATCAGTGCTACAGCTGATGTTATCTGCCACCAGTGAGGTTTTTCATTGTAACAGGCAAAAGCGATTGTCAGCACCAGCTAAAAACAAGAAGCTGCTGCTTTGCATTGAGCTTTGAAGTTTGATAACATATTTGTTTGTGTTAGAATTTTTCTAATGTGAGTATATTTACCAATAAGGAACCAGATTTAAAATGAAACCAGCTATTATGACGTCATTCTAGCCTTCACTTCTCCTGATAGCTGCTCAGTTCGTTTTCTGTTTACTGCCAACAAGCAAATGCAAAACTCTCATCAAAACCTTTATGAAACCTAAAGGTTTCTCATATCGCCCATATCACATCAAAATATATTTGTTGGAAATATATCCTTAATTCCAACTTAGACTTTTAGAGGTGGATACTAAATCTAGTCCATTGCCTCCCAGTCTGCCGCACAGCAGCCTGACCTCAGCTTTACCTCTGCTCCCATCATGTAGGAAGCTAAATCACACAAAGGAAAATTCAGACATGCAGTCCACCATCTCTAGTTACTGTACATACACACATGCTGAGTTGACACTTAGCTGACCAGTGCAGAGCGGAGGGCTGGACCTCCCATTACTGAACACAGAGCTCATGGTCTCGCTCCACTGGTGAGGGTGTCAGCAGCTCCCTGTCCACCCAGCCAGAAGCAGGGTAATGGATTGTGTTATTCTGTGTTGTTGACATTGCAGCAGACCTGAGGTTGAATACACCCCGCCCCCACATCTGTCCTTTGTTCCTGTCTGCTTGTTCTATTCTTTCCTTGTACAATTTCTGCAAGTTATACTGTATTCTTTCTTTTATTTCACCTCATATGTATCTAATATCCTCACTAAAAAGCTCTCCAGCAGTAAGTCTGTAAAAGTGCTGTCAACTTTTTCCTTCGCCTTCTGGCATTCACAACTACTTAGGGGTGAGCTGTTATCACTTCTTGAAAGTACTGAGTATGTTTCATTGTTAGGTTAAGGATTGTGGGGTAGTGTGCTAGGGCCTGTTTCACCAAATTCAACAACTTAATTTTGACACATTTAACTAATTAAAACAAGCACTATACTTGCAAACTATTTGTGAGCACTTGAGAGGACTGTAGGAAATTGCAGATACATTTTCAAGTTGTAAAATGGCACCGATTGAAATCTGCGTTTAAGCAGACTATGCAAATAGATTTGGGGAAACTGGCCTGTGCTCTTTTACATATCTGCAGTCCTGACATAAGTTTTTTCGCATTCAACAAGGTCCAGTTTTTTTGTTCCCATGTATTAGTTTGTTGGCCCCAAATCCTCCTATTTCCAAACCATCTGACGATTACCTCTTTTTTTTATTTTTGGTAGAAAAACAAAAGCATTAGGGGTCTTGCTAAAGGACTCTTACTGGTCTCCCAGTTGCCAAGCCTTAGGTTAGCAATGGAATTAAGGTAATACAAGGGACTACACCCCCAACGGATATTTAATTTTTGTAGCCAGCAAAAAGTTTGAAAAGATGAAATTAGCAGTTTTTTCTTATTGTTAACAAGGATTGCTGTAGATTAGTTATTAAGGAATTGTGACCAATAAATGTACTGAACATTTTACATTTTAAAAATAAACTTGTCAGGGCCCTCTGGTGGGAGAAATATATTTATCGGCATTTATCCTCAATATAAATGCAGGATACATATGTATCTGTGTTAAGCAAATTTGGCCCGATTCCACTATATCTTTGGTATTTTAATGGCTTTTAAATAAATATCAAATAGGCTTTTGTGACCTTTTAGCACCAATAGACATAACTTAAATTCTTTTGACCGAAGAACAATTCATTTAAACATTGCCTTGCTCTGTCCATCTCTTCTAGGCAGTGACAACAGATCCATTTCCAGTTAAGATGCTCTATGACAAGTCACACGACCAGGTGTGGGTCCTAACATGGGGGGATATGGACAGAACACGTCCAACCCTACAGGTAAGAATGTTTTGTGTGTGTAATACTAAAGAGCTCTCAGCTATTGGCAGTTTTGTTTTGCTGTACTTTTTGTTGAGTGCTTGCTTGTTACTGTTTAGTAGGGGCAGGAATCACCAGAGGTCTCACAATACGATATCATTAATATTATGAATATTATTGGGATTTTAAACATATTGCAATACTCTGTGATATATCAGACTGGGTAAACCCCACCAACTCTGCCAGCGATTTGATTTTGCCCTACAGCTCGGTCTGGATACCTGCACGTTTAATTCTCATGCTTCAGTTCACAATTTTGCGGGAACCAATCACAAACTGGCATATCTACCTGGTTATTGAGAGGTTTAACACGTCGACGATAGAGAAGCAACCAAGCAGCTTCTTGTTTACATTCAGCATAGCGGCCACCAAACGCCAGCAATGCACAGCAATCAGCAACCCGTTGATGCTGCTGTTACTTCTACGTCACCGGGATTGTTGTTGGGTATGCGACTATCAAGTTCCATACAAAGTAATTTGTATGCGGCCATTACAAAGTCAAGCTCCAGACCAATGCTCAATCTAAAATCCATTGAGCTTGGCTTGGTATGGTGATAGCCAGACTAGCAATATGTTGCAATTTATTACCTTTTTTCCCACTTAAAATTTCCATAATTTCAGATTATGTCCCCAAAAATAAACTTAGTCAACATCTGTTTTATCGAAAAAGATAAATTTCTCTGTTTGTTCATCTCACTTCAATTTTATTGCTGCAAAATGGGATTTTCAAGCAGACAAACTGACCAACACGTATTTAATAAAAGATTTTTTTTTTCCCAACCGTAATGTTTAGGATATACTCCCGTACACAAAATATTTGAAACCGTGAACCATAATGACACAGTTTATTAAAATACAGAAAGTTAATTGCTATTGCAGCCTCAATTTAAAATCAGGCTAGTGATTATGTATATAGAATTCAGCCAAGTGCAGCTTTTAAAGTATAAAAAAGCCTTTATTTATTAAGGTTGTATTACTACAGTACATTACCTCACACCTACTTTTGCTGTGTGTATTTGTGAACTCTGATGAGCTATTATATTCCTGGAAGAATATAATCTATATAAACTGTCAAAAGTTCACCAAGTGAGGAAAACAGAGCCTCATAATTAATTGAGCTCCGTTGTGTACCAGCGTTCCCTGTTTATGTGATAAGTAACAGCTAATCTATGTATGTTTTAGAGCATTTTCCAAGCCAGCAAAACAGCAATTCACAGCTGCGATGCTGTCGGCTTGTTCCTGGTGTCCCTTTGGTCCACTGGTGTTGGAGGCTTCACAAATGAGAAATGATCACAGGTGTAGTTGTATTTATTCCACCTCAGGGGATTGGGTGAAGCGAAGGAAGAGAGTGGAGGATACAGAGAGGGTCGAGGATGGGAGGGGAAAGGGAACAGAGCTGTTGCCCGAGGGCAGAGTATGATGCTGTTTTTGTAGAGTGTGTGTGCATGTGGAGGACCGTGCCATGAGTAAAGCCAACAAGGGATCCCACTGTAATCTCTGTAATAGACACAAACATGTTTATTGTTCTGCTTTGTCCCATTGGAGCGACGAATCCCTGTATAATCATGTGAGGTGTTGTGTTCAGTCTTTACTGTTTGGGGATGAGCTATGATTAATGATTATTTTTCTGGTGCTGTTTGCATTGTTCATTTTGAACACTAGTGGTTTTATGTGAATTTTTGATAGTTAATCTTTGGTTGCATATGGTACTGTAGTTGTTTGTCAAATGGTCCTATGTAACTCTTAAAGCTTGAGTAAAAAAAATGTTTTATACACGAATGTCCATTAGATTTAAGCCATTGCCAAATGAGTTGTTACAAAGCACAGACACAAAAGGCTTGTGTCATGTGGAGGCACCAACAGTTTTGTTGTCATTACTTAGAATTCCTTTTGGGGGTAACAGAAACTACACACTAGGGTTTTACGTTTGTACTATTATTTCCAGATCTTTAAATAAAAAACTAATGATAGATTGTTTTGGATCTTAAGGTGCCACTATGGTGTGGGAACAAAAAGTAGTGAAAAGATAACCACCTGTGTGTGGGTTTTTACAGTTTGTTACTGATTTACAATCTGCATTGCCAAGTGGACCGCATGTGTGTGTGCATTTTATTTTTGCTCCTTTTGTTTATGGAGTGTTAATGTACAGGCAGGGGATTTCTTGCTGTGTAGCTTTCTCAGTTAAGGTGTACGCTCACGGTGATTATGTTGGAGTTGTTTTTTAAACTTCTCTTAAAAGAGGTTATTTTCTTAAATGAAGCAGAAAATTCAAAAAAAATGTTTTTCATCACAAGCAAAACAATTTACTCCTCATATAATTTGAAACAGAGTAGCAGAGAGGAGCTTTGCATAACATTTCTTTATTTTGTAGCTACTGCAAGAACTTCAGAAAACACATTTTCGTGTTTTTTTCATTTTATTAATTTCCCCACATTCTGCAGTTCTTCAGGAGTAATGAATTATTAGTGAGCAGGGGATGAATTGCTCAAAAATGCAATTGCAGGGGAACTGCATAATGGATTGGAGGCCGTGTGGATCACACCACAAATAAATGGTCTGATCCTGTCATTATCATGTGGACTGAAAGTAATTGACCTGTTCAGCAGCAGCGTGTCACTACCAGAGGCATGGCTTCTCTTCAGCAGATCGCATGTGTATAGGTGTGTGTGTTGGTTTTTGCACGTTTCAATTTGTGTACTCATGATTCGTGCGTGCGTGTGATTAGCTTGCTGTGTGTGGTATTTTTAAGCAGCTAAGTTTTAGAATGGCTCAATATATCTTTGTGTAAACATCCGAGGAGTTGTGATTGTCAATTCATTAGAGAAGACAAATGGAGGAATCTCTGCCGGGCAAAGAGAAACGTGGTCTTTCAGACTGTCAGTCCAGTCTGCATCTATGTGCCAAGAAGACATTTTACTCAGGGGCACTTTGTTTTTCTCTGTGCACACAAGGATACAGTATTTCCCATCTGTTTTCTTCCCATTTATTTCTCTCTTAGGTTTGCCAAATATGTTTAATACTGATTATAATAATACATTTATGTTGTCAAATTCAGTCTGGCAAAATCATCTTCTTTCACAGTTAGAATGTTTTCGTAAAAAGGTATTTCAAAACTTCTTTCTTTTTTGGGGGTTTGTCCCGTTTCCTCATGTCTTTTTTGTTATTTTTTCATTTTATTGACCCATCACTTGTCTCTCTTACCCCTCTTTTGTGTGAAAGACATTGTTAATAGCTCTAAGTTGAAGTGAGTGGCAATGCAATACCTAAATGTTGGCACTAATACAAAACTGTTTTTTACTTTACAAAAAACGTAAAACAAATGAACTCCAATGATTTTTTTTCTGCCATAACTTTACCTTAATAAACTGTCTAATAATAGCAAATGTATTATATAAATCAGAGTCATCGGGTAAGACACACACCATATAACTGCAATCTCCCTGGTCCTTTTTTTGCATTTGTACTATAAACTGTCCAATAAACAAAAATAAAAAAAATAACATTTAAAAACATAAGTTAACAAGAATATGAATCTGAAGACATTGGATGGCAACTAATAAAAAAGTATTTAATGTTAGAGTATAAAACATGAATATCTGATCTGCATGTCAAGCAAACATCTGTCTCCTGTATTTCTTATTCATGCAGTTATTAATCTTGTGACATAAACCTGGGGAAGTAAAACACAAAGTATTAAGTTTAAGTTTTTAAATTCTGCATTGATCAACAAGCCTTTGAGTCTTCCAGGGAATCCATAATGGGCTTTATTGCCACCCCAGGAGCAACAAGATGAGTAATTCTGACAGTGTACAAGCAAAATAATAATAGTTAAGTGCCTTGTAATATTTATTGAATTTCCTAAATTACACAAAATACACTGGAGCATCTGAGGAGTCTTATTTTATATGGGTGCTCTGTAGTTAGATGGGAATGTAAGAAAAAGCTACTCAAGGCTTCTGTAGAGTGACTGTTGTTATAAAGCAAAAGCTACTCGGTCAGAACCAAATCCCCCTCAGGTATTAGGGCAGCCAGCGAGGCAGGGGCAGAGGAAAACTCAATTGGGCCTCATTGCTGAGTGTGTGGATATGAAATCCAAGCATGAGCGATGACAAAGAGAAGCCAGTGGCATTAAGTTGAGTGCACCTGCAGCTCTGGAGACCACAGCAGCTGCCTAATAATACATGAGTGATACTACCTTGAACCTCATTTACTGCTGTCTTTATATTCTGCAACTGTTGTAATGACTTGTTTTTTAATGGGGATTCTTTTCATGTCGGATGAGCAGTGAAAACCTGGCAGATCTATTTTGTAAAAAATGGATGAGATAGTCAGGAAGATGGAGAAAGAGGGGGAGCTTTTGCAGCTGTATAATACTGGAGTACTGCAGGGGTGTATCAGTGTAAAAACTCTGCAACTTAAACTGCTATTTTTGTTCCCTTGCTTTTGATAGTTCTGAGGAAGGAGTGTGGAGTCTGGCCCCCCCACTGGGCATCAGGTAGAGGTTCAGCTTTAGTAGTGTAGGCGTAGACATCAAAATAGATTTATGCTTAGTTCTTTCCTTTTTAAAATAATATTCTATATGCTCTCCAGCAACATTTGCCTAGGTGTCTAAACCTAGAGCTGCTTCAATCAGCCAAGTTTCTCTGAGAGTATAAAGTAAGTAAAATCAGAAGGAATAGGGCTTGTTTTACTCTGGAAGCAGGAGCAGAAGTTGACTAGTTGCTTTTAATAAATGCTTCCCTCACATGTGTCGACCCCATAAACAACATCACTTGTCCTTGACTGTGACCTGATCATGCAGGCATCCATGATGAAGCATGTGTCATGGAACAGGCGGTGCATTGGGAGTCCATCAGAAGTGAATGCACTCCCCCCATGCACTTTACAAACATGCTGATTCAGTTCCAGGTGTATGACATGAGAGATGGGGCTTTTATTGTGCTGTGTGCTTCTAAGACAACCATCTCTGAATAGGATGCTTTATCAGAGAATTGAGGCGGGCCACATTTTATCAGCTCAAGTCATATACTGTAGATGTTTATCTGTTCCAGGATATATGGGCATGTCACTTGCACAAGCTCTGGCTGTTAAGACCTGAGATGTGAGCTTTTATTCTGATGAAGCTTAAAGGTCACAGGTTTAACCCAACAGTCCGATCTTTCTTTGAGCAGGACACTTAACTGTAGCCCAACCAATACTGGAGTTTTGACGCTGATACCGATATAGATAGTTGAGAATTTAAAAAGTAACAGTCCCTATAATTATTTGTAACAGCTGAAACATCAGTCTGGCTTTAGTATTGTGGTGGTAGAATTGCTTTTTTCTCTATGCAGGGAAGACATATCAGGCAGTATTACAGTATTAATGGGACAGCACAAATTTAACTAAGATTTTAACTATTAGAACTTCAGTGATGTATATATTCTAAAATTCCAAAATTGTTGTAACTATTTTTATAATAATCTGATAATTATTTTCTAAGAAGTTGTCAATGGAGCAAAAATTGTTATTTGGTAGAAATGTTCCCTGTATATAGTGTATTGTTTTGATGGTCTCTGCTGCCAACAGACTGTAAAATGGAAACATAGCTCTCTTTATCATGGTTCTAATCTATTTCATTCTGTGTCTGCATTGTTACCAGGTAATTCCTCAAGCCAGTGTGGGGGAAGTACATCATGCCATCCGTACAACTTTCCAGAGGGTCAGCGATTTCTTCATTCCTCCAACCAACCTCATCATCACCCACGTCAGGTAAAAGAGCACACACACCTGCACACATTCAGCCACCTTCGACCTTAAAACCTTCTGAAGTGAAAAGTAAAGAGCAAATGAGAATCCCTAATGAGAATCTCTATGTGTGTTAATCACTGCCCGCCCCCAAAACTAGAAAGGCTATTAACCTTTCCTTTGAACTTTGTCAATTTAGGTTTGCCTTTGTCTTCCTCAAAAATGAACCTGCGGTACACAAGATAGACCTGGAGACCTTCCACCGCGTCAAGACCATCAGCCTGAAGAACTACAGCTGCATACCGGTCAGCATGGCCTACACACATCTAAGCGGCTTCTACTTTGTCCAGTGCAAGAGCAAGAGTCACCTGGAAGCCCCGCCCCAGCTCCTAATCGACAGCGTGACGGATGCAGTGATTGGTCCAAATCTAAACATCACAGGGAAGCCGTTTGTGTCGCCAGATGGCCGCTACATTTTGACACCTGACCAGCAGAGCTCAAAGCTGATAGTACAGACAGTGTCATTCCAGGGAGAGCTGGGTCTGAACCAGGAACTGGACAAGCCTGTAGCTGTCTCTGATCTGGCTTTCCAGCCTTCCTTTACGGAGTCCAACCAGCATGTGGTAGTAGCCACCTCAGGCTCAGGCACGGACCTACTATTTGCCGATCTGTCCTCGGGGGGCACTGAGGTTCTCCGGAGCCTCAAGGAGCCCCTGGACCACCAAGCCTGGCCCTGGGGAGGCCCCAATAGAGTAGTGGTCTCCAGCGGTTTGTTCGGACAGTACCTGGTGACACCGTCAGCTGAGTCCCTTTTTGTCCTGAACGGCAAACAGAGAACGCCGCACTGCGAGGTGTCAGACATCAAGAGAGGCAACACAGTTGTCTGGGTCGGCGAGGTATGAGTAAAAACAAGAACAGGAAAGCCAGAGACGTAGGATTAGGGCCAGATAGAAATGAAAAAAAGGAAAGATCAGGCTAAATTACCTAATATAAAGATTTATGTGAAAATAAGTTGTGGACTCAACCCTGGGACTGAGCAAGAGGGATACATGCCTGGGTTTATTGTAACAAAAGTACACTTAAAAATAGAGTTATTGAGAAAACATAAACAAACCCTGTTGTGATATTTCTGTTGGGAGAAAGTGGCAATGCCGTTCAGTGCAACAGTGATCTATGTGCACTTAACTTTACAGATTTGTACATTATTGCACTTCCTTCCATGTTATCACAGCAAATAGGTACCTGCAGAGGAGTTATTAACAAACTATGCACAATGCTCACTTTTTTTAGAGTAAAAAGCTTTCCGATTGTGTTGATCTCAACAATGTTTGTCGTTTTCACCAGTGCTGCATATAATCACCACAAACTGTCCGTCTGTCCTTAGTGTTGTGTGATCTGAGTCCTTTTAAAAGCTACCAACCAACCCATCCGTTTATTCGCCTTTGTGATGGTATTGTACTGTATCCTCCCTCTGAAAGCTTTTATTCTCCTCATGCCGTCAGAGGTTGGCTCTATGTATATGTGTAATACCCTCTATTTTACATTGCCTATCCAAAGAGCCTGATTGGTCCATTAGTTGTCAATGGATGTATCGCTCACAGAGGAAGCCTAAACAGAAATGAACCGTACTTGTGGTCTCTTACAATGGTATAATCTATCCCCCACTGTACCTGCAGCACACATCTGTGCTGCACAGCCTGAAAATGCCAGTTAGTAGATTCCCTCAGGGTAATAACTCTGGTTGATGCTGACCCCATATGCTGAGGCCGTTCCAAAGTGTCACTAACTCCTCTATCTGACTGGCTGTGAGCATTTATACTTCCTCCCAGAGAGCCGTGCATCAAGATCAAACGCCAAGGCAGGTAGACTATACCTACCATGTGGTAGTTATTCAGCTTCACTTAAAGGACTGTAATACTATGTATTTGTATTGGTTTATGTCTAGTCAGCAACAGAACGTTTTATTTCCCAGATTTGTCATTCGTATCTGCATAGCAGCCACATATGCACAGGAAACTAATATGCTCCATCTATAAACCCAGCAGCCTGTTTCCAAACTAGGGACACTTTATACAGATATTAAGCAATAGGTGCTCTTTTAAACATTATTCCTTTTTTCCAGGAATACGTATTGATTGTTAAATTACTAAAAAGAGGTTTCTTTGTCATTATTCTCAATTGTATACCTAACTTTGAAGAGCCCAGAAGTATAGTCTAGTCTCCAGGAAACTCTTTGTCTTTCAAAATAACAGATATCGCTGACTGTTTAATTTGCTTTTTCCATTTACATAAATCATCATAATGATGATCCATTAGCAGCAAGACGGAAATTACAAGAATCATAGTCTTTTTAACATCTCTGCTTCTTGACAGTGGTGAACAATTAGCTCGGACGTCACACTTGATGGTTTGTAGATATTGAGCTAAAATGGGATGTTGTAATTGGCACAAATTATCTAGAAGCAACGAAGTATACTAAAACAAAAACAATGTCAACTTACTGTTAAATTAGTGAAAATGTTTCATTGAAACATTATAACTAATGCTCAATCCCTTCATGGAATGAGAAGGATCTTGGGAAGCTCTCTTGTACGAATACTCACAGCCTTTAGGATTTGGCAGTTGTTGACCTTTTTTGCCGCGTCAAACATGTTTCAAAGATGTAAGATTATACTCATACTTATATCTGAAGGCCATCTACAGCTCAGAAACAAATGGTAGATCCAGCTGGAGTCTTGTGAATGAAGTATATTCTGTTTCCAGAAACAAACAGCAGCCCTAAATAAATATTAATCATCATCTCCTAAAACTTAGTTGTGCCTGTAACTCCCTCAATACAATGTGTAGGGTAGAAATCAAGCTGTGTGAGAAAAGAAAGTAAATACAGGAGTGAAGCAAATTTGTTGTTCTTGTTTGTGATTTAGGTATTTGCTGCTAATCTGCCATGAAAATATGTTCTGGTAGAAAGCCTGTTAGAATAAAATGCCGGCTTAATGATAGACCACTGTTGCACTGAGGAGAGAAATGTAATATCAGAAAATTTGTCAAATTGGTAGCCCACTTTTCTCACTTTATCAATAAAAAAACTAATCTTAAATAGACTCGGATTCTTCCTAAAGTCACTATCCAATCCAAAGTCCCTCCCTATTGGCTCAAACTGAGTCATCTGCAGTGTTGGACAGCTCTGAGACATGCATGTAATTAAAATAAACCTTTGACCAGATCATCATTGAGCTCTCACAGTCACACACAGTTTACAGTTGCTTGTGAAAAAAAGTCACTTTTCCGCCCTCTCATTGTCACGTCCGTCAGCTTATCTCTTAAGGTTGATTCAGCAGTACTAGAGCCAAGGAGAGCACGAATAAAGAGACTGCACCTGCGCTTGCTGATAGAACTACGTTATTGGCTAGCTCATGTTTGTTTGGATCTACTGTCAGTGTCACATCCGTACCTCTTCTCAAGTAATGGGGCTGCAGAGCTGAACTGCTTGGTGTGATAGACATTGATAGGAAACACTGTTGTAGATAACATTGTTCATGTTTAGAACACGTTCTGACATGACAAAACTGACTGTACAGTTTTCTTTATGCATTTTGTGTGTTCTGGTTTATGAGGGAATTGTTTTGTAAGAAAAAATTGAATTAAATATATTGTAAAATCATTTCCTGTGTCTTTAAAATGTATTGATTGCATCTAAAGATTGTTTTCAATATTGATTAGACTTATGTATTAGCATCTTGAATTATAGTTTTGTCTTTAAATGTCACAAAAAAAAGTCTAAAAATGAAATGCTTTTTACAAGTTCCCAGTCCCAAACTCAAAAATATTCAGTTCACTGTAAAATCAGACAAAGAAATACAACAAATCCTCACATTTGAGAAGGTAGAAACAGAGAATATTTGGCAATTTTGCTTGAAAACTGAAATAATTAATTCACGTACTGAAACCACTTGACAGAAAAATAGGCAGCAACAGTTTTAATAGTTGAGTTTTTTGTTTTTTTTCTCATGTGATAAACTGAAAATCTTTGGGCTTTTGACTGCTGGTTGGACAAAACAAGACGTCAACTTGAGCTTTAAAAAATTGGGACTTTTCTGACATTATATAAGACCAGTCAAGAATTTAATTGGCAGGTATTTAATAACTTAAACATCAAAAATATCACAAGTAGACAACCTACCATTCATACTGGGATCAAACATTTCAAAAACAGTAGCTATATTACTGTGCTAAGGAAGCCTGTCTCCAAGACATTACTGAAAACAAACAACGACTAAATCTGAAGGAAAAAAAACTGGACATTTACTGGACATTTGCAACATGTCCCTGTCCCTGCCCACCTCGCAGACGACTTCAGTTCCTGGTATTTAATAACATTTTTCCAATAAGACCTCCAAAACCACACACACCTACCACTTACCACTACCAAGTGTTATAGCTGACAAGGACAAGCAAAGTGTTTTCAGTTTCAACATCTGGAAAATTACTGGACATTTGCAACAAGTCTTCGATGTGACATCCATCCCCCGTCCCTGCCCACCTGGCAGACATTGTCATCTATGGTCTCAGTCCACTGATGAGCTGTCCTTCACTCCTTAATGTAATCTATTGTCTTTCATGCTCAACATGCTCTGACAATCCATGACCGTTACTTGCTCAACTGAGGGATGCAGTCAATAAAATGTCCATCAGTGTCAGAGTGACAGAAAGGGGTGAACGGCAGAATAAAAGACTTCCTGAAACCAGACATCAGTAAGGTAAGGAAATCTGGTCAGACAGACAATTACAGTCCTGTCTAACCCTTCTTCAATTTCCTACGAGTGGAGACAGAAGGACATCAGCGTTCATCAAACTTCAAGCTATCATACATAGTGTACACAATCAAGTTAGTTGCTGCTTTTCCTTGCATTCTTGTACTCACTCAAAACTCTAAATATTCCTATTGGCCCCATTTGTACATCTTTAAAATTGTCTCATATTTTGATAAATCCAGATGAGGTGAAATACATTTTTGTCAACACCAAGCCACATGGATGCAATACAATTGCACTAGTAGTAGTAGTGTTTGTGTCTACCTGTCCTGCCGATGAAAATTAGAAATTAGCTACCAGTAAATCAGAGATGTCTGTGAGAGTCATATTTTTTTGTACATGGTGCCTGAAAATAAAACGTAATAAACTAGTGAGCTAAACAAGACCATTGAAAAAATACATTTTAATCCGTCACACTTATGATAATTCACCTGAAATGCGAGTTTAAATGGGGTTATTCATGTGCCTGATTACACAACCGACTTCTAAACAACACAAAGACTTCTAAAGAAGTTTTCTTTAGAAGTGTTAGTTTGTGGGATCAAACGACCAAGAAATAGGTTGTTTTCTTTTGTGGCATTTTTAGGCCTTAATAATGACAGGACAGCTTAGACATGAAATGGGAGAGAGAAGGAAATGACATGAAAGTGCTGCAGGTCGGAGTCAAACCTGTGGCCACTATGTTGAGGACTGAACCTCTGTATGTAGCCCTGCAAGCTCTACCAGGTGAGCTACCCAGGTGCCCTGTCAAAGTTTTTTTTTTAAATAAGTGGAGAGACATTTGACTGAGACATTAAGTTATATATTACAACTGAAGGGACATTTGCCAGTCAGTCAGACAAACAACTATTTTCCATTGCTAAGGTAGAAAACCTCATCACATATAGGTCACTTCTGGCTGATAAAAACATAAGTGTGTTGATAATCACGATACGGAACAAGACAAAGAGATGGAATGCCATTCTAATCAGGTGGATTATTCTGGGAAACTATTCTTGTTGGGATGGAAAAAAAGCTTCTGCTCAACACAAAGGCTGCATATGTTACCATCAGCCTTTAAATATCACTAATCTCTACAGTATAAAAATGGGATATTTATGGTGCTAGAAAGTGAATTGTAACTGGCACAGAAAGAGTTTTCTAGTTAATATTGCCAAAATCAAACCATAAAGTGAGTTCTAAAAAGCCACAAATCAAGTCAACCTCATGCAGATGTTGTAATTGTACTAGAGTTATTTATAGATCACATTAACTGTAACTTGAGCTAAAGAGAAATAAGAGAAAGCCTTGTTGTCTTCTATTGTGTGGCAGAGTGTGAATCCCCCGTCCACTCTCTCCAGCACGTGAGTACGAGTGAAGCTTAAATTGCCTCAGCAGGCTCATTTGGGAAAATCTTACTCTCTAACTAACAAGGTTGCTAACATCGAGCCTCAAACCCACTGGAAAGCAGACCTGGGTCAACTATTACTTGCAAATGTTGTTATTTTTGTTACTCTTGTGGAACAGATGTGGAGTTTGCAAATATCTGCCAATGTCAGAAATGACTCAACTGAAAATCCAAGAAATGTTAGAAATTCAGCATGTTAAAAACATTTAATTTTTACTACAATAATCTAATACTCAGACATGTACCGATATGTACATCTGATTGCCATTTATACTGCAGTACTGCCGTGCATTTGCTGCTTTATGCATAATGAACACAATCTATGTAAAAGCATGACTGGAGCTAAACCAGCCGTGTTTAAGCAGAGACACACCTGTGATATTTTCATCATCTGGCCTAGTTTGACCTTTGCAGTCGTGTACTATATATATTGAAATCAAGTAAAATTGCAAGTACAGGTCTTGCATTCAGAATTTCCCTTGAGAAAAAGTAAGAAAGTATGACCAACAAAATGTAGATAAAGTATAAAAAGTAAAAGTACTTATTACAAAAATAGCCATTCTTTATTAGTTCCATTTAATAATTGTTATCAATGTATTAATATGCAAGCGGTACCTAATGTTGTTGTTTGTCAAGGTGGAGCTAATTTTAACTGCTTACTAATTATGCTTTATGAAATACTATACTATGACATTTTGTGAAATACTATACTATGACATTTTTTTATGAAATTGTCAAAAATGTCAAAAGAATGTCATTTTGGTTGTTTTTTTTCCTTGGCACAACATCTTGTTACTTTGAAGATCCTTCGCTTTCCTGTACAGTTCATGTTTGCATTATTTTAGCTTAGCTGGTAGCATGTTGTCCTGAAAGCATCTGTTGTTGACATCAACAGTTTTCTGAATTTGGTAAAATGAACTTTTGTCAAATAAAAATCCTTTTATGGTCTCAGAGCTGATACACATTTAATAAAGCTATCATTAAAAAAGTGTATAGTATGTTATAAAAAAGTCATAGTGTCTCATAAAAAGTCATAGTATGACATAAAGATTTTAAAAAAATTAGAATATAGTCGATAAAAAGTCACAGTAGAGTATATCATAAAAAAGTAATAGTAGAGTATGTCTAAAAAACTCATAAACATATCATAGTATAGTATCTTGAAAAAGTCATACTATAGTGTGTTGAGTCATAGTGGTCATAGTAATAGTCATAGTAATAGTAATTGTAATTGTAATAAAAAGTCAAAGTATAGTTTGTCATGACAAATACAAAAAAGATTATTGAAAAAAGAACACAGTATGTCAAAAAAGTCATAGTATAGTGTATCAAAAAAAATTCTAGTATAGTAGAGTATGTCAAAAAAAGTTGTGGAACAAAAAATCGTAGTATATAGTATAATGTGTTGAAAAAAAGTCATAGTAAAGTATGTCATTAAAACACATATTAGAGAATATTGAATAAGTCATAGTATAGTATGTGAATAAAATACATAATAGAGAATATTGAAAAAAGTCACAGTATAGTCTGTCAAAAAAAGTCTTAAAAAAATCATAGTATGGCATGTTGGAAAAAGTCATATAGTATGGTGAAAAAAAGTCATAGTATAGTGTGTTGAAAAAAAGTCATAAAAAAGTTGATAAAATAGCTAGAGAATATTAAATAAAAAGCAATAGTATAGTATGTCAAAAAGTCATATTATAGTATGTAAATGAAATACATATTAGAGAATATTGAATAAGTCATAGTAAAGTATGTCAATAAAATAAATAATAGAGAATATTGAAAAAGTCATTGTATAGTATGTCGACAAAATTAAAAATACAGTATGTTAAAAAAGTCATGAAACAATTAGAGAATTTCGCAAGAAAGTCATAGTATAGTATGTTAAAAAATGTCATAAAAAAGTTGAAAAAATACTTAGAGAATAGTAGTTAAAAAGCAATAGTATAGTATGTCGAAATAAGTTATATTATAGTATGTCAATAAAATAAATAATAGAGAATATTGAAAAAGTCATAGTATAGCATGTTGAAAAAAGTCAGTAGAATATGTTGAAAAAAAGTTATAAAAAAAGTTGAAAAAATACCTAGAGAATTTAAAACAATAAGCAATAGTATAGTATGTTGAAAAAAGTCATATTATAGTATGTCAATAAAATACATTTTATAGTATGTCAAAAAAAGTCATAGTATAGTATGTCAAAAAAAGTCATGGTATAGCATGTTAAAAAAAGTCATAGTATGGCGTGGTGAAAAAAGTCACAGTATAGTATGTTGAAAAAAAGTCAAAAAAGTTGAAAAAATACCTAGAGAATATCAAACAAAAAGCAATAGTATAGTATGTCTAAAAAAGTCATATTATAGTATGTCAATAAAATTCATAGTATAGCATGTTGAAAAAAGTCATAGAAGAGTATGTTGAAAAAAATTCAAAAAAGTTGAAAAAATACCTAGAGAATTTAAAAAATAAGTAATAGTAGAGTGTGTTGAAAAAAGTCATATTATAGTATGTCAATAAAATACATATTATAGAATATTGTTAAAAGGCATAGTATAGTATGTCAAAAAAGTCATAGTATAGTATGTCGAAAAAAGTCTTGAAAAAAGTCGTAATATAGCTTGTTGAAAAAAGTCATAGTATTGTATGTTAAAAAAGTCAAACTATAGTATGTCAAAAAAGTCACAATACAGTATGTTAAAAAAGTCATGAAAAGGTGATAGAGAATTTAGCAAAAAAGTCATAGTATAACATGTTGAAAACAGTCATAGTATAGTAAGTTAAAAAAGTCATAGTATAGAATGTTGAAAAACAGTCATAGTACAGTATGTTGAAAAAAGTCATAAAAAAAGTTGAAAGATTAAGTTTAGAATGTCAAATAAAAAATAATAGTATAGTATGTTGAAAAAATTCACAGTATGGTATGTTGAAAAAAAGTCATTACAAAATTGAAAAAATACATAAAGAATATCAAATAAAAAGCTATAGAATAGAGAATAGTGAAAAAAGTCATAGCATAGGATGTTGAAAAAGTCATGGTATAGTATGTTGAAAAAGTCATAGTATAGTATGTTGAATAAGTCATGAAAAAGTTATGGAGAATTTTGCAAAAAAGTCATAGTAAAGCATGTTGAAAAAAGTCATAGTATAGCATGTTGAAAAGATTCTATAAAAATTCATAGTACAGCATGTTGAAAAATGTCATAGTGTAGCATGTTGAAAAAAGTCATAGTAAAGTCATAAAAAGTTGAAAAAATACCTAGATAATATCAAATAAATAGCAATAGTATAGTATGTCCAAAAACGTCATAGCACTGTATATGGAAAAAACAAATTGTAAAAAAGTCATAACACAGCATATCAAAAAAGTAATAATATGTTGAAAAAAGTAACAGTATAGTATGTCAATAAAATACATGATAGAGAATATTGAAAAAAGTCATAGTACAGTATGTCAAAAAAAGTCATAGTATAGTATGTTTAAAAAGTCATGAAATAGTTATAGAGAATTTCACAAAAAAAGTCATAGTATAGCATGTTAAAAAAGTCATAATATGTTGTGTTGAAAAAAGTCATAGTATAGTATGTTGAAAAAAAGTCATAAAAAAGTTCAAAAAATACGTTGAGTAAATCAAACAAAAAGCAATAGTATAGAATGTCGTAAAAAGTCATATTATAGTATGTCAATAAAATAAATGATAGAAATATTGAAAAAGTCATAGTATAGTATGTCAAAAAAAGTCATAGTATAGTATGTTAAAAATGTCATAAAAAGGTTTTTAAAAAACCTAGAGAATATCAAATAAATAGTATGGTATGTTGAGAAAAGTCGTAGTATAGTGTGTCAATAAAATACATTTGAGAGAATATTGAACAAGTCATAGTATAGTATGTCAAAATAAGTCATAGTACAGTATGTTGAAAAATGTCACAAAAAAGTTGAAAAAATGTGATAAAAAAGTTGAAAACATACCTAGAAAATAGTAAATAAAAAGCAATAGTATAGTATGTCGAAATAAGTCATATT
>NC_048419.1:19158338-19179695 GCF_013103735.1 Etheostoma cragini | reverse complement strand
AAAAAAGTCATAGTATTGTATGTTAAAAAAGTCAAACTATAGTATGTCAAAAAAGTCACAATACAGTATGTTAAAAAAAGTCATGAAAAGGTGATAGAGAATTTAGCAAAAAAGTCATAGTATAACATGTTGAAAGCAGTCATAGTATAGTAAGTTAAAAAAGTCATAGTATAGAATGTTGAAAAACAGTCATAGTACAGTATGTTGAAAAAAGTCATAAAAAAGTTGAAAAAATACCTAGAGAATATCAAACAAAAACCAATAGTATAGTATGTTGAAAAAAGTCATATTATAGTATGTACAAAAAAGTCATAGTATAGCATGTTGAAAAAAGTCATAGTATAGTATGTCAAAAAAGTCATAGTATAGTATGTCGAAAAAAGTCATAGTATAGCATGTTGAAAAAAGTCATACTATGGCGTGGTGAAAAAAAAGTCACAAAAAGTCGAGAAAATACCTAGAGATTTTAAAACAATAAGCAATAGTACAGTATGTCAAAAAAAGTCATATTATAGTTTGTCAATAAAATACATTCTAGAGAATATTGAAAAAAGTCGTAGTATAGGATGTCAATAAAATACATATTAGAGAATATTGAAAAAAAAGTCATGTTATAGTATGTCAAAAAAGGCATAGTGTAGTATGTCGGAAAAAAAGTCTTGAAAAAAGTTGTAATAATATAAATATAAATAATATAATTTATAATAATATAAAAGTCATAGTATTGTATGTTAAAAAAGTCAAACTATAGTATGTCAAAAAAGCCACAATATAATACATTGAAAAAGTAATGGAAAAGTCATAGAGAATTTAGCAAAAAAGTCATAGTATAACATGTTGAAAACAGTCATAGTATAGTAAGTTAAAAAAGTCATAGTATAGAATGTTGAAAAACAGTTATAGTACAGTATGTTGAAAAAAAGGCATAAAAAAGTGGAAAAAATAAGTTTAGAATGTCAAATAAAAACTAATAGTGCAGTATGTCAAAAAAAGTCATAGAATAGTATGTTGAAAAAGTCATAGTTTAGTATGTTTAAAAAATTCACAGTATAGTATGTTGAAAAAAAGTCATAAAAAAGTTGAAAAAATACCTAGAGAATATCTAATAAAAAGCAATAGTATGGTATATCAAAAAAAGTCATATTGTAGTATGTTAATAAAATAAATAATATAGAATATTGAAAAAAGTCATAGCATAGTATGTTGAAAAATTCATAGTATAGTATGTTGAAAAAGTCTTGAAAAAGTTATAGAGAATTTTGCAAAAAAGTCATAGTATAGCATGTTGAAAAAAGTCATAGTATATTATGTCAAAAAAGTCATAGTATAGCATGTTGAAAAGATTCTATAAAAAGTCATAGTACAGCATGTTGAAAAATGTCATAGTGTAGCATGTTGAAAAAAAGTCAAAAAAGTTGAAAAAATACCTTGAGAATATCAAACAAAAAGCAATAGTATAGTATGTCTAAAAAAGTCATATTATAGTATGTCAATAAAATTCATAGTATAGCATGTTGAAAAAAGTCATAGAAGAGTATGTTGAAAAAAATTCAAAAAAGTTGAAAAAATACCTAAAGAATTTAAAAAATAAGTAACAGTAGAGTATGTTGAAAAAAGTCATATTATAGTATGTCAATAAAATACATATTATAGAATATTGTTAAAAGGCATAGTATAATATGTCCAAAAAAGTCATAGTATAGTATGTCGAAAAAAGTCTTGAAAAAAGTCGTAATATAGCTTGTTGAAAAACGTCATAGTATTGTATGTTAAAAAAGTCAAACTATAGTATGTCAAAAAAGTCACAATACAGTATGTTAAAAAAGTCATGAAAAGGTGATAGAGAATTTAGCAAAAAAGTCATAGTATAACATGTTGAAAACAGTCATAGTATAGTAAGTTAAAAAAGTCATAGTATAGAATGTTGAAAAACAGTCATAGTACAGTATGTTGAAAAAAGTCATAAAAAAGTTGAAAAAATACCTAGAGAATATCAAACAAAAACCAATAGTATAGTATGTTGAAAAAAGTCATATTATAGTATGTACAAAAAAGTCATAGTATAGCATGTTGAAAAAAGTCATAGTATAGTATGTCAAAAAAGTCATAGTATAGTATGTCGAAAAAAGTCATAGTATAGCATGTTGAAAAAAGTCATAGTATAGTATGTCAAAAAAGTCATAGTATAGTATGTTGAAAAAAGTCATACTATGGCGTGGTGAAAAAAAAGTCACAAAAAGTCGAGAAAATACCTAGAGAATTTAAAACAATAAGCAATAGTACAGTATGTCGAAAAAAGTCATAATATAGTTTGTCAATAAAATACATTCTAGAGAATATTGAAAAAAGTCGTAGTATAGGATGTCAATAAAATACATATTAGAGAATATTGAAAAAAAAGTCATGTTATAGTATGTCAAAAAAGGCATAGTGTAGTATGTCGGAAAAAAAGTTTTGAAAAAAGTTGTAATAATATAAATATAAATAATATAATTTATAATAATATAAAAGTCATAGTATTGTATGTTAAAAAAGTCAAAATATAGTATGTCAAAAAAGCCACAATATAATACATTGAAAAAGTAATGGAAAAGTCATAGAGAATTTAGCAAAAAAGTCATAGTATAACATGTTGAAAACAGTCATAGTATAGTAAGTTAAAAAAGTCATAGTATAGAATGTTGAAAAACAGTTATAGTACAGTATGTTGAAAAAAAGGCATAAAAAAGTGGAAAAAATAAGTTTAGAATGTCAAATAAAAAATAATAGTGCAGTATGTCGAAAAAAGTCATAGAATAGTACGTTGAAAAAGTCATAGTTTAGTATGTTTAAAAAATTCACGATATAGTATGTTGAAAAAAAGTCATAAAAAAGTTGAAAAAATACCTAGAGAATATCTAATAAAAAGCAATAGTATGGTATATCGAAAAAAGTCATATTGTAGTATGTTAATAAAATAAATAATATAGAATATTGAAAAAAGTCATAGCATAGTATGTTGAAAAAGTCATAGTATAGTATGTTGAAAAAGTCATGAAAAAGTTATAGAGAATTTTGCAAAAAAGTCATAGTATAGCATGTTGAAAAAAGTCATAGTATATTATGTTGAAAAAAGTCATAGTATAGCATGTTGAAAAGATTCTATAAAAAGTCATAGTACAGCATGTTGAAAAATGTCATAGTGTAGCATGTTGAAAAAAGTCATAGTATAGCATGTTGAAAAAGTCATAAAAAGGTGAACAAATACCTAGAGAATATCAAATAAATAGCAATAGTATAGTATGTCGAAAAACGTCATAGCAAAGTATATCGAAAAAAAGGTTGTAAAAAAGTAATAATATAGCACATCAAATAAGTAAAAGTATGTTGAAAAAAGTCATATTATAGTATGTCAATAAAATACATGATATAGAATATTGAAAAAGTCATAGCATAGTATGTTGAAAAAGTCATAGTATAGTATGTTGAAAAAGTCATGAAAAAGTTATAGAGAATTTTGCAAAAAAGTCATAGTATAGCATGTTGAAAAAAGTCATAGTATAGCATGTTGAAAAAAGTCATAGTATAGCATGTTGAAAAAGTCATAAAAAGGTGAAAAAATACCTAGAGAATATCAAATAAATAGCAATAGTATAGTATGTCAAAAAACGTCATAGCATTGTATACCGAAAAAAAGGTTGTAAAAAAAGTCATAATATAGCACATCAAATAAGTAAAAGTATGTTGAAAAAAGTCATATTATAGTATGTCAATAAAATTCATGATAGATAATATTGAAAAAAGTCATAGTATAAGTATGCTGAAAAAGTCATGAAAAAGTCGTAAAGACTTTTGCAAAAAAAGTCATAGTATAGCATGTTAAAAAAGTCATAATTTGTTGTGTTGAAAAAAGTCATAGTATAGTATTTAAAAAAAAAAAGTCATAGTATAGCATGTTGAAAAAAGTCATGAAAAAGTTGAAAGAAAGTCATAAAAAAGTTATGAGAATATTAAATAAAAAGCAATAATATAGTATGTCTAAAAACGTCATATTATAGTATGTCAATAAAATAAATAATAGAGAATAGTGAAAAAGTCATCGTGTAGCATGTTGAGTCATAATATGAAAAAAAGTCATAAAAAGTTGGAAAAAATACCTAGAGAATCAAAACAAAAAGCACTAGTATAGTATGTCGAAAAAAGTTGTATTATAGTTTGTCAATAAAATACACATTTTAGAGAATATTGAAAAAAGTCATAGTATAGTATGTCGAAAAAAGTCTTGAAAAAAGTCATTGTATAGTATGTTGAAAAAGGTCATAGTATAGCATGTTGAAAAAAAGTCATAGCATAGTATGTTGAAAAAAAGTCACAAAAAAGTGAAAAAATACCTAGAGAATATCAAACAAAAGTAATAGTATGGTATGTCAATAAAATAAATAAGAGAGAATATTGAAAAAGTCATAGTATAGTATGTCGAAAAAAATAATAATATAGTATGTTAAAAACGTCATGATAATGTAAAAAAAAATACCTATTTTTGAAATGTTTTGAAAAAAGTCATAATTTCGCAAAAAGTCATAGTATAGTATGTTGAAAAAAGTCATAGTATAGTATGTTAGAAAATGTCATAAAAAAGTTGAAAAAGTACCAAGAGAATATCAAATAAAAAGCAATAGTATAGTATGTCGACAAACGTCATAGTATAGTATTTCAGTAAAATAAATAACAGAGAATATTGAAAAAGTCATAGTATAGTATGTTAAAAAAGTCATAGTACAGTATGTTAAAAAATATATTATGTTGAAAAATTCAGAAAAACTCATAATATAGTAGAAGTTAAAAAAAGTCAGTGTATTATGTCAAAAAAGTCCAAAAATCAAAAAATGTATACTACAATATATCAAAAATATTTTAAACAAGTCATAGTATTGTATGTGTAAAAAGTGCTTAAAAAGTCATAGTATAGTATCTCATTAAAACATCATGAAAAAGTCATAGTATAGTGTATCAAAAAAGACATAAAACGTCATAATATAGTACACTGAAAAAAGTAATAATATATGTTGAAAAAAGTCGTACAAGTATCATAGAATAATGTGTCAAAAAAGTAATTGTGCAGTATGTCAGAAATTCATAAAAGTCATAATCTAATATGTTGAAGAAAGTTATAGCATGTCATGAAAATGTCATAGTATAGTATGTAAAAAAAGTCATAGAAAAGTCATAGTATTGTATGTCAAATAATGTACTTAAAAAGCAATAGTTTAGTATGTTGAAAAAAAGTCATAGTATATTGTGTCAAAAAAAAGTAAGGAAAAGTCATAGTATATTATGTCATGAAAAATTCATAGTACAGTGAGTCTTAAAAAAATCATTACATCGTATACAAAAAAGTCATAACATAAAATGTCGGGAAAAGTAATAGTACAGTATGTTGAAAAAAGTTATAGTATGTTGAAAAAGGTCATGGTAAAAAATCATAAAACCTTAGTATAGTATAGTAGTATTTTAAAAAGTCATTAAAAAGTCTTATTATAGTATTTAATAAATATGTCATAAAAAGTCATAAACTCAGCAAAAAACTTCAGTACTTTAAGAAAATTTTGTAAAAGTCTAAATAACTCCAGAGATCTTCATTGAAAATTGTTTAAACATTGCTTTCCATGTTTGTTCAATGAACCATAAACAATTAATGCATATTCACAGTTATTTGAAAATTAGGAAAATAAAGAGACCTTACTACTTACACTGAAAAACAAAAAAGAAAAGACGCCCGAGGTCCCTGCTAATCTGTGTGAACGTGCCTCAGGCATAGTGTAAAGAGGTATGAGGGCAACATGTGGCCAGGGCAATATATTGCAATGTCTCCACTGTGAGACGTTTAAGACAGCACTACAGGGAGAAGAGAAGGACAGCTGATCATCCTTGCAGTGGCAGACCACGTGTAACACCTACGTAACATGTCAAAAAGCCATGGTTTATGTCATAAAAAGTCATAGTATAATATGTCATAAAAAGTTATAAAAAGTTATAAGAATTAGTACAAAATGTCATTAAGTCATATTATAATGTAATAAAAAAATATAAGTGTTGACTGTTTAACCATTTTTACACTTGTTTTGGTTTCAAAACTCAGTTTTATTTACCACAACTCTCTTGAAATACCAGTAAATAAACACAAATCCTGAGAGGGATTATGTGTTGTGGATTAAATAATAATTAAATTACTCCAACTTCAAATTGGATAACTGTAAGCTGGACGTGCCACTGTCACTTGTTTGGCACATACAAATTTCCTTGAAGTTTAGCCATAAAAATTTCCGTGAAGTTTAGGCAAGTAAATGGTTTTAGTGAAAGCAGGGTTAACGTCCAGATTACAGTTGGGCAATTTATGTGGAAAGGCTTTGGTTTTGGTTAAGTAAATAATCTCTAAAATGCTTTTATTTACCCAGAGGAGAAATTGTCTTAATTTTAACTAAGAATCAAACAACTAAAACCTACATTTGCAATGAGAATCATAATCCGCTGTTTTTTTGGTTGTGGTGGGAGAACAGCTCTCTCACAAGACAGATAATGTTTTCCTTTTATAAAGACCATCTGCGATTGTTAGTAGTACTTTTAGAGAAACTTAAGGACTAAAATACATACATAAGATTTCTTTTTGCACGGTGTATGAATAGCTCAAAAGATATGAGAAAAATTATTACTTATTAGTAATTCTAATTATTAGTATTGGCAGATGTGTGGGATCTTTTAACCATTTTTTAAATTACTTTTAAGCAGACCAAGAGCCAACCTTCTTGTGTAGAGAAAACAAAGACTTGTGGGCCTTATTTCAAAAGGCCCACAAGTCCCTCAAGGCCCTCGTTGCTAGTTCACGACCGACGCAGTTGTCGGGTGAATTCTTGCCGTATTGTTATCTTGCCCAACAAAAACCTGGTCCAAAATCAGGGATGCGCAGCAGCAGACAAACATGCAGAGGATTAAAAATAAAAAAATATTACAATGTGAAATAGTATTATGGTATTAGCTGCTCATGGGCTTTCGCTTCACGCACAAGCAGATCAATTTTTTTTTCTTGAAAAGCTCTCCTTCCTGCTTAGCCAATCCGCCATCATAATAGCAATGTGTTAGGATGAGGAGAGAATGAGGACCCAGACGCAGAGAAGAGGGAGGCAGGAGCGAGCTGTTGCACAAGGATTTATTAACAAGGAATCCAAAACAAACACGAGGAGCAAAAACCACACACCAAGGTCCAAAAAATGCAAGAAAAACGTCCATAGGGGTCTGGGTGTTAGAAAGGGGCAAAAACAGACAGGGCTAACAAACAGGGACTAAACTTACAGGGAGGACGAGGAACCGACAGGGAGGCAAACTAGAATGATCTGACAAGAGACAAAGGGAACACATGGGTCAAATACAGGAGGTAACGAGGTAATGGGGAACAGGTGATACATCAGGTGAAACACATTAGGGCAGGGCAAGACAATCAGACCAACAAAAGTAAAGCTTGGCAAGACGAGACAGGACAGGAAACCAGACTATCAACATAAAACAGGAAGAAGAACAGACACTTACCAGGGGACGCGAGACATGATCACAACACAAGACCAGGGAGAAAACTAACACAAACACAGGGAAAGCTGAAAGGGAAAAAACACCCAAAACCAAAACCCAAAACCACAAAAGCAATGTGACACGGTACAAACATGACTGGCTTTTAAAGGGAATGGAAGATGACACTCTGTTCATTGCGTGTTACGTCCAACACACACCTATGAATAATTAAGACACTAAGTATAACCGTTTTGAACCATTTTTCTGCCGTTAAACTAGCAAAAGTGGATTCTTACAAGCTCTGAACGCACCTGCACCAGGCACTTCATGCTGTGCGCTTAGATCATTAAAATATGGCCTAAGAGTCTTACAGCCATGCTGGTAGCTGTGTGAGGCTATACTCAAAGACAACAGTGCTTTGATCTAAATGCTAATTTCTGCATGCAATGTTAACATGCAGATTTGAGGTTGGTTTTGTTGACCATGTTTACCATCTCACTTTAGCATGTTAGCATGCTTGCTGACATTGTGTAATTAACACTGAACAAAAAGTGTGACAGAGGCTAATGGGAATGTATATAAAGGACAAATTTTAAGTTTGACCGATGAATGTCCTTACAAAATACTGGATGTTGAATTATTCCAGCGTGTAAGTGAAAATTTAGCATCCTTCAGGCATCATCCATATCTGTACCACATGTTATTGTATTCATTCAAATAGTATTGAGATATTTTAGAAAGCAGTGAGCAAACCAACCAAGAATAAAGTAAAGATGCAGGAGACGGTGTCCTCAGAATCAAATCCGATACCTCAGGCTGACTGTTGTAAACACAGCACCAGAACATCCAGAAAAAAAACATGGTACAGTAAGAAGTAAGTACAAGGGGAGCTGGTTCACAGTCAGTTTCTGTGCATTGATGGTGTGGTATGTGCACCCATTGGAAACATTCAGAAAGAAAGACAAGAGTGATGTTTTCATCATTAGGGCTGCTTTTCACAGTGCAGAGCCTCAACAAGCCAGGTGTGTTCTGCCAAGATTCTGTCACCAATGCATCATTTATTTCAACTGAAAAAAAGTGATGACAGATGCAAAGACATAGCCACAATGATTAGAGCAAATCCAAAGAGTTGTCAGTATTCGGCATTAATGTGCCTGAATAGATTTAACTTATGTATATGAGTGTCACATATCCAGGCACAGTGTATTCCATTCAAAGTCTACCAGGAAAATTTGTATTAGAAAACCAGACCACAAAATGACCAAACAGCAATGCATATAAATAGGTTTATCAGCAAGGCTCATGATCCTGTTAAACAAAGATCTATATTGACTATTTGTACAAGACAGTAAACTGTTTTAACAAGCAAACAAGTCTTTTATCTGGAGAGGACAGTCGCTTGTCCAGACAAGGCTTAGCACTAACGGAAACTGACTCTCCTCCCAGGTGTGCAGGGGCCAAAACCAAATACTGGTTTCCTTTATAAGGGGGTTGTCAACAGTATAAAGTGTTAGCCCCACTATATTGCATAATCAAAGGTCAAGGTATCACAAATTTGTCCTAACAGAAGCATGAATGTTTGTACCAAATTTCATAGCAATCTATTCAATATACATTACACTCAAAACCACAAATGTGAACCTTATGGTGGCACTGGAAAAGTCAGGGGATTACCAAAGTCAGTAGGATGTAGCCCCCACAAATCTCTTTAACATTTCATGGCAATCCATCCAATATTTGTTGCGATATTTCAGTCTTGACCGAACAACAGCACAACATTGAACAAAGATGAAAGCACACAACATCTTCTGTAAAGTCACGTTTAGTTTGTGGTTGATCCAAGAATAAAGAAGGACAAGTTTTACCTCTAACACAGTCAAGATCAGAAATTCAAACAGATTCTCATAGAAGTCTTTGATGATTATGTATTTTATTGTGGTAGAAAAAGAAATCCAATACATCAGGATAGTACAGTTTTGTTTCTGTTGGCTGCGGATGTGACATCAAATCATTCTAAGATTCAGCTGTGATGCCTTTATCACAGGGGCTGGTGCTTATAACAAAACCAGGTATCTTTTGACAGGAATTTGTCAAGAATGTGTCAGCCATCAGGGCTGAAGTAAAAAGTAACAACGGCAATAAATATGAAATGTTACAGGGAAGTCTACAGTGTAGTGTGGTTGGTGTCTGTTCATGGCTGATGTGACACTGTGAGAAAACATTACTATCATTGCAGCAAAAATGTTAGTAATAATGGCAGGTATTAATGCTCAATGTGATGATGGTTATGATGAAGATAGTGTGTTTGGTCACTAATGTTCTGTCCATACATGATTCGTGGTGTGAGTTAAAATCATGCAACACTGAAAAATAAATGTGTATATACTATATATACATGAAAATTCAAGCTTGTGTGGCTAGAGATTTGTATCTTTAAACTCTAATTGTAATTTTAATGATCCACCTTTCTAAAATAATACCATAATTTTCTGTGTTTTAACATCAGTTGTAGATTTGGTGCCTTTTAAGACCACTTTAGCATTTATTCTCTTTCATCTTTGTTTAAAAAGGAGCAGCTTTTCATGCTCATCCCTCAGTTGGACACTTACCACACCCAAACTTCTCCTTTCATATTTTTCAGATCTCCTGAGTCTGATACTTCAGAGGGGGACAGAGATAATTGATATGTGTTCTTGTGCCATTGTGTGCGTCTCCATGTGAATACATGCAACACTTGAGTTCAGTAAGAAATCATTCAGCAGCAGCAGCAGCAGCAGGTGGAAGCCAACCTCCTTATGTTGGGCCCTCTAGCCGACTGAAGGGAATACCGATGATATTTGCACCGATAAACCTGTTCAACCACTGAGACTGCAATTCCTTTTCCCTACATGAACACAAGTTTTTATAGAGTGGTGGAAGGCAGTGTTATGTTTATCTTTAAGTCCGTCTTCAGAGATAATGATAACTAATAGCTGTTAAATTACAGGAAAACAGCAGGCTTTTCCCTTTTTGCAGTAGAAGCAGAGAGGTTGTTTGTCAAATCCAGCGCCTTGATTCTGTTTCACAATAGCACAGACTAACTGCACATTTCAGCACTTGGAGCTGAAGTGGGGTTATGATGAAAACATTGCATTTACTTTTTAGGCATGTACCTAATGTTCTTGTCAAGAACCATTTACAATAATTGCAAACTAAATTGCATCCATTATTCCCTCACCATCTTACATATAAAACTAATATATTTCCATTATGGCAATAGCTAGTGGGACAATATCTAAGTGACACAATTTAAATGTAGTGTAAAGCAAGTGTTTATAGCTTGTTTACATTTCCGTGAGGGCTGTAGATATGTGCACACAAACACATGCATAATGCATTTTACAAATTGTTGTGATCATTTATTGAGTAATATTTAAAAACGTTTTGTTATGACGATACCAAACCATAATGGATAGAGAGATGATTCAAGTACAGACCAAAGATTCTAATTAACGTCAGTGTCACTTTTTTTAAGCTAAGCAATCTGATCAACGTTAATACCGCTGAGACATTTGGTCTTCAGTCCGGTGTAAGATCAGTTATTCAAGGTTTTACAATAATTTTAGTACAAACCAGGTCTCTATCAGCATTGTTTATTTGAATTATAGCGTAGCTACTGATTGTTATCAGATTGTTTGCAGTTTTTTATTAAGCTTCGACCAAGGAAGTAACACTGAGTATTACAGCTGAGGTGACAGCAGTGCTCAGTCACCTGGAACTGCTAAAAGCTACTGATTCAGTCAGTCAGTCAGTGACAAAGGTGATTCAGTTCAGTTCAGTTAGTTCAGTTGGAAGGTTCTGTGTTGAAGATTTGTTTGTACTGTGAATGTGCTGAACATATCTAACGTAGCCAGAAAAGTTCTGAAATTCACTGAGGAAGCCGTGTGGGAGTTGTTGTGTGAAGCAATACTGCGAGTATGGTTGTGTGAACCGCTTCTTTTGTGTTATGTCTTAGTTTGAAGACTTGGCTGTTTGGTTTTTGTGATGACTAACTACCCGTCTTCTATCTGAAGAGCACTTTTAGTATTTTGTGTTCAGTTTAACAATACATTATTTTAATTAGCCTTTAACTGTTCCCGACTTTCCCTTGGTTTTACTCCGGGGTTTGTTTAATTGTTTGTCCTCTGCCCCTAGACACAATAGGGACATAATAGTACAAAATGACTTATTAGGTGCACTCACACAACACACGATATTGTCCTACAACAAATTGCTACACCACTTGTCACAGTCTGAGGCACGTAAGAATGTAGTGTCTGTTGGTTCAACTTGCAAAAAACATCCACATCTGGATCGGAACCATGGGACGCTACAGTTACATTTACAGTGTATTACACTCTAAGCAGGACACCCATCACATGCAAAATAAGTGGAAATAATTTGTGATCAATTGTTACACTTGATCTTGTAAAGCTTTACAACTGTAGAAGAATTGAAAGAAATTATTAATGTTTACAAATACTCTTTTCGTGCATTATCTTATTAACTATTATGCGGGTACGTATAATCTATTGCTTGCCATCAAAACGTTATTCATTTGAACTGAAATGTGTTTGATTTGTTTTTTTCTGAGAAAGAAATGTCTTCCCATGTGTTCTGCAGATGATGCAAAACAGTGTCATATACATAGTATCTTTTAGTCTATGGTGAAAATAAAAAAGCGGGAACAATGCAGACTCCTTCAGACACAGAAATGTACTTTGCTGGGGCTGTGGCCCAAACCTGTTTGGAACTACTGAGGCTTCTGGCTTATCCCACTTCAATAAGCAGCCATCCAGAAGGAGGGCTTCTTTTTACACAGCAGTCTACCATGTGCTTCGTAGGCAGGAAAGAGAAGACACGTTGCGCTTAGTGCATACAAACAGAGCTACTTCAGAAACTGGTAGATCCATGAGAAGCATCCTAAAACCCAGAATAGACAAATCTAGTCTGCAATAGTTTTAAAGAAGGAATTAATGGTGGTGATTTGAATTTAGGGCGGTTTCCATATTTTAACTTAAGTCACATCAATTATTTTTCCTTCAAATCCAGACTTCACAAGTTTTTCGGTGCTGCCGAATTTCAAAACAGCACTTTGTTTAAAAATATTGTCATGTTGTCCTGTAACACCTCCTTGCTATCAAAGCAAAAATATTAAAAGGCAATTTCATTTCCTTCTTTAGCTTTTAAAATAAAGTTTTGTTTGATTTATTTTTCATTTTTTAAGTCCAATGAAACTCTAATTTAAATTAATTTAAAGGATTTGATTAGACTGATTCTGATTAATCAAAATTCATATGATCACTTAACTGTGACTGAAACAATACATCAAGTTGGCTTTGGCGTTTTAGTGTTTCATGCATTGACAGCTTAACAAGACATTGCTGTCATGGATATAATCAATGAAAAATCTCACAAAAACACGCACGCACACGCACACACACACACACACACACACACACACACACACACACACACACACAGTGTTTACTTTTTCTAATCAACTTTTAACTTGTTTTTATCCATACCCCAAGAAATGACAACGTTAATCCTACTGGGACAGCCTGGTGGAAAGGAGTTTCGAAAGGAATTAGCAAATTACAGTTTAACAAGGATGTCTGTTGTGATATAATGGCACCTAATGAAAGTAATGTTTTTGCTGATGTGCTGACAGCATGGCATTCCCCCAGCTGTACCTCCTGTTATAACCTCTTGGGAATAGTAAAAGAGAACAGAACAGAAGGGGAAGAGATGTAAAGACATGGACTGATGGGGGGAATACAAATCGCACAAAAATAGCCTTGTCTAAACGGGGAGAGATTATATGAGAGATTATATGATTATATTAAACATAAACACAAAGGGACTACAAGTTGTAAGTTTAAAGACTTTTTTCAGCTATTCCGACCTATAATTGCACTGCATCGCGCTGTTTTGTGTGGTTGTTATATAAAGTATTTACCTCTTGTGCACAGCCTTTAGTTCTCTATTGGAACTCTGTGATGGCACTAGGTATTGCTGCTTAATACACCTGCACAGTATCTATAATGGAACTGGCTAAAATGTTAGTGGGTAATGAGAAGACTTCGAAGGTAATTTGAGATCAAAAAAAGATCTGATGAAAATGTGGTAGAAGAAAATGTGGTAAAATAAAAAGAAATGTGATACACAGTGGAATAAAACAGAATGAGTAGGAAAAAGCCACACATGGCAGAAGTAACTAATGTCACACGTTTTTAGTCACATAGATTTGTCAATGAACTTTTAAAATCTTTGCTTCTATGATACCATTTGAGACTTAAAGAAACTGTAAAATGCATTTTCAAATTGAATCTCACCAGTTCTGAGAGAGGAACAAGGCCTAAAAGCAAAAGAGGGGAGAGCTGAAAGACTGAGGCAGGGGAGAGCGCTGTCCTCTAATGGATTTTCTGTAAGAATTGCATTTTGGGCCCGCTGAGGTGTATGCTTGAGCAGGTTGATGCAGGTAAGCTCAGAAGGGCTGTGCAACAATTGAAAACCTTGACCTACTCTAGCTTTCTCCTGAGGCTGGAAATTTGAGTCGTGTATGAGTCGTTGTCAAGAAAGAAAATTACAGAAATTATTCTCAAATGGTGTACAGGCAAATCTGAAATCCATTCAAGGAACATTGTCATGATCAATTACATGTGGCATTTGGGAAATCAGACCCAAGTTAGGGATATAATGAAGTTGCATGAAAGGTAAAACCAGGTGTAATTTGAAATTTAACCCACATGTGATAAACTGTGTAAAATAAAATTATTGGAATTAGAAGAACTCAATTGGGTGCAAGTTAGTGCATGATACATTCTTCCACACAACATTCCTATAGAGTCCTATTTGTTCTCCACACTCAGTACCAGGATGCTCAAAAATAAATTCGTAGGTGTACCAGATAAGATTTCTATTATGGTGAAATGATAAAATTAAGCTCAAGAGTTTTCCAGAATTTTTTTTCATCTTTTAAAGATATGAGGAGTCCTCCAAGAGTTATGCTGAAAAGAACCTGTAGATAATTGATGATGATGCAGTCTCTAGACAGGGACTCTCCACAGCAGCTGGAACAATGTCTAAAAGAGTGAGGATAAAGTGGTGCTTAAGCACCCCTGACTTTGTCAGAAGCCCTCCAACAAAAACACTCAAAGCTGCCAAAAAGAAAAATCTCCCCGGCAGAATTAGCAGCCATGAAAAGCTGTGGCGCATCTCCCTGTCAAGATCATCTACTCCACATGTTTCTGTTCAGACAACTCAGCACAAGCATGCGTAATCTTCAAAGTCCTAGAATCCTTCTGCAATTACACCCAAGTGTTTTTTTTACACACAACCTCAGAAAAGAAAGTGAAAATGTATTACTTTTAGCCTCAGCTATGATGTATAAGACTTCAAGAAGTTTACATTTTTAGTAACTGAGCAGAGTACTTGATTTGTAGGTCTTTACTACAAACGGTACAACAACTAGATATTGGTTTCAAAGCATCAGTATCATGTTGAGGAAATGGTGTAGCATGTTTGTGCCTATTCACTGTAGTGGACCTAACACTCTTCAATCAATTGAACACAGAGTATGTGGGCCAGAAATAGATGTCAGACATGTGAAAAATGATAATTACTCTGTAAAACAGTTTCCCGGGGATAATAGAGCTCTGTGCTCATCTGGTAAACAGTTAACTTCACTTTGTAGCATTGAAACCCTCATCTGCCTGCATACAGCCCCAACTAGTATTTAAACACTTGAATGTTTCTCAGAAATTAACATATAATTACCATACACATACAAAAAACAAGCCACAGATGTTGCATTTTCTAGGTGTTACTGCAAAAACAGAATATAATACACAGCTGCTAAACAGTTAGCTGACAACAGCAATTGATTAACAGGGGTAGAAAGTGCATTCTTTCTGTGCTATGTTACCACCAAGAGTAAAATTAGTTATGGAGGGGCAGGTATTTCATGTGTGCACAATGTTGGAAGTACAACAGTTATTATATTGACAGGTTCATTTTCTTGTCGCGCAGAGTTAGATTGGTCCAGCGTGGGTGAGCTATCACTGCCAGCTTATGTTAATTTGTTAAAGTCTTATCGTGCCTATTCAGTGCCATTGACAATCAATTAGCCTTGAGTCCATCTGCTTGACAGGTGTGTTGAAGAGTGTGTTGTCACATTAACCTGTTCTTCAACAGTTATCTATTCACAACTAGACAGGTGTTTCCCATCTCTGCTTCCAAAAGTTTGCTTTTTACTGCAGGTTTTCCTCAACTGAAGGACAACTCATCATTTTGACATGGAATTACTTCAAACAGTAAAATATATCCATGATTCTTTTAGAGATTGCTGATAGAATAACCTGTCATATGCAGTATAGTATGTCTGAAATATGCACAGTTTATTTTATAATTGTCTTCTACAAGCAATAAATACAAAGACCTGATCCTGTGTCTGACTTCAATAGATTCATGACTAACTTAGTTTCCTTTTGTATGTAGTTTTTAATTGTTTTTTTTAAGCTTTGTGTCATGTGTTTCTGTTATGTCTAGCTTAGTTGTTAAGCCATTGTACTGTATGTTTTACAATTGCTTACACCAGCTTTCAATTAAAGGTCCAGTCACCCAAAGTATTGTTTGGCCATACCCGTCACAAAAATGCCTGAGGGCCTGTGAGTGGAAGAAAGTTAACTGAGAAAGTGGGAAGGACAACTAGGCTGAGCCCAATGAGATTGCCGTGGGTCTAACAGTTGAGTAACACACTGATGGAGCACGACAATAATGATGACAGTCTTGATCGCTACAAAGTGGGACAACGAGAGGGTAATGTCTACCGCAGGAATGTGTTGAGGAGGAGGGGAAGACAGAAAAGTTAAGAATGTGTGCCAAAGATAAAAAGCAAGCCAAGAGTACTGGTGTGCCAGGACAGCACAAAACGAGGATAGATTGAATCTGTCACTAGCCGAGGTGACCAGTCGGGGAAGAGCCTGAGAAGACGGCTGTGGTAATGTACTCCAAGAGCTTAGTCAAGAAACCACACTGACTGTGTGCATTATTTACCCTGAACAGGCACAGTTGGTTCTGTGTCTCAAGCTTTCTTCTCCACTCAGCGTCCCAGACCAGGAGTTGCCTGACATCAGCAGCACAAAAAGTGAACAACACATCTTGGAAACAAGGAAGAGACTTTTTAGGTACAGCAGACATGTGCTGCCCTCTCAATTGCAATGGCTGTGGGTTGGATATTTAAAAAAATGAATGGTTACTTAACTGACTTCGGTGCACCCCCGACTTCTCTTCTAGGGTAACCCTTAGAGTCACATTTGTGGTTTTCAGTGAAAGATTTCAACACTTATCGTCATAAAATCTTACTAATGATTTGTAATAAATTTGGTGAACCCTTTAACCTTTTGTTTGGCCCAAATGTTTTGTCTTTCAGGTTTTAGCAGTGAAAATAATTTGTGTTGAGGAGGAAGGAAACCTCAACACACTCCCAGGGTGACACAAATAACAACAAGCAAAAATTAAAAACAATTGTTGTTGCAAACTTGACCAGGGCGTCTATGTAATTACCTACATCCATCCTTGATTGTTTTGAACAACCAGACCATCTGTCACTTCTCTACAAGTCCAGGGAGAAAAGGGGTAAACGTGACCAGAAAAAAACCTGAATTGCTCTTGTTGGTTTATTGATGTGAGAACAAGGAGTCAAAAATGCTGGATGAGAAAGAGAAAAAAGACAATGTACCTAAACAGAACAGGAGCAAAAGGCATTGAGTTGACTATAAAGTGTGTTGACTGTATTTACTGCACCTCTTCTTCAGAATTGACCTCTGTGATTTAATTAGAGCAAAGACAATCCATGTTGTCCTGGATGCCTTGTAATTACGAGGGCTCATGATCCTGGGTGCTTTCCAGAGAGAGGATGTGTCAGCTTATATGGGTTTGAATACAGCAGTCAATAACTCATCAGCAATGACAGGACAGGCAGTCAAAACAGGAGCACAGCTGCACACCCTTTCACAGTGACACACACCTTACCTCCCAATACAATTACACACCTTCTCACACACACAAACTTACAGTAGATACACATGGCCACATATAGGCTACCACTTACAATCCTCAAACAGGCACACAGCTACTGTATGTACACAGAAAATACGCAAACATGTGAAGACACAGAATTCAGCAAATGTTTGACAGCAAATAGCTTAGGAGCCAACACAACCAGTGGCCACATGATGCAAGGAAAACCGACTAATCCTAAGGTAAGAATTTACCAAGTAAATCCAACATTGACAAATGTGTGTCTGCAAAGTTTACCTGGAGTTCAAGACTCTCTCAGATAGCATCCCAAAAACTAAAACCAAACTAAAAGAGTGACTACAGCAACAGAAAACACACAATGCTACTCTGTGTACAACATCTATAATGAACCAAATTATGCATTTTTTAACTGTATTTGGCATTTAGCATTTACTAATACATATATAATAAGAACAAATATTATATAATATTAAATATGGGAGATGTAACAAGTGACGGGCATTTCATGTAATTCTAACGTTTGTGGACTCACATTGAGTTATATAGCTAGAGTATCCAAGCAAGCAAAAACAATTGAGACACAGCCGCTATGGTGATCCTGACTGGTCCTGGCTAACGCTACCATGCTAACACTGCTAACTGCTAATGTTACCAGAGGGCCAGGCAAGCGGACCACGGTTGTTTTACGGGTGTCAAGTTTTTTAAAGCCAAGAGAGAGGGGCTGTGAATTGGGAAGACAGGACTGTGAGTTTGCAGTGTGTTTAGCAATTGTTTCCATAATTCTAAGCCAATAAAGTGTGTACAAGACGGCAAGATAATGTTATATTTAGGGGTTTCTACAGTAGCTCATTCTAAGCCAAGGAAGTGTGCCCATCCGTTGGTCGTGGAGGACGGCGAGGATGTTGTGTTTTTAGCGGTTCCTACCATAAACTTTGAGTCTTGGGAGGAGGGGGCGGGGGAAGACAACGCTCTCTATTTTGAATTTGTGTTTCAGTAACTATTTTAAACACTAGCTGTCAGAATTACATAGTGCACATTTAAACTATTATATCTCTAAAAAAAATTACTCACCTTAGTGCTGGAGTACAGTTTAAATGTGTTGCGTGTTTGGGCAAAAAGATGGGACATTTCTTGACTTTCTATGCTCTTTTCTCACACGTTCACATCTCCTTCACCACCTATTCAATATGCCCTTTAAGGCCGTTTTTCACATTCACAAGATCACGTTTCTTACAATTCCCACTGTTTCCTGTTTCAAAGACAGCACTTTATACCCTGTGGCTCCATTGTTGTATGTTTGGAAGAAGATCAGTAGGGAAAATGACTGATAAATGTTCTTGGTAAATATTTGAATACTTTATAAAAGGAAAACATTTGTCAGTTCCAGCTTCTCAAATTGTGAAGACTTGCTGCTTTTCTCTGTTTTAAATAATGTTGCTGTGTATTTTTGTGTTGTGGACTGTTGGTCAGACAAAACAAACTATTTAAATGTGCCCTGCCACACAAAACCGTTTTTGTTTTGTTTTTTTCAATGTGAAATTAACTGCTACCTCCTGTCAGCTCCAGCCACTGCAAAGCCAGTTACAAAAGCTGGTCAGTCTCATGTCATGTTGCCTGAGCTCATCACTATTCATGAGCGCTGGGTAAAGGATGTGAATAGCCAGACTCTCATTGGCTAGCTGTTAGCCAATCAGAGTCAAGCAGCTTAGCTTGTTGAATGTTATTGAGAACTGGCACAAATCAAGTCTTCCTGCAGGCGTTTTATCCCATGCTAGAATGGCTTAAAACAAGGTAACCAAGGCATTTTTTCCACAAAAAAATGTAACAGAGTCCATGGTAGAACATCCGACATTACCACAAAGTAGTGAAATACGTGTAGCATGGCACCTTTCTAGATGTCACCATGAGCTCTTATTCAATTGTGAAGGGCATATTTTATATTTCATTGATTGATCATATTGACTAAATAAATAACGAAAATATTCTAAAATTGTAGCCAAGATAAACATCACTCAGCACGTTGGGTATTGAAGAATATTACTCCATGACATGTAATAGTCATTTTGTGCTATAGGTGGAAGTTTTCTTTCAAAAATGAATATAAAAAAAAACACTCATAGGGAAAACTCAAATTAAAGTTCTTGATCTTCTTGACCTGTTCCAAAAGATCTCTGGGATGCACACAGGAAAAAACGCTCTGATTAAAGCTCTGTGCTTTATATTCTTTTGCAGAAACAGCTAAACTTCCCTTAAAAGGTCCCATGGCATGAAAATTTCACTTAAGGTTTTTTACATTAATATGCGTTCCCCCAGCCTGCCTATGGTACTACAGAAATGGCAATTGGTATAAACAGTGCCTTTGGTATCCTGCCTTTGAGAAAAAGAAAGCAGAGATGGGCCGATCTGGACTTTTTCCCCTTATGACCTCACAGACTAAGGTTACCTCCCCGTTTATCTGCTTTGACCCCCCAGAGAATTTTTGTTCTTACATTGCATATTTCATATTACAGTCACATAGTAATGACAAAGGAACAAAGTCCAACACAGATGACTTGTTAGTATCACACACCAGCAATATATCACTTTGATTCATTAGCCTATTGACTCTCATCTGAAGTTTTCATTATTAACATCTTCTGAGGTTTTTATAGTATGTGCCAGGACATAACAATGAATGCATGTCAGTGTAGATTTACCACAGTGAGCAATTACTTGACCTTTTACTCATCATAATTTCCAAGGAACTCAACAGTAGAATCAGCTTTAAACCTAAATTACAGACATTAGAGAAAACTTCCTTTAGGGAGTATAAAAAGTCAGCACATCATCATTTGTTCTTACAGATTTATGAAAAATAATTCAGAGAACTATCTGTTAACAAATTGAAAAATGTGCAAAACTATGTAAGCAGCCAATCTGTTCATCTCACAGTAAAAAAAAAAAACATAATTAAACACTAAATGTAATAATTCTAGATGAAACTAAAAAAAGGATGCTGCCTAAGAACACCACATTAAGGTTGTAATCACTCAACATAGTAATACAGGCAGTAATACAAAGTAAAAATAAAAGAATTCCACCATAAGAAAGAAGATGTGCCAGGATTTGAAGTACAAATGCCAGTGAGGGTATACACAATATATTTTCTTCCCCACGTTCGTATTTTTCTAAGTATTGCGGGAAAATCTCAAATCTTTTTCAGTTTCTGACCATCTGTGGCACTCAGTCGTTTTTACTGAAGTTGGGTCACAAACACAAATGTCTTTTTTGTGTGTGAAAGGTTAAATAATTACCAGCAGCTGTCCAAATGTTACTCAACAGAAGTCTATTGTGTATTGATCGGGGACCATTTTCAGCCATGGATTAATGCACATCTGGTTTAATAGTTTGTATCGTAGCAGGAAATGTATGTAACTTGTAAATTGTCCCTAATAATGGAAATGAAGGAAGATGTTACCAGCTGCAACTGCTTCATTGGTGTGTATTCAAGAGTTTTTGGAAAAAGCAATGGTGTTATTTTATTTAAAAATATTCTTTTTTTGAAAATTGGTCAAAAGTTTGAGATGCTTAATTTGCATTTCTGGCCTTGAAACAAAACTCACCATGGTAACTTGAATCACTGTTTTACTCAGCAACAGGAAAACGTTTGTCAAACCCATATGGCTAGAAAAACATCCCATAGTTGTATGGCTTCTCACAACAAGCAACAAGGAATAAAACAGATGTAATCTGCCTTGTCTGGTGGGGGGGGGG
>NC_048419.1:19079633-19158328 GCF_013103735.1 Etheostoma cragini | reverse complement strand
TGAATGCAGTTTCGTGCCTGTTATTCAATTCCTCTCCCTTGATGGCTGCTTTGGGCCTTTACTAGGTTTTACTGAATGATGTATGTTCACAAAAGATCCCTGAGTGTTGACAAGACAAGCTAATGTAATTTAGTTATCAAAAGGCAAAGATGATGGGAAAGAAACAATTTGCCACACGTCAAAGAAGAAGTTGTAAAACACACAAACAGAGACAGAGATTGATGTAACTGTGTCAATGCAAGTATGTTATCTTCATAAGCACAGATTTTGTTGGATATTATTCACAAAAATATGGCTGCCTGTGTTCCTGTTAAAGGGGAGATATGTTAGCTTTTTACTGCCGCAAAGCGCAAAATGACAAGAATTAACAGCCTACCTAGTGATCATGTATAGTCCATAAATTGCTTGAGTCTATTTAATTTCCATTTGCACTTGGTGACTTTCTGTCTTGGGCCGATCGGGCACCCATTGAAAAAGTAAAATGGAAATGAAACCAAGAAGCTTTTAAAAATGAATAGCTTTTGAATTTCTAACGCATCTCAAATAGAGGTTTGAGAGACATTCTACACAGATGTTGAAAAGATGGGAACAAACCTATCTCTCCAAATATTACACATAATAGTTACCTTTCCTGAACACAACTACATGAGCATGTGTTATATAGAAGTAGTCACTCCAGGAATCTGTCCATGACATAAGGGCAGGCTTTGACGACCATGACTGGAAAAGGTATGTCATTTTCCTCGATGAAAACATTTAACTATAAAAACAAAACTTATGCAGAAATATAATTATACAGTATGTATTGCTTACACATAAAGTAATGATGCACTTCTGTAAAAGCACAAGATGGATTGATTGGGACGTTTTTCTTTCCCATCACAAGATTCCTGTTTGAGGCCTTGAGGGCAAATCTTTTAGATTAACACATTGGAGGTTTGAAAAAGCAGTCTTCCTTATTGTTATCGCTGGCATCGTCACAAGCTTAACCTTAATTGGCATACTGATATAACAGACAGAACTTCCACTGTATAAATTTAGATACCAATCCAAAACTCAGAGGTCTCTTGAGGCATGCGAGGTACAGAGCTACTTCCTCCATGCATTTTAAGTATGCGTCGTGAGCAGGCAAAACCCCAAATCTGAGCACATTTTCTGGGTTTCTAAATAAAGGCATCTGTTGAAGTCTGTCAGTAGCAACATGATTGATAAATCTGTGAGGGACAATCCATGGTCTGTGTCCAAATCCCCAGCACTTCCCCAAAATTCAAAATCCCTCATCCGCTCCAATTGAGTCAAGCAAACGGACAGGTTTCCCTCTTCCTCTGTCACTTTATCTCACTCCCCTTCAGTTTCTCTTTTTAATTCTAACCCTTTCTGTGATTTTTCTATCAGTGTGCCACTAAGAGTTGTTTTTCGTTTTTTTGTCTGATGATGTTTTTGTCTTCCCAACCACTTTCTCTTAAGGTGTCATAGCTGTGTGTGAGTGCAAATATCTGGGGAGGCTGAAGGGAAGGGGCTGAACTGAACTCACAGGCTGACAGCATGCCTCACTTGTGTGCCAGTGCACACACTTGGCAGACACACTGAGACGCAGGGCCAAGTCTGCCTCTGTGTAGACCTCTTCGTTGTTTCTTTAGTGTTCCCAACCTTTTTTGGCAGGAGAGTCCACATTGATGTCGAGTAATTATGAACTCATGAAAAAAATACCACAGTTGTTAAAAACTAATAATAAGACATTCAAATAATAGGACACATTAAAACTGCATGGGACATAGTCTATTTCTTAGCCGGCTGCAGTTGCTAAGTAAACAGTGTGTATTCATTCAGCACTACAAAGTGCTTTACATCACACAAGAGAGATCACTTTACAAATGAAAACCTGAAATCACAAAAATAACACAGCAAGAAGTGTTTTTTTTTAGTAGAATTGATAGATGAGACAGACCTGCGCTAACAGGACATGCTAAGAAGTTTATCACATAAAGAATCGTAATCTAATAAAGCACCAGCAATAAGACCTGTTGCCTGTCACAAGCAGTGAGGTAAGTGTAGATCTTTCCAGCGCTGCCAGACGGGTCACGCATGCAGTTCCTTTAATTAATGGCAAAATATACAAGTGTGTATAGGCACTGTTGACAATTAGTGACTTTGAATGATAAGCTTTGAGTAGTCGTTGACACTAGCCTGGCCGTAAACACATTTTCAGTTTGTAGCTAAATCAATTCCTTGGTATTTTTTCTGATTCTGAATCTACTGAGAAAATTCATTTTATACTGGGCGGTTCTAGGGTTAGTGGAGATCAGGGGGTTAGCCCTAAGTTCTCTGATTGAGTCGGTGATATTTCCGATAAATCATGAATGCCTTTCTTATGTTTGCTGCTCTTTGGTTTTCTCTTTTGCAATTGTAAGATTCTAGTTTAGCTTAGTTAATGGCTTATCAGTTTAGAACCAAACCCGTAACACTCAATTGATGTGTGGTTTGTAAGAGAGTCATGTTACAGTCTTCTTCACCACTCTCTTACAGTTGCCGCTTCTCCCTCATTACTCCTCCACTCTCTCTCACACTGGTACACACTCCACTGGAGCCAAGGTCAATACACAGATGTGCATCTGTAGATGGTGGGTGATGCGAAAACCAAATTATTCGAGGTTACTGGTATAAAAATCAACAAAGCTGCAGTGGTTAATCTTGGCTTTGATCTTACACAGAGCTCTGTCTTGCTGGTTTTTGTTGGGGGGGGGTGATGCTTATTATAGAAAAGATTGCCGTCTCTGAGATTACAGCTAACGGAATTGAGAAAATTGAATGGAATCTCTGCAGGCTTCAAAAGCTTATATGCCTTCCCTACAGTGCATGAAAACACTTCCACTATCATGAAAATCTGTGTTTTCCACAGTGGTGCAGGTTATCTTCAAAATGTAGTCACTCATTGATTACTGATAATTATTACTGCCTACTTCTGTTGTTTAAAGAAATGCATTTATTTTGCCTGTAGTACAAATTAAATCTATGAGATCCTGTAACTACCACTTGAACTCTGAAGTAGAGGTATTTCCATTTGAACAAAAATAACATGCCATTGTAGTGTCTAATCTATCGTACCCCCACGATAAATTACTTTTTTTTTTTTGGCGAACCGTAATATCACAAGTAATATCTAGCACTCCCACATCAGTTTGCTCCTAAACTAGAACACAAACAGACCTGCAGCAGTATGACAAGGCTCATTACTCTTCGTATAGCAGAGTCTTTGTGCAACAGGCAACAAACACATGATCTATCTGTGGCCTTTTAAGAGGAAATGTCAAATCAGCACGTAGGATAAGGTCAGGACTAGAGCAGTTGATGAGGCATCACTTCACACAAAAAAATTGAAAAAAACAAGTGCACCCGCCACTTCACTACACCAGACAAAAATGTCCATTGTCCGTCATTAAGGCCAGTATTGATTTTTAAAATAGTTTTTTGAGTCAAGAGATGATAGAAAACAATATAAATCACTCTTCTTCTCATTCTGGAAAATATGGTGTCTACACAAAGAAAAAGTTAAAAGATTAGATGTTAGTGGGCCTGAGGTTCTGTGTAGAAAAATAAATAAATATTCAAAATAAATTTATGATTAAAAAATTATGGCTAATAATAGTTTTTTGTCACTTACTCAAGTAAAAGAAACAACAGGAGCAATCGCAATAATTTTTTTGCCGGCAATAGAAAGTGTAATCAGTAATTTGTTAATTTAAATAACTGTACAACTGTAATAACTGTACATCTTCATTTGTAATTAAATTAAGACTACAAAGCTCATTGTTTTAAAGACAAAGTGAAATTTGAGTTCTTGTGAAAAATGATTAAACAAGTTTAATGCCTTTCGGTGGATGTTTCCATTGCAGTGGTTGACATCTTAGAGCCGGTGTAGCCATATCTATGTTATAAAAGGCATTTTTACATTTTTTTCCTTTTTACCGAGCCCATCATTGGTGGTGAACTGTCCATTTGGAGGCACTGTACCGTTTGCATATAACATAGCAGTGATTCCAACTAAACTATTTTTGTTGATTGTATTTCACCACCATTGTCAAGCTCTACTATGGTAGTAAACATTTATTGCACTTGCTTGCACTTGTACGTGCTTCACTTGCAGATATAAAGGTTTGTAAATGTTATTTCTAGATCGGATTACTACAGGAGTTTTACATTAAGACCTCTCAGCACGCTTTGCATGTATAAACCAAACCCCATAGCAACATATTTCAATTTAGTCTTTTATGTTGACCTGAATAAAGCCTCACTCTTCATTCTGAAAGAGACAGAAAAAAGAATAAGAAACAGCCCTTTTCCAACAGTCTTTCATATATCAGAAGGAGCCTTACAGGGAAATATATATTACAAACAAGAAAGCTGCTGTTGGTCCAACATCCGAGCTAAACCTCATTCAATCATTCCAACGTCTGTTTGTTTTATTCTGTTTCCTTCACTTATACTCGTCTCTCCATCTCCTTGCCTGCATATTTTTCTCACCTTCTCTTTCTCCGTCTATCTCTCCCTTTCTGTATGCTACCCTTATCTAAATTACAGAAAAAAAGCATGGTGGGGTCCAACACCCTGGAGTTGTGGGGCTTTCTCCTGAATTATGCTATTTGTCTTAAAGGCCTGGTGGGTCTGCTTTCAACATTTTCACACATGTTCTGCAAAGGGAAGAAAAGAGGCAGATAGAAAAAGAGGAGCTGTTGATGGGCTGGGGGGAAGAGAGTGCGTAGTGTGTGTGTGTGTGTGTGTGTGTGTGTGTGTGTGTGTGTGTGTGTGTGTGTGTGTGACTATACACATCAGGTTAAGAGTAGAAATCCGGGTCAAATTTCAAGGTGGAATAATACCTGGAATTCACATGTACTGTAGATTCTGAACAGCGGTATTGCCAAAATTCTCCCAAAGATTACCCCCTTGGCCATGGCTCAGCATTGAAACACGTTCCCAATTTTGCAAATACAGAGACCATTAATGCTTTCATCTAAAATTGAGTGTTTTTATTATTTAAAGATTTAAAAATTGGAAGCTATCCTTTAACGTAATGCATTTGTTATACTAAGCATCATTTGGTACTAGTGTTTCAGCTCCACGACACCAAGTAACTAGGGCGGTCAATCGATTACAACATTTAAACGAGATTAATCCCATCAATGTCAATAGTTAACTTATTATCAATAGTTAACGTTATTGTTATTACAACAAGCTTAAACGACAACAAATACTGTCTAGAGTATTTTCCGGAATAACCTCAAAAGCACTGTACTGTATGCTCAGAAAATATGCTGAAAGCATAATATGGCACGCTCAAACCCATTAAGCAACAACAGTTGAATGTAAGATTATTTGGTAATACTAACACAATCTAGTGTCCCACTTGACATGTGTAAAGGATAACAAAACATCCCCTTTTTTTAAATCAGCTCAACACAAAAAAAATGGAGCCTGTGCATTGCAGCAGTAGATGCATTGTACAAGTACAAACATACATCCAGGTGTCTTGCAAACTATCCAGCATGGCGATTCACAACGTTGCTGCTGATTCGCTTCCTCATTTCTTAAACTAGGGAGGGGCCCGAGGCCTAAAACACAGAGCACAATACAGCATGCAAACGTGCATCAAACAAAGGCATTAAAAGGAATTTGCGTTACTCGTTATTATCACATTCATTTTGACAGTCCCACAACATAACATATGAAAATGATGATTTTCAATACTCTTTACAAAACAATACTCTTTTTTTATTAAACAAAACTCTTTTTTCATCAAACAAAAGTCAATCTTTTCAAACATTGAATGCTCTCTCAACCAAGCAGCCAAAATGTTTCCTGATTAAAATACTTTACATTTATGATTTAAATTACAAACTCTCTAATCACAAAATTTGTATCATTTGCTGTGTTTAAACCACAACCTGTGTTTACAACGAACAGACTGGCCACCTGGAGAACAAGGTTTTTTCTGGTCGACTGACCTGCAGCCCGGCAATGAGCCAAGAAAGGGTGTTTAACGGATATGACAACAAATTGCAAAAACAATACAAATGCATAATTTAACATGAATGATGTTGAATTATTTATATACCGTCATCAGCAGACAAATTTACAGGCTTAATAAGTGCATCCGCCTCACTACAAGTTCCTTTCTCTGCCACTGGCAAAATTTGTCTATCCCTCACAATATAGTTAACCTGCTTTGTGTTAATAAAATCTGCTACTAAGACTTTCTCAAAGTTGAACATGGAAAACAAAATTTGAAATAAAATGCTGTCACAAATGCCTGTCTATTAAGTACACATAACAAGTGATATACATAAAGATGGTAAAAATCCTTGCTTTATTGTATATTTTAGTCTGACATTTACAAAAAATACTGGCTATCAAATCAAAACATTAACTTTTACTTGCAAGATTTTGTATCATATCAATGTTTCTGCCTGTGTTTCTAGATGAAACAAAACATAGCACCTGCTTTCATGAGATTGTGTATTTTTACCCATGTCAAAACAGCAAAAACACCAAAAAGATACAATAAGAGGTGTGTGTGCGTGTTTGCATGCGTTTGCGTGCGCGTGTGCGCGTGTGCGCATGCATGTTCACTCCTCATGCAGTGCTGCCACCCTGACTCACAGACAGACAAATATTTCATGGCTTGATGGTTTCTCTGTGTGATGCCGGGGCCTGATAGCTTATCTGTGAAATCCTCCTCACTTGCCTGGAGTTTAGTTCAATAAAATGTGGGAAAGAACAGCCATTGATAAAGAAACCCCAGCGAGGGGATAAGATCAGATACAGGGGCCTGATAACACCACTCAAGTTGGGAGTCTTAGGTCAAAGCAGGACAGACTACACTATCATGTACTTGGTATACACATCATACAGCTTCTTCCTGCTTGCACATTTCAGGTAGCATTTCCTTTTTCCTGTTTTCATTGCAGATTTTCTTTATAATTCTGAGGCTACCAAAAAAGACAATATATGTGATCGTGTTTCCATCATTTTCAAAATCCCATTCTTCCATATCTGGCCACGGAAATAAGAAAAATAACTGTGATGATGAAAGACATAAGAGAAAGAGAAATGAATTATAACTATTTTACCATCTTATTAACCTGTACTGCAACCTTTAGTGCTGTATTTGAACCTCCCTCGTGAGTTATGTAGCCTATTTCATCCTTGTTACTCCTTTGCGTGGTTGAACAGTGCAAGAAGATGGCAAGGGTGTGTGTTGCTTGACTGTGTTTTGATGCTTGCATGGGTTTCTGTACTGAATTTTGACACTGCTGTAGTGTAACTGTGCTATAGTCTTGCTGCTTCCTGTAGCTCTGCATGGCTTATTGAGAAAGCTTATTTGTTGCTCTAGCTGTCTTTATGGCGTCTTGTTGACTTCTGTCGGTAAGGTTTAACTTACCTGATCACCGATTACTGATCATGCCTCTCATAATGACAACAATTTTGTCTTGATTTCAGCTACAGTTTCCACCATATATTTGCTTCTGACCAAGAAACCACACAGTAGTAGACATTCTCCAGCTGAACACCGGTTACATGACATGCGAACAACAAAGCAGCAGGGAAGTAAACAGCAGCCAGCAGTTTCAATGAAATTCTGCGTAGTGTGTGTGAACAAACAACTGGTCAAGTCGTTGAGCTCAGATTGAGCAGATGTCTCTGTTTTAGTGATATTTGACAGATGGACCCTGATTACAAACACTGACAATGAGGTGAAAGATGGACATGTACTTCCTATATTTTATAAGCAAAGAGAAATGAATGGTGAACTATTTGAATGTGTCTTGGCAATGAGTTAATGTCTCTTTAACACAAGATTGTGTTTTCTCATAAACCATACTACAAATACGCCATGTTGGTAAGGGCTATCGCGATAACTGCACTGTTGTCAAGCCTACCGCAAGGGATGGCAAGTAATGGCAAGTGATGGCAAGCAATTAGCGAGCACCAAAAAACAATTTAATCAATAAAATACTACTTTTTAAACAATCATATTGCAGTATGATTAAGAACAAATTAGTCTTGAATTGACAGACCTTGGTCTGGCTAGGTCTGGCTAGTCCAAACAACATTTTGGGATGGGAGAAATACATGCTCTGGTTTATTGGCATTTCTTTAAACCAATCACAATTGTTAAAGGGCGGTGCTACGCACAGAGTTACTACAAAATAGCCTCGGAAAGGTACTTGTTTTGGTGGATCGTGTACGATCAAAAGTTGTTGCAAGATAAAACTCAGATTGGACAGTTAGTCTAGATAGCTGTCTCACTTTACCATGCAGAAATCTGAGGAGCAGTTAACCATAGTCCTCAGAAAACAACCAGAGTTGAACATTTTAACACAAAAAAAGTGGAAGGACATCGCTGAAGAACAGACAAGCTTTGAAGTTTGTATCTAAAGATGAGGGGTGGATGGGGTTAAAGAGTGTTTAAACAAGGTGGTAAATGTATCCTAATAGGGTCAGCCTTGTCTGTGTGCAAACACAAAGACCTACTGCTGAATCAAACTCTACAGCAACACACAAAAGCCTAAAGTCAATATCCATGGTTCTGGTGCTGCTGGTTGCTTGCTTACCAGCACGCACACACATACTCACACTCACACTCACACACACACAAACACACACACACACACACACACACACAAAACTCCAACCAACTTTTCACGGTGGCATGACTCAAATACGAGCTGCCCAAACTCAGATTAATGTATTTCAGAGCCAGGCACGGTATACTGTAGGTGTGTGTATATTGTGTGCATGGAGCCGAGGAAGGGGACAAAGACAGAAATGTTATAGGAAGGAAGAGAGAGTGAGGGAAAGATGGCAACAGAGAAGAGAGCAGAAAGAGAGCATGCAAACATACCAAAACGAGTAAGAGGGGTACAAAAACAGAGAGCAAGCAACAGAGAGAGAGGGGGGTGGGGGGTGCTTGTCGGGTTCGGATTATTAGTGCTCTCTAAGGGTCAGGTGGTGGATTTATTCATATTTATTTATTAAATTGTCCCTGCTTTGGGATTTTGTTTGTGCCCACTCATATTGTTTTTAACATGGGTGACTTTGAAATTGCTGCTGCCTTTGAGCATCTTAAGCAGGCTTGACATATACTTCAACCCCTCCATTACCATCACCACACCCACAACCTCTAAACCCCTCTCCCCTCCCCTAAAGCCGACCCACACATACAAACGGCCCAACAATGGATTCTAAAAAGCAGACTAACAAAGGCAATTGTGTTGATGTATGTAGCCCTTAGGATGGGTTACTGCGTGCCAATGGACAATGTTTTGCCGAGTTCCATCCCCATTGTTCCATTTGAAACAGAGTTAGGAAAATACCCCATTTATCGTCCGTCAAACAACGGCCTCATGTTTCAATATAAATGTTAATGCTCTACTCCCGAGCACACAGTTAGGTCCATGGGGGGTTCTGCATACAAGGAAGAAGGAGCTGCAGCCAACGAAAGAAAAACTACAAGGCAGTTTAGAAACAAGAAAGTAATCCAGCTTTTCACTAAAATCCTTTTTCTCAAAATGTCATCTTGGATTAATAGCGCATGGTCATTTTGGAGTTTTATTTTGTCCAATGGACAATAAATAAAGAGTCTAAATAAATAGTAAATTGAATACCTCTAGGATTTGAACTGTCGGTTGGGTAAAAGAGTACACATGGAGAACATTCGAATAAGTTCCGTTCTACTCTAGGAAATTGTGGTAGGGTATTTCTCTTTTCTGATGTATAAAACCAGCATTTAGCACAAACTCTTCAAAAGGGCAGCAGAAAAAAAGTGTATTGCCAGGTAAGTGGCAATCACTAGTAATTTGTCCTGGTTGATGGTTCATTAATAAAAACATATTTAAACAATACTATGAAATGAAAAAATACAGAAACAAATAACACATAATTATATAACATTAAGAAAGAAAGAAAAAAGAGGCTGTATGGCTTTAGGGCAGAATTGTGTTGAGGGATGCAAAAGTTCAGGATATAAATATATATATGTATACGTAGAGGACGGGATGTAGGATTGCATTTAGTGTCAGTGGCCAATGTGTGTAGCGTCTTCAAGTCTCAAGTCCACAGTCTATTTACCTACCGATTAGTTTTTTCTTTTTTGCAGATGGGACAGTATAAATACTAGTAATAACTTTATCTTTTAACCATCCGTAAAAGACATGGATTCCAAAAACAGTGTCTTACTCAAACTCCTCATGAAATAATCAGATGCAAAAGAAAACTCAAAATCTGAAGCTGAAAACATCAGTGCAGCGGGAACACAGCCAGCGCATGTTTCTGCCCCTAACAAGTTTACTCAAGATCAAGACGGACTTGAAGTAAAAACAAGCAGTCAGTCCACAGGGAGACCTTTCCATCCTTGTTTCTTTCGCTCTCCTGTGCTTCTCCTGTGCTTATCCTGTGATCTATTCACTGCATTCCTCCATCTATCCTTCTGTATTCTTTGCCTCTGAAATTGGATGCAGGGAAAACTTTTCTCCTCAGCACCTTGGAGACACACAGGCATGTTAGAATAAACATTTCGTAATGGAACTATTGATTTGCCGTGGGTGTTTTGTTTATCATTGCAGGTAAAAGTATTTTAAGGTGATGGAGATGATGAAGGGTTCATTATTTGTTTACTTATTTCATTCAATCAATAAAAGCTGGGAGAGGTGAGAAAAAACATTCATGAAGAATAAAAATGTGTTTTAACAATGCATTTTGTTTTAAAGGATATGTGACATCATGAAATAAAAAAATGGTGTGGCCGGGCGGCTTCAGTGAGGTAGAGCAGGCGCACATACTGTATCCTGAGAGTTTTATGCCTTGACGCAGAGGTCCAGGGTTCAAGTCCGACCTGTGATTATTTGCTGCATGTCTTTCCCCTCCCTCTCTCCCTTTCTCACCTAACTGTCCTATCAAATAAATCTCAAAAATTATCTTGTGCAATGAGGAAAAGTATGAAATATTTTTTAGGGCAACAGCTGAGTGAGTGAACTAGACAGGAATTAACCTGGTATGAACTCAGTGTTGGTTTACTCTGCTGTTATTAAGAATATTAGTTATTGTAATAATGTGATTTATTTTTTAATTATACAGTGTTAATCTGTCCCAGATTTGCCTCACTACCACAAAATATATGCATAACTAAAATAATGTTTCCGTTGAGAAATTGGTGTCCATGAGAAATATTGGAATCCATGTGGTCTAATTGCCTTTGCCCCTGCAAAGAATTAAGTATTGGGAAAACATCAGTGACATTGAAAGACAAAATCTAAGTAGAATAAAACTACGGGACAGGAGCAGTTGGGGAAGGTCCGGTGCCTTGGTCAAGAACACCTTAGTAGTGCCCAGGAGGTGAACTGGCATCTCTCCAGGCAGTCCACACTCTACCCAACCCCCACCCAATAATAATAATAATAATAATAATAATAATAATAATAATAATATTGATCTTTAAAGATTGATACTGGTTACTTTATCCCTAGCCTCAACAACAAATATTGAGGTGTACTATATTCTCACTACAGTATTTTTAAACCTCATGTGTACATGTCAGGCTGAATAAACATGTCAGGAGTATGTTTAAGCTGTCACAGACTTGCACTGAGCTTGAACAGTCAAGCAATCCAGAGATCTCAAGTGGCTCGATAGGCTACTTTAAAGCCTGGAGTGGAAGATGAGTTCCCTTCATCTTTCTCTCACACACCGAGTCCTCAACTTTTCTCCCACTGAATCATTTCATCTCTTTCACCCATGCATTCCACAATTTCTTTTTCTCTCCTATCTTTGACAGTCCGCCCTTATTCTCTTTCATACTTTCCTCCTTTTTATATATCTTTGTCCAGCTCTGTACTTTGATTTTTCACTCTCTCCTTCTATTACTGTGTGTAGTTTCACAGGCTCTCAGGGTGCTTTGTATCTCCCAGACACAATGCAATCCATTCATATTACATCAAGAGACACTGACACCAATTATTTGAAGGCCTGCCCAACCCCATGATCCAGAGGATGAAGGGGGAATTGAGACAGATAGACAGAGAGCTAGGAGGAATATAGAAAGAGAGACAGATGAGGGACATTTAAGCTTGGTTTTGGGTAAAAGTACATGTAGTTAGTTGTATTAACTTTATTGGACTGGGCCAGAAGTCAATTCAAACAATTATTTGTGTCCTACTTCTTATGTCTGAGACATAACACTCAACACTCATCACCTCAAAACCCAACTTAATCTCAGCACTACTACCAGTTTCAAAACAAAAATTGTTGCCTTGGAAACCTAATTCATGACATGTTTATTCAAAGCCTCAACATCGCCATTGACTGCCAATCATTTTGACATTACTTTGACAGCAAATAACTTTACAACTGAAGTGTTTAAAGACTTTATTTGTCCATTGTTAATTTCTAAAGAAACACAACAATATATAAAAGGCTAAAAGGAATTACCAAACAGTACAGGACAAGCTCACAGACAATTTCGACATTAGCTGTTTAGGTTTAATTACTAATGTTAACTAACATTTTAGTTAGCAATAATTAGCCTGTGCCTGTGGTATTTCCTTATTAAGACCTACGGTCACGGTCTCTGCAAGATTTAGAATGATTCAGATTTCTCTTGGCGAAGAAGACGTACAATTTTCAGACAGGTTGCCCACGTCACATCTGTGTCGGCAAGCTCAGTTGGAGGCTGCGCAGTAACGCTCAGCCCTCACCAGAAAAGGGCTTCCAATAAACTTCACTGGTCGCCGTTGGAAACAAAGGCGCCATGTTGTTCATTTCTTATACTGTCTATGCTTTATTCTGACACTGGAAGTTTGTTTCAGATAAACGTTCTTCTGCCATAGCAGTCCAAAGTGGAAACAGTTTTTGCTTAATAGAACACCAAGCTTTTTCTTTTTTACGAGGTTGTCTACCACCCGAACTTCAGCATTTATTATTCTCCGATTCTGAGTTAGGAGAACTGGAGATTCCTGACATTCTCAAACTTTGTGAAAAACAGCGTAGGCACCACCTTACTCGCACACACGCACGCATGCACGCACGCACGCACACACACACAAAGTTTGTCTTTGGGGCACAGACCAGATCACAAGGATGATAATTATAACACATACACACTCTGATGGGGATGACCAAACCTTTCCCTGCAGTTAACTCAAGCGTTTCTTCTGCTGTAGGTTTCTTTACCTTCAAGAGCTTCAGACAGTACAAACTCGTGAAACTGTTAAAACTGTTTTCACATTGCATCATTCCAAAGAGAACTCTCCCTCCTGTCCTCCATCCATTCATGGCACATTCATCTCTCAAAATTTGTTCTCCCACTCTTGACTTGCTGCTCCATTTCTCCCATTTTGTGTGGGCATTAAGTCCTCCTCTGAGGTGACTGTCATTGTTTTCCATTTTGGACGACGCAAAGCTCTTCAGGCATCTCCAGGCGGGAGGGGGACAGAGAACCATTGCCCAGCCCGGGAACCAGGGATTCGTAACCAATCTACCATGATGCTTCGCTCTGCAGTTCTGGGAGTGAAGTCAATCTCCCGCTTCATAATTTTGTTACACACATTTAAGCTAAGATGTGCACGTTGCTACCATAGAAGCCCTACTTTTTATCATATGTGGCCTTACAATTCTGCAGCCACACATCTTCATTCCCTAAACCTCAGCTGTTCAAAAATCCAGTTTCTCTCCTTTTTATGTTTTGGTTAGAAGGTTAAAGTCTGTTGATAATTTGTCTATGTGTTGTATATATTTTTAACTTCAGTGTACAGCAACTTGTTTCTGTTTTCTCCCTGTTATTTTGTTTTTATCATTTTTATAATTGCCTTTCTATTATAATGTGTTGGGTGCATGGGGAAATTTTATCCTGGTGGAAATGGTTCTAAACTGCTCCAGGTCCAAATCTATGAATAGAGAAAATAAAGAAATCCGGCAGAACCAAAGATTAAATTGTCCGTTTTGTAAGAACAACAGTGCAACACCCAAATGCCAAATGGTCACATTTGAAAAGTTTAATTGCATTTCTTATTTTCTATGTATACATAACACATGTACTACTGACAAGCACACACACACACACACACACACACACACACACACACAACTAAGACACATTACTGGTGCACATACACACAAAATATAGGCTACAGAAATACCTCAAGCTACAGCTGTTACTACTGCAGGTGACAGGAAGCGTATGGTGGGAGTTGTGATATCTGTCAGATACACACAGAAATGACAGTGTGGGACTTTGTAGCACAGTGCTACAAAGCAGTCTGCAGTCTGGGTCAGAGCTGTTCTCCTTTACGTGCAGGAAAAGTCCACAGGCTGCAGTGAACAGACCCTTGACAGATTCTGGAGTTTTGTTTAACAAGCCGGTCGTTTATGCTTACCAGAAGTTCTTTGACATCCAAAAAGTTCAATATGGAGAGTTCTGATGCTGCACCTCCCACTGTTTTAGGTCAAGTATGATTTACCCTACCTAGTTTTGAAAACACTCTTCCTGTCAGCAGACACAATAGATAAAAATGATAGATCAAACACAGATGGTATGCCCCCTGCAAAGCCACTCCCTAGAAAACCTAATAGTCTATTTAATGGGTCAACCCTATGATGGGGTTTATGATGTATTGGGCAATCTTATGCTCGAACCCCGCAGCGCTCAACCCTTTTCTTCTTTTTGCAACATTCATAAGGACCAACCTGGCCTGAGATACAGTACAGCAGTAGAGATGGGGTTGAGACAAAGATGGAAGTGTGAGAAAGGGAAATAAGGGAGGGAGGATGGAAAAATGAATGCAAGGGAGGGAGAAAGATCTTATCCAACACTTACAGTGAAAGAAAATCTATATTGTACTTGTACTGGCATGTGTTATTCTTTCTCACTCCCCCTCTCAGTAATGATGTAAATAAAACATCAATTCTTGGAGGCCACCATTTTTGACCCTCATCCTCAGTTGTTTGTATTAAGAATCAAAGGAGCCTTATGTAATAAACAACCTTGATTGCCCTCCAAAAAGTGGTTGGATTAGAAAGACCCCAAGCTGTTCCATTCCTTGTCAAAATATTTTCTCAGTGATTGGTATTGATCAAAAAAACTACCAACCACTCTGGAGAAGGTTTGACAAGGGTTAAGACAGTTATTCTGTACTATGACAAAGCAGAATTCCTTTTTAACTTCCTTTAAGTGAAACTGAAATCCTTAGAAAGTTGGAGAAAAGATCAACTCTGGTGTTTGGATGCAACAATTTGACTTTTTCTCCCCTGGTACCAGCTATATCCAAAACTTTATTTTTTGATCTTGATGAGACTGTATCATTATGATGCATCAATATCAGTCAAGAATAGATTCATCACATTCTTACCTAAAGGCAGACCCATGTCTCCTGTCAAAATCATGTAATACAGAGATTTTGCACTAAAATTATTGATGTTGTGTAGCAATACAGGCCTAACAAACAGGGCTGCACTGCTGAGAGTAATGCAAAGTGGAGATCAGAGCCAATGCTGCCCTCGCTGTCCTCTGATTTTCCACCGAAACCAAAACTGATCTCTTAAACTTACTTAACACAGTTCTTAAAACTTTTCTGAGGTGCTGTCCTTTACCAAGCTTTGTTACATGTGTAAATAACTCTAACGTCACATGCAATGTATACAAAAAATCTCAGTGTTCAATGTGGATCTGTCACATTGGGCTACTTAAAAAGGTGTGTATCAGGGCTGATACCTGATCCGACAAATTAGACACTTGACAGTGAATCCCTACGATTTACACCAATCAAGTTGCAGATGTTAAAAAACGTGAAATATGAAAACTGGAAATGAGCCAGAATATAACAAATACTAACATGCATGTCCTAATTCACCACTAGTTTTGAACATAACACACTGACCAATTGAAATCAAATAAAAATGTGTCTAGTTGATGTGAGTGGTCAGTTTAATAGGGAGCACAGGGAGTTTCTACACATGAACATACACACAGAAAAGTCACACATGCACCCTGCTGCAGTTACAACACATTGCCTCATGGTCCCCATTGGATTACTTCATGTTTAAAACACAATTTCCATCCTAAAGCAAACTAGTTATTGATCATTAATTTAAACCCAGAGAAGAATTTTTAAAAACACTCGCATATTTTCAACATTTCTGTCTAGTCAAGTTTAACTTTTTCTCGCCAATACCCATCAAACTTTTACATGGACGCATCTCAAACACTCAGCGAAGATGACGCAAGGACGGCAAAGTTTAGATCCCCCTTTACTTTTTCCATCTTTCAGGTACTTTTCTCTCTGCTAAAAAGAAACCAATACACAGAAAGCACAAATTGTAATCACACTTTTACGTGAATACACATATTTGATGTATATCTAACACAAAAGGACATAAACAAAGATTAAAGACTATGTACATCCTGGCAAGATACTTTAACATTTTCAATTGCAGTGGAGTGGTTGCTTATAATCTTTTTTACTGTATGCCCATTTTTGGAAAGTTATTTGTTTTACCTTCTTATTTGTCTCTCAAATGTAACTTTTATTTGAAGATATGCTAATTTTTGTGATTATTATCTTGAATACTCGGGTTAGTTATTTTACAGAGAACCCAACTTGACTACCACACATATGCGTCTTAGTCCATCCAAGTCACTGAGTCATGTTGAACGTAACCTAACATGTTCAAAAGAGAGGGTGATAATGTAATTAGGTTTGTTTAGTCTTAATCCAACGTTTGACATGATGATCATGTTTGTTATAATATAATTTTACATTTCTAACTTTTCTTTCTGACACTGTAAAATAAATGCTGCTTCCTCTAGTGAGATTGGTTTGTAAAACTGTTTCCTACTGATTATCTTTATTATGTTGTCTATATTTTATTTTATGTCTGTGTTTATCCAAATGTTCATTGAGGTTGACTTACCATATTTCTTGCATTGGTAAAATGAATTGAGGCCCATTACTCCATTCATTGCAACCCTTTTCAAATTGAGACTTATGGTTCATATTCAAAGAGGTATAGTTCAGCTGTTATGTCTCTTGTTGTTAAAAGTGTACTGTACATGGAAATAAAGGGATACATTCAGCATTTCTTTTGATTTCAAGATTTTCATTAAATATTCAGAGACGGACCTTTCTCTCACTCTACAATTGTTCTCATTGCAGGAGAAAAAACAAGTGTAATCGATAACATTAAAAAAAGATCATGAACATGCAGGCTCACTGGCATGGCTTACAGAGTCATCGTTAACAAAAAACGTCACCTGTTCTTTTCCCTACACGACTAGTCTTATTGTCTTCAGTGAAAAAAGCGTACTTGGTGGTGTGTGTCTTCATTTGGGTCACTCAAACATAAATGGTCAAAATTACAGCACAAAGCAGAACATTTGCAAGCAATTTAAAGCAATTAACATAGGACATTTGCACCATACAGTACATTAGTGCTTCTAGGCTGTATGCTATGTGTCATCATCTGATACAACTACATTATTTTAGTTGTAATATACAGCACCAAAAATACATTGCCAATTCCCTTTAAAATAAAAATGATTTCAAAAAAATGTTCCCATAAACCCTTAGCCTGACCTAAAATTTCATCCAATTCCAAATGCCTTCACTTCAAATACAATCAAATACAATAGCTCTACAAAAACACAGTGACACAGAACCTAAAGCACACATACTTTGTATGTATAGCATACTGTATACACACAATTACAAACAGATATACACTTTCCTGCTCACACAAGTAAAATCTCAGTAGTTCTTGCTCAGCATTCCCTTTACAGTGACCACACAGACATCTACACCGACTCATTCACTCAGACACACACTTACACACTGCTTACTCAGATGCTGGCCAGGTCAGTGGACAAAACGTTTTCCCTCTGTGGGCTGAAGGCTTGCAGGGGTCTGCTTGGTCAGCACACAACTGCTCACCCTTATCAACAGATAGGGAATACCTGCAAGGAATGCCTCAGTAAGAAAGTCATGATGAGTGTGTGTATACTTAAGTGTGTGTTTGTGTGTGCCTCCAGGACAAACTTTGTGTGTGTGTGGGCTGGTGTGTATCAGAGGATTATACGAAAAGAATTTCTCCTGCCGGTCTGCAGCTTGTTTTGTTGCACGGTAAAAAAAAAAGCATCACTTAATAGCAAATCGTTTTGACTATAAAGAGAAATTGACAAGGGATTAAGATTCATTTTAACGTTTCTTCTGGCAGAATTGTCAGAATGCATCTCATGTAACAAATCCTAGCCTCGGTGGGTTTAAAAGGAATTGAATTCATACTAGATATCATCTGGATCAACACTAAACCCCTTTGAAAGCTTTTATAATACAGAATAATGTATGTATAGGCAGATATGGAGATGCTATTTCTTTATCATCAACTTGAATGAAAAATATCCTCATACTGTATATAAGTACTGTATGAAGCCAGAGAATATGTGCAATTAAAATATCGAGTAACTTGGTGGGAAATTGCCAATAATTCCCCATTCAGCAACACAATTACATGAATTACATATGTTTATATTCAAATTGGGGGTCACACTTCAATTGTTATTAGCCTCAGTCGAGCCCTGCTTCGATGGAAGGAAGCTGTGCTTTTTATCAGCACGTAAATTACTCATTAAAATATTTAAATGATTGGTTACAGTGAACTATGTTTATAGCACTCAAAGATGAACATCATTCAAACAGGAGTAAATAATGCATTTGTTTGTGAACTATTTTCAGTGGTGGATCTCTAGAGTATTTCCACTAGCAGGATCGTGATTGACTCAAAATATACTACAGTTCATGGGAACAAGTTGGAACACGTGCGGTGTGGCTCAAATATGTGTTTGTAATCATTTTTGGAAAACAATGGATTTCCAAAGAACAGAGGAAAAAGCTACATCCGGCTTTAGATACGCAAGCAAAACTTGTTAGTAGGATCACTTAATCATTGGTTTTGTACAGAATATCACCAGCATCATTTAAAACCACTTTAGACAAACAGGTACGGTAAACACGCTCTGCTGATGTGCCATAAGACAGCTGTGGAGGAGCTGAGACTGTGGAGAAAGGCTTGTCACATTGACTTTGCAACAGTGGTGACAAAGATAGTATGTAAAGGTCCACATGGCTATCATCGTCAAAGCCCAATTTCAAGATTTGTATGACATATGGCTTAAAAATATTATTATTTTGATGGGAACATGTGGGCGATGTCCTCCGCAACTTTGTTCTGCCTATTAGCTGTGCCCTTTTGTATGCTTGAGTTCTACACCACACAACATTTCTCAGTCCTCCCACCGAAGTTGCTATTTACTTGCTTAAAAATGTCATTTACATGACAGGGGGAACCGTACTATACACGCCAGAAAAAGTCTGCAACATTGTTTCCGCCTGTGGAGCTCTGCACAACACCACGCAGAAAAATCATAGACAGTTAAAGAAATGGACTAACAGATCAAGTTGTTCTGGACAGAGACCAGTGAAAGAAAACAGAAGCCCTTTTCCCGTGATGGCTAAGCGTTACTGCGCAGCCTCCAACTGAGTTTGAGAACATAGATGTGATGTGAGAAACATGTCTGAAAGTGGTAAGTCTTCTGGTAGCTGTGCCAAGAGAAATCTCAATCATTCCCAATCAGCAGAGATGGAGAGCATAAGTGTATGTCAGGAGATAACATAGGCACAGGCTAATTACTGCCATCTAACAAGCTAGTTAGATGGCTAACAAGCTAGTTAGATGGCATTTATTACTAACATTAGTAATAAAACCTAAACAGCTAATGTAAGTTGAAAGTGTTGGGACACACACTCCCTCACAGCTGTTGCCTGGCTACATAACTCCGCTACCGCAGGTTTACTTAAATATAGGTACACCTAAGGGATTGCAATATGACTCTCTCTATATATTACTATTAGGATCAGCTGGAGTCACATTTAATACAGCAACACTGTAGATCATTGATCTCTTTCAATTTCGCATTCTTCCTACAGCCTAATACCAGTTGTTAGGCTGCCAAATACGTAGGACACACGTTACTGCAAATTAAACTGAGATGTCAGGGTTTCAATCTCCACCTCTGAAAGGTGCAGCTTCTTAGCAAGATTACGTCTGGCCATGAGGTAAATAGTAGGGGCGAGGCCTCAAAACCGAGAATATATTTGGGCCTTATATTTAAATTACGATCATTTCCAGCCTCTGCATTTATCAATGTACGACCATTCTTATGCTCTGATTGGTGTGATACGAAAGCTTCATGAATCCCACATGAAGCCTGTCGTAAAAGGATTTCTGCGCTCATATCTGTGCTGGTGTCTACGTTAGGTTGATAAATGAGGGCCACTGCGATTAGATTAGCCTGGTCTGTCACAGGCACTGGTCTGTAGTTTGATAAAGTTTCCAAGTAAAGATGAAGGGGACAGGATGAAAGATAGGTGTATTTGCATCAAACTCCTGGGATGAACTATGGGTTCAAGTGTTATCATCAAAACACATTGTGTATTCTTAAGGTCTAACAACTGTGTCAAATGTTCTTCTTTCTATGAAACTGTATGACTATAAACTGAAAACTATGTGATGAAAACTGGCCAATTAACAGGGGAAAATGTCTCAATCTGAAAACCACAACATGCCGATTAAATACTTTCTTAAAAGGTTCATCAGGCAACATGTTGTAACTTAAAACTTTGAAAAAAAAATCTTATGTACAGTTTGATTTTTGTGTTTGTACAATTAATTACGGCTCTCAGAGGCAGTGAACTGTATCATGCAGACGTACATAGCAGATATCATTAATATAACTATTCCCACTAACACCAACACCACCATGTTAATCCTCAAATTTAAACAGAGAAGAGAAAGTGGTGGGGAACTTAAGATGACAGAAGGTATAAGGTGAAAATCATATTGGGTGATGTGGAACAAGGATGGAAGGAAGGCGCAAGCAGGACTCATTATCGAGTAGCACCTCTTCTGGCTGTATTTGTACGTGTTGACAACAGTGCAGAGTGGGAGGTTGAGAGGAGAGAGAAAAGAAGGAAAAAGGTGGGGTGGTATAGACAGTAAGATAATGAATGAGGAGCAGCAAAGATACAAAAGAGGAAGAGGATACTGTTAAATTTTGCGTATGCTTTCTGGTGAAGGTGTGTCATAAGCTCCTTATATTCTTCTATGTTTCCTAAATTATTAGGAGATATGTCTTCCTAAAACAAGCAGTTTCCATTTCATTGCCATTCCTGGTCGGCACAAAAAGATGAGGAGGGAGGGATAAGATAGCACACCTCCAAGTTGGTTTTATATTGGTATTCATTATTGTAGCATTAAAGGCATAATGTTAGGTTGTCAGTGCTTACCTCGGTGTCGGTGACAAATACATTGTGTTTCCTGTGCTTGCTTCACAATAAAAGTAATCCTGTGTTTCGCAAGTTGAATGACTTTAATGTGAAGCAGCACCGGTAGGAAATGTTGGGTTTGCATCAGCAGCAATTTACTACAGCTCTGATATAAAGAGGGTAAACAATAAGCGTGAGAATCATATCTATGAGATAAAATTACAAACTGTAACACAAGATTACATGCAAGTATTGTTTCCTGTGAATCCCTTGTGCATGTGTAGATGGTCTAAACACCACATGAGGATGACAGATTCTGTTCCTAACAATAAAAACAAACATATAGAAGTTATTACTAAACCAATATACAGTGAAGGGCTATGCTGGAAAAGCAGTCAAATAATCAAAAACAGATCTTAAGGATTATAACTTTGACATCTATATAGTGTATACATTTTTAAACATCATCTTTACATTATTATATTTTGTTCTAGAGCTTGGTGTGTTCATTTAAAAGACTGAAAGCCCTCACACTGCAGTGTTTGCCAGATATCTAAATCAACTACACTCACCTAAAGGATTATTAAGAACACCTGTTAAATTTCTCATTAATGCAATTGTCTAAGTTGCTTCAATGCTATTAGGCGTGTGGTCCTGGTCAAGACAATCTCCTGAACTCCAAACTGAATGTCAGAATGGAAAAGAAAACTGATTTAAGCAATTTTGAGTGTGGCATGGCTGGTGGTGCTAGACGGGCCTGTCTGAGTATTTCACAATCTGCTCAGTTGCTGGGATTTTCACGCACAACCATTTCTAGAGTTTACAAAGAATGGTGTGAAAAGGGAAAAACACCCAGTATGCGGCAGTCCTGTGGGCAAAAATGCCTTGTTGATGCTAGAGGTCAGAGGAGAATGGGCCGACTGATTCAAGCTGAAGTCTAATTCAAATCTGCCAAATAAAAAAAAAGGATACATTATATTTTGCATCTTGATTACATTTTGTTTTGACAAATCACAGGGAAATTGGGGTCTGAAAGAAACCAAAAAGTAACCACTTTCTGTGGGCCAGAGGATTTGTCTTGAGGAAAACAAAAATAAGTTTTCTATTTAGAACAGCATATATGAAAAAAATAGATGGCTAAGGGTTCAATCACTACTGTGTTTCATCAATAGGTGACAGATGGGAGCAAAACAGTATTTAATTTATGTGAAAATGTTACATATTACTTTTACAGGCTTGGTTGCTCAAACCTCAAAACAATGAAAGCATGTGTGTCCGTGTGTATGTGCCAGCAAGAAACACTGTTGCACAAACCCAATTATATGCTGACATCAACAAAATACATCTTCTGCAGTGCTATGAAATCAGCCTCTAGTCCCCAGAGAAACAGTACACCATCCAAATGAATAGGTCCAATTCCTGGCAAAACTCCACTAGATGACTCCATCACCTAGCAGCTGAAAATTGGTGACTTGCCCTCTTTAGTGTTTAGCTTAGCAAAGAACCGTAAACACAAGACTGGCTTAACCAGTCATCCTGCCCAGCTCCGCCCTCTTGTCCAAATAAGGTCACTTTTGGCTTTAAAGTACCAAGACGGTGATGACTAAATTCCAAACTCCTCGCTTCAAAATAGTAGTCCACAAACCAACGGATGACGTCAGTAATGCCAAATCAATTTTTTTGCATTCTATGTCTAAGATGCACTGAAGACAATTAATTGTTAGAACATATAATTGGAAAATCACTGGCGGTATGATCTGAGGCAGTCAATACGGCACATGTTTGGTCTAGCATGAGAAATCTCAGCAAATCATAAACGTACTAGAGCTGACGCGATAGCTTAGAAGCTTTGATTGATGTGATGTTCCAAATCAGATTTTAAAATGTTATTTTATTTAGTATTATCCATGCAGAGTTTTCTATTCATTTTCGTCCGCCCGCCACAACATCGACAGCCATATATTGATTTTGTTTTTTAATGGGTAGAATCTCATTTTATTGTAAAGCTGTATACAGTGCAATAATTAGCCCACCCCCTTCCTGTCCCTCTCTCTCTGCAAACATATGCAGATCCATCTGTGAATAGCCCACGGCCACCTCCTCCTGGTTAGCTTAAAAACGGTAGTAAGGAAAGCAAATAAATAAATATGAGTGTACACACAAGGCTCCTTTAATTTATCATCTCATCTGATCAATCCAATACACAATAGAGCTGTCAAAACTGGTATAAAATGATGTCTGAATGTTCCTTCTAAAAAACGCATATGTTCAAACGGTTGGAATAAAAAATGTTGCCATTAGATGTCAAACATACTACAAGAAATAGGCCTACATAACTTCCTGTGTAGGCATATTTATTTTATTGTTAAATGAATATAAAACCAATGAATGATGTGTTTTAAAAGATCTCTACATATCTACACTATGCTCTATGCTATATTACCACGCTCTTGTTACATCGTAGGAAAGAACCCTGCTATCGCTACACGAGTGACAAGCTTTTTTGGGTGCCGCTGCTGAATCAAGCAAATGCTTTTTGTTGTGTGTATCATAGCAATGTTAGTTTCTGGTTTCCCTTAATAAATGATGAATAGATTATTGCTGCCTCTTGACATGGAGAGTTATATCCTCTCACGCAAGCGCAGAACGTAAGTGGTACTTGGCCATCCGTTGCAGTCTGTGCGGTGTGTTCCAGTGCTAATTTTTGGCCAAGACAACAGCTACTTGGGCCAACGCAACATCAGGACTTGTCGACACTAGTTCCTGGCCGTCAGCTTGGTGTGTCAGGGGATTTATTTGACAGGACAGCTTAAGAAAGGAAAGAGCACAGAGAGGGAGAATCAGGTTAGAATCAAACCTGCGGCAACAGCAAGGACTGAGCCTTTTCACCCAGTCGCCCCATGACAATTTATTTTCTCATAGATTAAATCTGTTGATTACTTTTGTAGAACAATATATTCTTTCATCTATTGAAAAAAAAAAGAAGCAAAAGAGTCATATTCCAATTGCAGTTAGAAAGCCCAAAGGAATTGAATTAAAAATGATACAAGATAGAGAAAAGCTCCCAATGGCTAAGCTAAACATCACACTTTTGTTTTAATAAATTACTTAACCCTCATGTTGTCCTTGGGTCAAATTGACCAGTTTTTCTACATCAGTGTTCTTTTTAATTACTCAAAATAACATGATTGATTCCACAAAACGCTCTTTGGCAAGTACAAATCTCTACTTTCATGAATTTTGGGGTGTCTTCTTCAATCATACAGCTTTTGGAGAGAAACGTTCAAGTGGTTTTAAAATAGTATTGACAAAAGAAAAGTTGACATATTCCAGTCTGTGATTAATCATCAACATGCATTCCTTTAATTTTAGTCTAAATAATTCCTAATTCCTGCTTATCTAACTCAAACGTTAGATATAACTTGCTAAAAATAAAAACGTAAAAAAAGTGACAAACATTGAAAAAAAGTGAGGGTAAGACACACAAGGGTTAAAATGATGAATCGATACTTTAAATAGTTGTTGATTACATTTCTTATTAATCGACTACTTGTTTGAACAGTACAGCAGACAGCATATAATATTTATGTAACATTCCAATACATTCATTTCAGGATGTTGAATGTAATGATGACTCACTAAATGAAATAATTCCCAAGTGAACTGACTGTGGAAGCAGCAGCCGGTTTTCCTTTCCTTTCCGTGGTTAAAAAAGCACTTGCTGGTATCAATATCTGCCATCAATAGCAGCTGGCATTTCTGGAAGCTGTAAACTACTCAAGCTAACCATAAGGTGTTTACATTTAAAGCATTTAATGCTGACTCTTGTCCAGAATGACTTTGGATGATTGCAGCAACGGAATAAATTATCTAGGATCAACTACGTTGCAAACAACCAATACTGGGCTCAACAGATAATTTTCCTGAATGGTAAAACAAATAGCAAAAAGAGAGAGTTGAAGGTTTTTTTCTTCTTCAAGTTGAATATTAAAATGATTTGAGGAGGTATACATGGGAGAGGGAGATGAGGACTTTTGACGATATGTGTGTTTCTGTTTTTGCCGATGGCAGTTCAGAAATTTACAAACTGAGCTGTTGCCTACAATTAAAACTGAATTGAATTAGTGAAAAAACAAAGAGTTTCCTCATATGTCAATATACATGAAACCCTCAAACTCAAAGTGTGAAAGTACAGCAGACCAACCACAGGATCTTATATTAGCTTGACTTAAATAGCGTAACAGATTGTTCTCTGTAAAGACTGCTCTTAAAATCTGTATAATTGCCATACATAGTTGTTGGGAATTGCTAAATGCAAAGATTCAATTATTGGCAATTTATCAAAGATGTTTTATCAACATTAATAAAGTTATATTAATAACTACCAAATCAAATAATCAAAATGTAACACCACCAAGGGGCCGATAATTGAACTGTGAAAACCGTCTCTCAGGTGTTCTCTTTGAAAATGCAAATCTTAATTAATTTGAATCACATCAATCACAAACTGCTATTTTAAGTACAATAGCATTAATTTAACTTCCAAATTGTTATTTGTCAATCAATAGTTCAATCAATAAACCTGCAACAACAAAGGCAAAAACAAACAAACGCGGTGTGTGTGTGTGTGTGTGTGTGTGTTTGTAAGAGACAGAGAGAGAGAGAAAGAGAGGGAGGTGGTTAGCTAGGCCACGCAAGATCAAGATGGCGGATGAAATACCGTGAGATGTGAAGCTTTAAGTAGTTTTTAGCGCAATGCGCAAAATGCCATGAGAAAGATACACAAATAGGCTTTTACCCCAAGATGGCAGGTTAATGAACCATGGGGTGGCAATCAGCTGATCTGTGTATATGTGTAAGTGGGTTATGTTAGTGTGTAAAAGAGGAAAGCAAAGCATACTTTCTTGGATGTCCTGGTTAGTTGATGGATTGAGTTATGGCTGTGGTACACACCAGTCATCCACAGCAGATGAAGCAGAGCAGGTGCATCAGAGTGGGGCAGCAGTCTTGGAGGACATGAACTCCTGAACTTTAGATCCAGAAACATCTCTGCTACTGGGAAAAGGACCAGGAGATGGGGCATTACCTTGAAATGGCTTTGGCGCGCTGGTTGCACAGTCCACACACTTAATGGCTCCTTCTCTCTCCATGTGTGTCATCTTGTTCTCTATTCCTTTATATTTATCCATCTCTCCTCTTTTATCTGTCTCTAATAGCCCATCTGTAACTCTCTGTCTTTCCCTCTATCCATCTTCCTCCTGCTCTCTCCGTCTATTAGTAATTATCGATTAAGAAACTCCAACTAACTGACCTCTTCACACCACTCACCAACCCGTGTACCTTCTGGTTTTGTGTGCTTGTGTGTTTGGGGGGTTGTGCGTGATGTGTATGTGGAGATTGGTGACACGCACGCACGCACACCACGTTTGTTTGTTTTTGCCTTTGTTGTAGTTGTAAGTAAGTAAGTAAATAGGTTTATTGATTGATGAACTATTGATTGACAACTAATAATTTGGAAGTTGAATAAATGCTGTTATACTCAAAAGAAGGGCAGTTTGTGATTGATGTGTTGTAATACAGCTGGTTGAACAGGTTCCCGTTCCCTTTATTAATATGAGATAAATTGTTCAAATTATTTAAGGTGGGTATTTTCAAAGAAAGCACCACCTATGAGACTGTTTTCACAGTTATAATTATCGGTCCCTTGGTGTTGTTCCATTTTGATTGTTTGATTTGGTAGTTACAGTATTAACTTTATTAATTTTGATTAAACATCTTTGATAAATTGCCAAACATTGAATCTGTACATTTAGCGATTCCCAACTACTATGGACACCAATTATACAGATTTTAAGAGCCTTAACTGAAAACAATCTCACAAAACACTCAAGACATCCCTTTGTGCAAATGCATAACAGCACATAAACACACTTTTATACCAAACCCTAAAAACGCACACGGCATATGCAATCATGCACTTATTGAGACACTGACATTAACAGACAGGATGATATTATGCCCAGGAACACCCACATGCTCTATCACTTAGAAATGCATTTTAAAACGTAGGCACATATTAACTGACTCACACACCAAGACACCACTACAGAAGATAAACTCACTCCTCTCTTAGCATTCTGTTATTTCATTGATCTAAAGAAATGGAGCAGAAAGGTAAAATGCTGATGGTGTGGCTATTCTCTGCTAAAACTACTAAATATGCTTCACAAAGAACTGTGTGTATCAGTAAGCCACATTTCATACAGAGACTTGGCGATGTAGCACACACACAGTTGTTCGTCTGTACAAGCACATGAATTTTTGTATCTGCCACAAACATTGAAAGTACTCCTTAAAAAAAAAACTGATGTGATGATAGCATCTACCGATACACTTTAGTTGATGTTTTAGACACCTTGTGACAACTTTAAAATGTTCCCTTTATTTTGTGTCCCCATAATTCCCATGAAGTATCATAATAAATAAATGTTTCTGGCTTGAGCTGATTTCTAATTGTACCACCGTCATAAAAATCATTCAGAAAAATATGACCTTATTTGCCTTCACCGAGTGAAAAGCTACTCTTTAGGCACTGGCATTTAACATTATTTAACAATTTTTAACAAACATTTGAGAACACAACATTCCTCCACTTCTCAAATTGCTTGTTGTCATAATGGCGCCATAGTTTTCTCCATTTTGCTTTAAGAAAATACCAATGCCTAGTTTTTATCAAGTGCATTAGGCATGCAATGGGTCAGAAAAACATTTGTGCCTGCTGAAGTCAAGGCACAGTCTGTAATCACTGTCAGTTTTGAATTCAAAATTCATAACATGACTTGGAATATTAATGTTTTAACCACTGACAAATGATAGTCTGCATTTCTCCCTATGTATGAATATTGATAGCCACAATGCCCAAAACACTCGCGCGATACCTAGATAACCTCAAAGTCCAATTACCCTCAGCCTATTTCAAACAGAGCTTGACTGTAATTAGCTCCTTTTCAAATCAGGTCTCCTTTTCTGAAAATGCATGTAGGGTTTAGGCAGGCTTTCCACAAGTCAGATCTGAAATTCTGTACCGTAAATACCTCTACATAATAAAATGTCAGACAGTCTGTCCAACTGCCAGAACAGTTTTGAAAAGGGTCGCAAATAATTAAATAAGGACTTTTGAAAAGTGTATCAATTATCACTACAACATATACATACAGGAAAAACCGATATCGCATGCTACTAGCTTGAAGAAGAAAACTTTTACTTTGATTTATCGGCTAAAATATATTTCCACACAATATGTTCCCATCATCTACGGCAAGCATTATCTCTGCCTTAACTGCACACTTTCCGCTTCAGAGATCTGCATTCCTTTGACCTCAAAGGCATTAGTCTCCATCTCCTCTTCTTTGTAACATCTGAAAGCTCTGCTGCACCCGTGGGAGCTGGCTTCCCATTCCTATGGGAATGCTGTGCTCTTTGTCTTGGTAAGAGGACTTTTATTTTTTCTACATATGACAAGGCCATGAAATATGGCATTGACACACAGAAGCTGCTGCTTGTACAGATATGCAGAATACAGAACGTGGTTTTACAAGCAAAACCGTTCTGACGGAAAGAAACTGCTGGCCGTCACAGCTGCCGGTGAGATGTAAGGTTGGGGTATCATTTCGGTCACGCTACACTGTATGCTAATGACAGCCCACGTCAGTCAAGTATGGAGAGTTAAAAAGATAGAAAGTGAAAAGTGAAGTGGGGGTGTACAGAGAGGGAGAGGGGGAGCACTGACACACTGGTCAGTGCATTTTAATGTCAATTAAAAAGCAGCACCATGACACGAAACTCTCCATAAAGCCAATGCGCTGTGACGGAGTGAATAATAGCAAGGACAGAGCAACGCCTTCTTTTCTCGTTGCTCCATCATGTGTTTATGCCCTTCTCTCTCATTTTCCTTCCAACTCTTTCAGTCTCTCTCTTATTTTCCCTGTAAGTTGTTACTCTTAATTTCTTTCCTTCAGTGACTCCTTGATCCCTTTATGCTCTCTAATTTCTCTCCCCACCCTCAAGGCTGAAGATAGGAAGAACATGGATATGGATGTGGCCTTCACATGAGTTATGATAATGGCTGTCCCTCCTCTTGACCTCTTCACCTCACTTCTCAGGTCCAGAAGAAGAACCAAATGCCATCTCTAATTAGCATAGTGCCCATTAGCTTCCCTCCAGTAACTCGAAAAAGGAGAGAGAGGCTCTGAATCACCTTATTATGCACAGAGAAATTGGGATTAGGTTTCATCCACATCTAAAGATGGGATTCACACTGCTGGTTGCAAGTCAAGGTCCTCAGCCTTCGCAGTCAAATGACTGCACTTGTAAACACTCAACATTACGGTTAAAATAATGTGGCACAATATGTTATTTGAGTTGAGACATTACCAAATTAATCAACACCTACGCCATAGCTTTTCAGAATATTTAATTCAAACTCCAATTGTTGTTGCTATACATTTATTCAGTGAAATATCAGTTGCTTGGTAATCTTGTCTTGAATTGTGCATTTGGCCCTACTGGTCTCAAGAAGTTACAAAGATTGCACAGTTACTCTCAGGCAAGTCCATCAAAGATGACTTCCTGGTAGGTACATGGTGCCCACCCATGTCAGAGGAATTTCAATTAAACACAGGCTTTTACAAGCATAAATAAGAGCAAGGAACATTCTATACATTAAATACTGTTAATAATGCCGGAATACTTTTTTCAATCAAGATGCAAACTCTAGAGAAGGTGAGCTTGGTGTGAATCTATGATTTGCTCAATTGACAGTTAGAGCAGTCTATGAAAGGCATGCATATAGCACCGTCTCAGAGCACTTCAACAGTTGTGGGTTTATTCTTGTGTACAAGAATAAACCCACAACTTTCCTTGAAACTGATATCAAACTGCCAAAACTGGGGATGTAAAAATACCTATGCACAATGACAGATACCAATTGACTAATTTATCACTATACTTACAAGAGATTTGAACTCGGACAGAGACCAATTCTCTTAGTTACACTTGGAACAGACATAGCCAGTTTATTTTGTGATGCACACTGTCTTGAGTCACTGTGGTTGTTGTTTCAAAATAAGTTCATTAAGTCCACGCTCATATTAAGTCCACACTCATATTTATACCGTTTATACACTTTTGAAATAGGGTATTTGTAATGTTGAATTTCCAACAATAAAATTGGAAAACAAAGTTTATATTTATAGTGAATCATCCACAAATGGCTAGCCTAATCAATTAAAACGTGTTATATCCAAATAACGTTGACCCAAGGACAACAGGTATCAGACTTTACACAAAAATACAAAAAGTCTGTGTTTGTAGTGCAAAGAAGATACTTTCAGGGTTTGAAGGTGGCTTACAATCAGCCTGGAATAGTTTGGTTGATTGTGCTTCTGTATGTTAAGGGTCTACCTTTTAGTCTCCCCACAGAATCTGAAAACAGGAAGCTAAGGTTACATGCTGCAAGAAGCATGAAGGACACCTGTTCAAAAGACTGTAAAAGCATCAAATTGTTTGAAAAATCGTTTGTTTGAAAATGCATAATTTCTGTGTTTACAGCAGAACACAACAGCCAAAGACTCAGCCTTGACCAGATCAAACTAAGACTTTATCTCAAACATGAGTGTGGTCATTTGTTGCAGATTTACCAGATAAGCTGAAGAACGCAACAACCACAAATTCAGTGTTCCTGCATTCTCTCCTGTTAATGCTAGGAAACAGTTTGGCCACTTCCAAAGGCATAACCGCTAAATAAAAAGACACAATCTTGGAGAGATAATCCTGTGAAGAGCCCAATGTGCGTCTTAACCTAAACAAATAGAGGCACACAAGTGGTGATCAGAGCTTGGGATCTATCAGGCCGTGGCAGAACACATTTTATGCCTTTATCTCACTTTGTACAAATAAGAGATATGACAACATTAGTGTGGAAGGAGCTCAGACAAGATGCTCCTTCCACACAAATCTTATTTCTTATCGCAAAGCTATTTACCTTTGAAACACATTGAAGCTGATCCACTCATTTGAATGTAGGCCAGCTTCCTGGCATATGCAGAAGCATTATATATATATGTGTGTGTTTGTGTGTGTGTGTGTGTGTGTAGGGGGGGGGGGGGGGGTATTTGGGACAGTATGGTTCCTGATAGTCTTCAATAAAAAGGTAGGTAGGTATTATAGTAATTCACATATTTAAACGATGACCAGGACACCATTTGGCTGGTATCACTGCCTTTTGGAGTTTTACTCAAATTGTCACATGGTGACATTTTCTTAAATGACAGCTTACTATCCAAACACTATTAGTCTCTTATGTACAGTACCAGATGGTTAGTTAGCATGGACAGCTGATAGAGGGTCCTGTGGACCAATCAATCACCAGCGTTCAATCCCTTCCACATGCAATGACAAGAAGAGTGTAGAGAAGGCCGCCAATGGCCTGGCATCTTAGATGGGCCTCCCACTCTGTTACAGCACACATCAAACTACAGCATTAGTGTTCCAGTTCTTTTTACAACATAATTACAATTACAGGCTTTGCCTTGAGTGCAGAGTTTCCACATAGTTGGGTGTCCTTGCAAAACTGCCCGCACACCTGGCACAGCAAGGGAAACAGATTAAGATGGCATATGCAGCAGTTACTTGACGGCCTCCGCAGATTTCTGTCTTGGGACAGGCGGTAAAAGAGTGAAGTAGTCCAGTCACATACTCTTTTAGAGTAGAAAGATATGAACATTTTTCTAATTTAAAATTCACACTACACTTTATCCAGAGTTGGTCGAAAGTACAACATTTTTTCATAACATTTACAAGCCTGTGTAATAGGTTTGACTAAGCATCACTTCTGGTAGTGTTTTTTCCCTGTTTGGAAATATGTAGAGTTACATTTTCAAAATGTTCAGGTGTGCCATCATCATTAGCAGGACCAGAGCCAAGCCATGCTAAAACATGTACAATTAAAGCAGCACATAGAGAGTGTTAACATATTAAAATAAAGTTCTAAGTAGAAAGATGTGCATGTGTGCTAGGCCAGGAACAAAGATGGTAGATACTTGTTTACTTATTATCTCATATTCCTACCTTAACCTGCCATGCAAATCCCTCATTTTCCTTCCCTGTTCCCTCTATCATATAGGCAAAGTGAGCCAAGTGTTGCACTTGGCTCCGTTAATGTTATGACTAAACACAAAATTTGCCAAGATCATATAAACAGAGGGCTCCATGTTAATAAAGAGAGCAGAGAACTGAGGAATATTTAGAGAGAACATGAATATTTATATTAAATTTCATTTTGAATATCATGAGTATTAGGTATTAATATACTTCATCACTATTTCATTTCTTAAAAAATAAACAAATTACATAAAACACTAAATACATTGCCATCCATTATGACTAACTTTAAAATGAAATTCCCATGTCTTTTAATGGATACACCATTGATTAAAGATGTACTGTACCGATGCCTATGACAACATATGCAAAAACCCTTCTAGAGACACCCCAAACTCCTGTTTTGAAAACAAAGTCAATATTTCAGGAAAAAGTAACCACACCTTTTTTCACACCAATCTTCTTTTTCATAATTTCTTTTTCATGGTGCATCTCCCATTCCTTACAGTTATCCCCTCTCTTAAAAATGTTGATAATGAATCTGGTAACACTGACTGTTTAGAGCTGAAAATAAAATCAAACCAAACAGCCAGTGGCACAGTATAGAGGTATTGGCTTTGAATGTTACCTGGACGTCACCCAGACAACTATTCTACAGCATGCCAGAGATGGGAAGTAACGAAGTACAAATACTGTATTACTGTATTTAAGTATATATATATATATATATATATATATATATATATATATATATATATATATATATATATATATATATATATATATATATATAGTAGTAGATATTTTTACTTTACTATTTATTTTTGATGCTTACTCATTACTTTTTAAGACAGTGATTGTGAGTGCATGTCGGAGAATAGCGCAGGCACGCCTCTCACACCGCGACACGCCACACGGTCAAAAAAGTGAGAGAAAAGAAAAAGAGACTAGCTGTCCGGAGTATAATCAGTTGAGATTGTGTGTGCGACCTTAAGAACAGTAAGTTGTATAACTTCTGTTGTCAGTTCATCAAGCCTGTTGTTGTATTGGTCTATAGTTCTTGCAAATGTAAAAGTTAGCTAGTGATTTTGTTGTTTTTGTTCTTCACCTGTTAGCTTGGTTGCATCTGGCTGGGATTCATGAGGGCCATTGTTGAACGCCGTTGCTCACGTTTGTATTTTAGGTGCATTATTTACATGCTACAGTTAAACTGCATTCAGATAATGTAATTAGTGGGTTTATTGTCTTTTTAGTAATTCATATTTTATCCTTTATTTTCTTTCCAGAAGCGACATATTTGAGCACATGCACATACAAGTACTGTAGATCCATTTAAGTGTTAAGGAACAGATTACAAGAGAAAAAATGGTACTGTGAATTTTCACGAGTCTCAGTCTCTGTCACAATGATCATATATGTGATGTTTTAGGCCTTTTAAGGCAACACTGTAAAAAGAGCATTTTTTCCATGTCCGCTAAAGTTTTTCAGCTTACCCTCTAAAAAATGGTTGTCATTTGCAAGGCTCTTTTTACTTGCATACTTTAAGTAGATTTCCAAGCCTGTACTTTGTAACTTTTACTTGAGTAAAGAAGTTAAATCAGTACTTCTACTTTTACCAAAGTATTTTTTAACAAAACTATTTGTACTTCTACTTGAATATGGGAAGTGAGCCATCTCTGCAGCATGCCATATCCATACATGGCCCTCAACTGTGTATTGCTATCTGGGTAATTTACGTAAGACATGTCTGAAATTCCCTCCAAATGACAAAGTATGGTGACACATACAGGGTTAAAATTTGGCCAAATTGCCTTTAGCCATGCCATATCACAGACATCTGAGCCACTTAACTGCCACATGTGGACCACAAATACATGTTATCTGTCCTCATCAAGAGTAATAGTCTCTTTCTTGAGCTGCCTTGTAGGTCTGACCTTTTCCACTATACTAAGTGTGCATATTATTCTTGATATTGTAACCTGTGACTTTTCCTCCCCCAGAAAATAAAATGTGCTGCAACACACCAAAGCCCCAGTCAATTCCACAGCTGCCAAGTCATACATCATATTTTGAGTGTATGGATTTCTAATATCTCGCTACAGCAGTCAAGATGATGTAACAGAAATGGACTCTGAGCATATATCAAGTAGATTCCTTGAGGATATTCAATATTGCTGCCAAGCGACATTTGATCAGATTATTAAAATAGATAACCTCATATACCTTAAATTATACTGTGAAATATCAAAAGCACTTTTGGGGGTGATTAGGGTTGGGATGGCATTCCATTAATGATTATTTAAAAGAAGAAAGAAATAGGAGTTAGGTGTTCCTCCTATTCCCACTGCTGCCATTCTGCATATCCAGTTAAATTGAACACTCAGCCTACAGTCATAATGATAGAAAATAGCTTGCTCAGAAAACAAAGGTGACATGAGTTACATACTAATAGTAATATCATAGCACTGTCTTTTGTCCAGGATTGTAACTGCAGAAGCTGACTGGTCAGATAAAAATAAGCCACAACATGAGGATGAAACGATATATTTAAAGCCGCTAGACAACCCAAAAAAAGAAATTGTCACTAACAATAACACATAAAAAACATTATTTCCCCCAAGCTGCTTCATTTTACCCTTCAGGCTTCTCAAAATCTTGACTGTAACCTAGCCCCAAATTTGTTATCAAACAAAATGAATGAAATGAAAAGAGAAACAGAACAACAACAAAAAAAGGAGAGGATCAAGAGAAGCATGAAGCTGAGAAAATCTACACTACTAACTGGCCTTGACCTGATCTCAGTCATTAAACACTCAAAATTACCTCGGTTTGACACTGCAACAGCAAATTAAGACCTGGCTCTATTACAACATCCCAGACCAAGGCCCTATACTGAAGGATTATGTTCCATGTAAATGGACTGGGCCCATGCGCTAATACTTGTGAGTTGTGCAAGTGAGCAAACCAGGCCCTGCCACCCACTAGGGAGGGCGATCAAATTTCCCCAGATCTGGGTGAGATGGATTATTATTATTTGATTATTAAGTTTTTTTAATTAGGGCTGATCTAATATGGGAAAATAAAACATAATAATTATTTTGGCCAATATTTAAATCACTATTATTTAACACAAATACTTACTGGCTTTTGGAAAGATGTGGCATTTATTGAATTAAAAAACAACAATCAAACAGTTAAACAAATCAACAGTGAAAATACCTTGAACTGTGAAATTTCCCTTAACACTTTTCCCATTGACATTTTTTTAATTCCCCTTTCCCACAAGACAAAATAAGAGTCTGTTTGAAAACTGTGCAAAATAATCGCTTTTTCTCAATTTCATTGATTTTGTTATCCTTTGGAACCAAAATCACAATCAAAATTCAATTAATTGCCCATTCCTGGCATAAATAACTATTAGTCAATTTGCATTGGGAGACTCTACCATGAGCTATTAAGGCCCTGACACACTAAGCCTACAGCCAGGAACTAGTGGAGACGAAGGACAACCGTAGCATCGCCCCACATCACCTTGTCTTGGGCAAAAATCAGCACTGGAACACACAACAGAGACTACAGCCGACGGCCAACTACCACATGTCTTCTGCACATGTGTGCAACAAAATAACTTTCCATACCAGGAGGCAGCAGCAATTTATTCAAAATAGGGAAACCAGATACAAACGTTGCTATGATATCCACAACAAACAGCTATTCCTCAAATCAGCAATTGCAGAAACCAAACAGAGCTTACTTTCCCCCTGCTTCACCCCTGCCGGGAAGCGTTGAGTTGGAAAAGGTTATGCGCCATCCAGCGGTTCACATCTCTGATGCAGTCTGAGAATACAGGCAGGCTTTCCGGATCTGATTTAACCCAAGCAGACCTCAAAAACTGTTTTGTCCACAGCCCCACTACAGGAAAAAAATACCATGTTTCCTCAAAAAAGGGGTGCTAAATGCTTCGCCACCTTGACCACGCTTTTCATGCCAACTTTGTCCCTGCTCATCAAAATGCTCAAGCCATCAGAAAATAAGGATAATGTATTGGTTGTGTCCTCCTGGAGAGTTGATGCAGCCACATCAGACTGTCACATGATCAGGGTGGACAAAAAATGGGAAATGGAGGCATGGTGGTAGATTTAAGAAAAGTGCAAATAATCCCATGGGAAATCACAAGCACTAGCTCCAGGCCTGACTGTGTGGTGGACAGACGTACAGCAGCGCTCATGGTGCCATGGGAGGATGAGCCAATGAGGCATTTGAAAAGGGAAATGCTTAGGTATGCTAAGTCAGTAGCAGAGCACTGGGTCTAAGTTTGCCCTGTGGAGGTTAGATGAAAAGCATTTAGAGTAAAGTCACCCTGTGTGCTCACAGCATTTTACTTTTTGTTAGTAAAATTCAGTTCTGTTAACTTATTCCAGTTTTGTGAGTTAGGCCATAGCATATGATAAATGTGGTGACTTGCTTCTCATACTTTTTTTTTGTCAAATATTGTACATTGATACTTTTATAGTTTTCCTGACAGCGTGTCTTCCTTGCTCCCCCCGGTTTTATCCACATCCAGTCTAACTGACATCTTACCTTTGGAGCCCAGCAGGGGAGGTATGGGTGTTGGCGGCTGCTCACAATGCACTGTACTTTTCCAACACAAAAACCTTTCAAATCTCCTCTCAGCAACAGCAGACGGAAAGGTGGAGAGACAGAAAGTGAAAGAAAGAGGGAGAGATAGTGGGAGGGCAGGGAAGACATTGCCACAGGAGGACACCATTCACAATGGCGGACTTCAAGGGGGGAAAAAACAGATTAGGATGGAAAATAATCTCCCCCTGTCTGTCTTTATATTTAATAAAAGAAACATGGCATGTGAAGGGTTGATGTCCTTCATTGTTGCAAACTCAAAATGTTCAGCTAATACATCGCCCTGGGGAATAGTCTGGCTGAGTGCAATACTGTGTTTGCTTTTTAAAATGTGAGAGACATGGTGCTATGTTAAAAATAACAACCTTCCTTTTCCAGTACATAATTGCTAACCGTAGAGGGGAAAGGTAAAAAAAAAAAAGGAGTAGGAGTCACGAAGGACAAGAGGCTAGATATCACAAAATGTGAAAGATACTGAGAGAGTAGGGGGGAAGGCCAGACTCGCTGTACAAACTCCCACTGGGTGCTTATGTTAGTGGGAACTCGATTAGAAACGATTAAAAAGCCATCGCACAGCAGCTTGTGAACCTAAATAATCACAGAGTCCTGTTTCAGTGATGCCTCCCTCCCACTTTCTGATGAGCCAGCAGTGTGGCTTTCACCTTATGGTCCCTAAAGGATCCGGTAATCGCCATTATGTGCGTGGAGGACTTAGGAGGAGACCTCAGGGAGTCAAGCCGTTCACTGGGTCTGAGAGTCTCTGAACCCAGTGAGAGATACCTAAAACAACCTATACTTTTGCATTGTTTTCCCTACTCTTTCTCAGTGGCCTTTTCAACATCATCGTCCGTACTGTGTGCTTGTGAGCTTGCAGGTATGTATACGTAATATAAAACAAATTTGTACCAGCAGTATCTTCTGAATCCATCCATCCCTAGACCCAACACACAGAGGTAGACTAAAGTTGAAAACATCTGCACATGATTTCTTCTTTCCTTCTGCCTCAATGAAAATCATAATAAAATTGAAATGTAAATGGAATGAAGACAGCCAAGGTGCTGTTGGAGTAGAGACCGTTTCTTTGCCTGAATCCACCCCACGGCCAAGCTTCTTTAGAGGTTGTTTGAGACCTTGTATAACCTCACACTGAACTTTCTGAAACATTCACGTCCATCAATGCATGTTTTTTTTTTGTCAACCCCCTGGCATACTTGGATACCTGCAATGCCACCAAGAGATTAATTATTTCTGCAAGAGAAAAGGAAAAAAGGACAAAAGTTACAAGAAAACTAATAACGAGATTTTAGGAGTGAGATCTAAACCGGATTTCATAGCTCTAACTTGTTGCAACAATATCACATTTTTGGATGTCTGTTAAATAGGCTATCTTGTTCTAGGCCACAAGCATCCTTTGGAGTCAAAAACGTTGTTTGAATGCTAAAATTAATTATTGTTTTGTGGACATGTTTGTGTGATGATGCAGCACATAAGTCAAAATATTATTGTCCTTAAATCATTAATTACACTCTGATAGCTTTGTTGTTTTTCATTGGTTTAATCTCCCAAAGCCTGATTCCCTAGCCTCTATTTGGCCCATTGGTTCCTACTTAAGCTTTAAATCCTCATAAAAAAACACTATCACAAATACAGACTTTCTGATACATGCTGATCTGATAATTTAGATGTTGAGGCAGCGTGAGTTTAATGTGGCGAGAGCGTACAAAAGCTAATGGATGGGCAGGAATTTAAGAGACCAGAGTTATATATCTATCAATCTCTCCTCCTCACTTCAACTGTGTTCACTTTGATCTGCATTTGAATAGTTTAGACATACATTTTTCTTGAGTAAAAATATACGGTATTACAAACCCAAATTCCAATTAAGTTTGAACGTTTTGTAAAACATAAATAAAAACAGAATACAATGATTTGTAAATCCTTCTCAACCTATATTCAACTGAATACACTACAAAGACATGATATTTAATGTTCAAACTGCTAAACATATTTTGACTTTGAAGCCTGCAACACATTTAAAAAAAGCTGGGATAGGTGCATCTTACGTCACCTTTTCTTTTAACAACTCTCATAAGCATTTGGGAAGTGAGGACACTTGTTGTTGAAGCTTTGTAGGTGGAATTATTTCCCTTTCTTGCTTGATGTACAACTTCAGTTGCAGTCCGAGCTCTCCGTTGTCATACTTTGCGCTTCATAATGTGCCAAACATTTTCAATGGGAGATCTCCATCAAAGAGATCTCCAGATTCTCTAGATCTTTTGATGATATCATAGACTGTAGATGATGAAATCCCTAAATTCCTTGAAAGTGTGCATTGAGAAACCTTTTTAAACTGTTGGAATATTTGCTCGGCCAGTTGTTCACAAAATGGTAAACCTCCTTGCTTCAAACAACTGATCCTTTTGGGGATGCTCCTTTTACACCCAGTCATGACCAATAAACCTGTTCACCTGTGGAATTTTCCAAACAGGTGTTTCTTGAGCATATTTTCATTTAAGTGTTAACTGTTGCTGTAAAATATTATCCATGCACAGATGACCTACACTGTTTAAACAAATGCTAAATAAATATAAATAGAATTTCTAATTAGTAGCATGTTAAGAGAATAAATACAGATCATGGTTGATCCAAAAAAAGATTACTTGTGAACATGCATGTTTGGACTAATGGAAGACCACCTGTCTAAATCTATCTTCCAGAGTGTGTAGTGGTGATGTGTTATAATTAGCTATGCAATTATGCATCTCGGATGACGGCAATAGGACTTTTACTAAAACCGTGCATATGCTGTTTTGTTTACCAAGAAGTGCACCCAATACAGCATTATGTGAAATTACCAAATTCAGGGGGATGACACTGTCTCAAGAACTGAAGTAAAGCATTTCAGTCAAAAATGTATCCTGCGTTGGGACAGGCCAGTAAGTCATCCAACTAATTACTGTCATGCAACTGTTGGTGTGGCAGCAGATACAACTGTCTTAGCTTGATAAGTATTTAGAAGGTAAGGTTTTATATTTGTGGACATTATAAACTACACAATCAAACAGAGACAAATTGAGATAGTATTTTTTTTCACACAAAGCCCAGTCTTGCTTGAAGTGAATTCTTTCAAATCTAAAAGGGAAAGCTGGACAAACTTGACATGCATCTGATTGAGCCATTATCTAGGATGGGGGAAACCACCAACATTGTGTGGTGAGGCTTGAAAACCTGGTTTGTACATTTTACTGATTTCCACTCCCTATCCTGGGTCAGCTGCAAGCACATCAGACTATCAGACAACCCCTTTTTTTGTTCAATATTGATCTTAGGTGCCAATGCTGAGACTCGCAGTAATAGAGTACTATCTTGATGGTCTCAGGTTTAATGAGGTTGGCTGTGGATGCAGATCCCCCTGGGCTGGCAAAAGGAACAGATGAAAAGGATGCAAGTAGGGAGGGAAGTAAGGTTTGAAGGATGGAACATAAGCTTTCCTGAAAGAAACAAATCCAAGACCTATCTAAAGGCCGTGACTGACTCACACGTTAGGAGGACAGATGGTGGAAAATCATCTGCTAGTATTATAACAACTCAGAGAGTGTGTCTGATCTTTGCTGTCATTGGTATTGGGTTTTTGTCAAACAGGTGAAAGCACACAAAAGCACTAGACAGGCATTTTTTATGGACAGAGAAAGGATTTCTGGGCCTCCAATATAGAGAAATGTAAACATGCAAAGTATAAGAATTGCAAGAAGCAGCAATATTCAAGGTCATTGCATATGTGAACCTCTGTTTGCATTGTGAAAGCAGCATCTGATACAAGATTGGAAAATGTCTATCAGACTTGTCTGTTTGTCTTGCAAGTAATGTGAAATGATTCACTGTCTTAACATTGGATGTCTGGCCTTCATTTTTACCATAAATATTCCTTGCAATGATTGTTTTCTCTTGGCTTAGTGCTTCCCATAAAAGCATGCACATAGCATTATGCACCAATCTCACTCTGAATATACCTATATGGTGAATATAGTGTGCTTAATGATGTGCTGCCTATTTTACGTTACATCAAAATCCTCCTACCTCTGCATGAGAGGAACAGTTGTCAATATACCAATGCAACAAACAATGAGTCATGTTATTGTACACATCATTGATATCTCTGCACTAGCAGTGAAATCCTAATTTACTATACTTGGCCAATAAAGACATTCTTATTTTAACGCAGTTAACACAGTCCATCTACACATTCTCTAAAAAAACAGACTAAACAGCAAGCGGTTCATTGCGTCCCATTGAACAACAAGGCTGGCAGCAAGGTCAATATCTGTTTCGATTTAGATTATTCGTAAAATCAATTGCTCATGAGGAGAGTGGATTTAATGAGTTGTGATAACGAGCGCAATTCATTTTTCCTTGATCCTTTATGAAATCGACTAGACAAATGGAAAATGCTCAATGAAACTAAAAACAGCTTTATCTTTATATGCATTCCTGTATCTATATTCTGTAAATATAGCAGCTAAGTACATAGTAAACAGGTAAAAAGTCATTACGGATACCCAGCTCATTACCACCCATCAAATGCTGGCTGAAAGAAGATGATTGAATATAAACTGTCCTTGCCAAACTGACCGACTGTGGATCAGGCTGTCGACCTGTATCTTGACCCATCCACCCTAGCTAAAACAAGGACATCTAGACAGTATACATAATGAAGGGAAGTGGGCCAGCGATGCATGAAAATGCACCAAATGTCTTGTTCATCTAATAGTCAGCCATCTCTTCTGTGCTTCCTGTGGACAGCCACCAAGAGGCTCAGTGTCATTTAGAGGTGAGAGCAGTATGAGCCAACCACAGAAAACATGAATTCTATTCGATGCATGTGATATGATTGACAGCCTTGAATTGCTTTCCCACAACCTTGGGAGGACTGGTGTAATGACAAGTTAGTATTTTGTGTAACTGAACAGTGGCCCTGCGGTCACGTGTCATACTGATGCAGCTCATTGTTTGCCTCTGCTTTGTATATATTCAGACAAGAAGCAGTATTTTCACATCACACTAAATTTAGAGAATATTGCGAGAACTAGCATTTATGATGTAGAATTACCGGATTTGAAAGTTTCTATCATATAGACCTTTAGGATGTGGTGTTAATGAGAAATTTTACTGGGCTTACCTATGTTATGCATTAAAATAAATTAGTTCAGTTGTGGTTAATTTGAAGTTTATAGAAATGACTTGGCATGTCAACAAAGCTATACATTTTGGTGTTAAGTGAATAGGAGAAAGTAGTGCTAGGTCTTCTGATGATGTTGATATTTAGGGTCATTTTAATACATTTTCTGAAACTTTCTTGCAATTGTAGGTACCAGTTTTAATTTGATAAAGCTTTAAAGTTGTTCAAGTAAAAACCTAGACAGTGTATTTTTTTCTGTTAGATAAAATAGTTGTAATGGTGACAGACAAGTGCCCTAGATGTCCACAGACCATTTTCTGGGTTTATGGAGTTCCCTCCATTTCTATGAGTCACTACCTTCTTTTCGCCTTCGGTGTCATTTTTTTTTCCTCTCTCCTTATCTCATCACATAAAGACAAAACACACACACACACACACACACACACACACACACACACACACGGTGCAATAAAAAACATCTATCCTAAGGAGAGTATGTCCCAATGGCCTCAGCCAAGTGTGTGTGTGGGCTGATGAGGTGAAAGTAATCTAAATGGTGTTCTGAGCGTCAGAGGTTGAGCACAACACACACACACACACACACACACACACACACACACACACTAAATTCGTATCATCACAGCCCCATTGTGGCATATGGGCCTTTCCAGAGGAAGCCATTGCTCCAAAGGGGGTGAAAATATCGAAAATGAGTTGAACCTCCACTGAGATAGGGGGGTCACTGCCTTGCTTTGCAATTTTCTGTCCTTTTCTCTCAGGGGTCAGTAATTGAGCGTCGGAAATTGGATAAATTGCCACGAAGTCAAAACAAAATCACAAAACAGCTTTATTTTCTCAGTTATAGCCAACTGGGAACATATGAGAGGGCCAGAAGGTGGTTTTATATCCATCCATGTTTGCACAGAACACAAAACAAGCATGTTTGAGCATGTAAGTTGTGTGTGTGGGCAGACTGACAGTTGTTCAGTGGCAGTAATTTCCCTTGTCATCTACAGTTGTGTTAGTAAAGATGCTCTCATTGGTCCCTGAGCTGATTTCTAAATGTAGAGCAAAGCATCTCTTGACACCAACGCAGCTTGGCGACAGCTAAGTGCAACTTGTTTTCATTTCAAGGACGAGGTGACCCCTTGTCATTGACACACACAAAAAAATTGAGAGCATCTTATCTTCTGGGGATATTAAACAAGACAAATAAGCATCCTCCCATCAGCACAGCAACAAAGAAAAGTTTTTGATGCACAGCAAGAATGTGGGAAAACTTGCAGTGAAGGACATTCTGGTCAAGGCTGTAAGGTGGCTACAACTTACCCTGTGCATTGAGAGAGGCAGCCAAATAACATATATAATTTTTTTTAAATGAAAGTTTGAAGAGCTTTTTTGAGTTATGTACAGTATTGTGCAGTAATCTGAGATTTTTTAAGGTGGTGCTTAAAGATTCAAGGCAAAGTATGAGTTTTTGGAAATGACAAAACATTAAGATATTGCCTAGGTCAGCAGAAAATCACTTATATTCATTATGCTCTCAATTTTATCCTCCTTACTCCTGAGTGAAAGCAGTGATGGCAAAATGCTACAATACACCAGCAGAGAAGGATAACACTCTGATCACAGTATCAAACAATTTATCATCCCCAAAATGAAAAGATCAAAGTTTGAAAAGTAGATTCATAATATACTTTGAATATTGGCAAAAAGATGTATTTTGAGATTCACAATTTTCACTTATCCCTTTTTAGAGGGACAATTTAAATTTGTTTTATCCATCCCTGGGCCCGCTGATATATTCATAGAAACAATAAGTGTTCTTCCACATGCATACAATCTGAATCTTGGCAATTCCTTTCCTCTAGCTTTGCAGTATCTACAGAACTGTAATCTATGTCTGTATTAAAATTCATGAGAACAGATAAGAAGGGACTTTCATTAGTGTGGGATTTTGAAGCTGGTAGTTTGGGGTAAGTAAAAACCAAAATACTTCCAGCAGCACTTTCTAGGATCCAATCTGAGGTCAGAAAAGTAAGGTCAGGAATGTTAAGGCTCCTTGCACAAATTTCACTGGATTACATTTGCCATGAAGGGTGGTTTTCCACAAACAAAAAGTGAACATTAACATCAAACCTGCCAAGATGTGTTGAACTGAACATTAGTTTGGCCAGTAGAAAGCTCAGAGCAAACAGTGTGTAACAAATGAGAGCAAACAGTGGATTCAAATTAGCAAAACACAAGTTAATATTAGTGGAAATTCTCCTTTCTTTACATAGAAGAGGCACACTGAAATAGTTACGTTGTGTTGGAGTAAGGAATGCACCGAATGTTCGGCAAACAAAATTATTTTGTCGAAAAAAAGCAAAAAAAAGCATGTGCGGTTTTAGGCCTTAATAATTAAAAAGGGCAAATAAATTATACCGAACATTTACATTTTGAATAACGTGATCAAATTGCAACCAGAGTGAAAATAATGCACGTTTTCATAAATGTACATACATGTCGGTAGTACGGAAGCACTGTCAAAACGATCAAAACACTGCAATATTTAACGATTCCAATCCCAGGTACTTGTCTGCCACATGGACAAGCGCGGACAGCGAGAGACTGTTTATCTCATGTCATTGCTGAGAAGAGCATTACACATTTCCTGTTTTGAGTTCCTAGACCTTGGTCGTGAAGCGGCAGTATTAACAGATGAGGTCACCTTGTCTTGAGAAGCTTGGTGTTTTATTGTTTACTGTTAACTCACTTTACATCATCTTTGCTATCTCTTTTTCCTCTCTCTTTACCCTTACACAGCAGCACACGTACTCCCAATTCCCGCTCCACGCCAACTGACATGAGCACCTTGATATTCTCGCTCTAACTTATGTTACCATTGCAACAAGGAACCAAATTTTATGTGAGAAAGCAGAGAAGCTACTTTTTATAAAGAAGAACCTGCCACCTTTCCCAAAGCAGTAGGTTTAATGTCCAGGGTAACTATTCCTTTGTTGTGGGTCCATCCAGTGCATGCTTTTCAATGCACTTTGTTGTAGGCGTACAGAGTGGCGTTCAGTTGTAGCAAACAGGTATAGGCCTAATAGAGGCTATTCAAGAAGAGGGGCTCAAAGATGACTAGTTTTGACTAGTTAAAATTGTTTTACTTTACTAATTTATTTATTTTAAGTTATACTGTGCTTTGTTGGTATGATGTCTGCTGGAATGTTAAAAATGTTCAGTGTTAAATATAAAAATATACTTTTTGTGCTATTACAAACATTTTTAAATTGTATTTTGTAAGTGATTTTTCTTTAAAAAGCATGACAAAATAGTACAAAAGCAAAAAAAATTGGCAAAAAAAATTTGACATTCATTCGACAGCCTAACATGAGCTGTGTACTGTGTAGTATTACACATCTCTAGCTGCTATGTTTTCCAAATTATGCAACAGCTCAAATCATTTATAAGCCTTGTCTATACTGTAGCAGGCACTGCCACGTGAAAACATTGCAGATATGTCAGCTTTAATGATTGATGGTCAACCATGCCATAGTGTTTGTTCTAAACCATTTAGAGACAAGACATTCAGGTTAAAACTGTACTATGAATTGCTTTATAAATCAACTTTTTACATAGCTGTCTGTATAATAACCAACATATCAACAGGTGGGGCAAAGAACAGCTCAGGGCCCCAACATAGTCCTGTCAGTCCTGTTTTGATATGTAGATTTTGTAGAGAAAACAATGCTCAACATTTCCCTAATAGTTGGCTGAGCATGCATTATGATAGACAGAATTTGTGATGAACATTTTTTCATACCAAAAGCTTTCCCACATGAAACATGTTAATTGAACAGCTCATTTTCTACAGTGATATTTTGAAAAACTTGTGTTTCCATTGTCTGTTTTAGCATCTTACACAAACATTGTGTGGTAGTAAGTTTTGCCACATGCTCATTACATAGCAGCTGCAGATGCAGCTTCACCATTATTTATATTCTTTGGGAACAATCACAAATCAGGTTATTTTATTTGTACCCGTTGGTAGATTTTGTAGCACACAAAAAAAAGTAAAGGGCATCTATGAAACAGTTTCAGACACCAGTTATAGTTCCAGTACTAATCAAGATGCTAGAATATCTAATAAATACCTATGAAAATACTTCAAACTGACCACCATAGAATAAATGGACATATCAAAAACAATTTAGCCAAGTGATATTGTCTATCATTATTAGCTTGATTGAATGTTTTGGCAGGAAGACAGTTCAAGAGTATTTTCTTTTAACTCAATAAAAAACTGAGGTGCTGCTGTTGATGCATTGATTCAGCATTGTCCAACAAAAGAAATGTTTTAGAGGATACGTTTTAGATCTCTCCTTATTTCCATAAAAAACTAATAAAGCGCAGGTGTCCACACTCTTTGTGCATGTCTGGCACAGACACAGCTACTGCTAATTAATAGCGAGGACAGAACTGGAGTGCCACGGTGCTCTCTCTTTTAAGCGTATGTCACGCTGTCACCAGAAATTTGTTTTGCGGCAGGGACTCGACTGTGACTGCAGATTTCCTGACAAGGCTTTAGGCACTTGCTTTCTAAGCACCAGCTGGTCAGTTATTAGCTCTGGCATGCATTGAAAATGCTATTGATGCACAGTTAATAGTCTCAACTCCTGATCCTGTTTCCTCAGTCCATTGTCAGAGCTGGCAGAGAGCTACAACTACAAGTACTATTACATCAGTTAAACCTTGAAATGTATGCAGAAGACATTACAAATTCAGAATATCTAATTAAAGTAATAAATGTAATCAGCTGATTAACAAACTTTTAAAGAGAATCTCATTATAGGTTACTAGGTTTCAAGGGTAAAACCTGGCCTTCCTCATAAAATTCATAATAAGAAAAGCCTAAAGCAGGCAGTTGAGTCAGTTGTCTAAATCAGCAATATCTTTAGAAAATTGAAACTTCATATCCAGAAAATAGTGAGTCAAGGTTCCAATTATACCGTGCGATTAAGACTTAATACACTTTCTCATTCAGAAATGATTAAAAAAAATGATATGATTGCAGAAAAGCCACCAAGACATCATAAAGACCCCAGCCCTCCCCATCTTGGACTGTCTATTGCCCACTGGCAAGAAGATACGCAGCAGTCGGTGCAGAACGGCCAGATTCTGAACCAGCTACTAACCTACAAACCATCAGACTTCTGAACTCAAAATAAATAAATTACATACTGGAAATGACCTTAAACTTATTCTTCTGCATTCTATGGCAGGTTGCGCGCATAAAATGACCCTTAAACGTAATCGCAATTCATTATTCATTCGAAAAATAATGTTTACATCCGCATTTATCGCATAAGCCGTTTACCAATTGAGAGAAAATCCAAAGAGATCGAATGTACAAACTTCAAATCTGTTTTTGCATAAAAACGTGTGGAAGGAAAATAGGGCTGCACAATTGATCGCAATTTTATTGAAACCACAATATGGACAAATGTAATTTCCAAATCGAAGGGGTGGCGCAATATTTGTAAAAAGCAAAGTATTTTTCAAACCATTCTTAAGTATCGTGGTGCTGCAGACATCCCAGCCAACTAATTGTATCCCTAACCCTAATCCAACAGAATAAAGAATGTATTCATGAAAGGTCCTTGCATAAATCATACTATTATCACTTTAATATGTTTTTTCAAAGAAACTAACAATGATACAAAAATGATCATTCCCTCCAGTATCACAAATCATCAATTGCAATATCAGTCAAAATACTTGCAATTAGATATGTTCCTCATATCGTACAGCCCTGATGGAAACATGGCTATAGTCACACACAGTATGTGAACTGAGGTCTCGGTACGTAGTCCCGGAGCCAAAGTCAAAGTGAAGACAGCTCTCAGCTATTCAATCAGTTCTGCCCTCCTTTTTCTCACTCTGTATGTGAATGCTTCCAACAAGTTTGTGTGTTGCGTGAAAAATAGCAGAAATAACAGCTGACACGCTCGCACAACACATCCAGACTATAGCCTGCCTAAGGACGAGTTTGGCGACATTGGTGAGTGGTGGTCACACAAGTGTTAGACGATTTGCCAACCACTTTAAGATTGCAAGTTTGACAACTAGGGTTTTCTAGTCAGTTATAGTGGGACAAGCGCGAGAGTAGTGGACAAGAAGAGTACTGTGTGTCGGTGTTCCTCAGCAGTAATTGGGTTTGTGAGTTGAAATACATCTAACATGCTAACGCAACAAACAACAACAACTGTGTGTCAAAAATAAATAAATAAATCACTGTAAATTACGTTATATTAGACAATGACTGCTGTTGTAGATTAGTGTTACGTTTCCAGCGTCATGGCTCCGAAATGTAATTAAAGTTGGGACAGACGCCTTGTTTCTTCAAGCTAACTATATTAGCTTTAGCCTGGCTGGGAGCAGCTTCCTGGGTGAAAAATGGCCGGGAGAGGTTGTGATAACGTTGCATTGGTTGGTAACGTTGGTATTTTAGTTTGTTTTTGCAGTGAACAGAGACGCTGTATTTTTGTTTTATAGCTGATTGTCTTATTTTGTTAGCAAGTTACAGATGGAGTCTGGAGATGATGTGGGGTCTTTATTGTTTACTGTGTCCATCTAACTTTACGTACTTCAGGTTGTTACAGCTAGCTCAGGGGAGAGACTGTATGACAGTAGGTGTTACAGCCTGAGACAAACAATAAAAAAAAAAATGTCTTTCTGCATTTTTGTTTTGCTTTTCCCTCCATTGTATCCAATTTGTACCAAACCGTGATGTCTGAACCAAGGTATGAACCAAACCCTGACCTCTGTGTACCGTTTTAAAACCTAATCCATGACTTTTTGACTCAGGAGCTTTCCATTATGGGTGAACCTTTCCAGGGATAGATAAAGATTCCCAACTTTTTCCCAAGTGTTGCCAAAAAGTCGTTTTCACAGCCCTGCTGTGAACTAGGTCTTTCAAGTTCAGCAGGGCCTCCCTCTGTTTCTGTCACACTGACTGCTGTTTGTTCTGGGCCTGTCCCCCCTACTTTGGCAGTGACAGGCATAGTTCAATAATGCAGGTGGTACACGATGTGTAAACATCACAGGGGGTGGGGAACTCTGTGTGTGTGTGTGTGTGTGTGTGTGTGTGTGTGTGTGTGTGTGTATGTTGTGTCATGTCACAGCAGTTACAGCCGGCTTCATTTTAAAGTTTCTGAGGAGGAGAGAGGGCCCTCTTTTGTTGAGTTAAGGCAACCACCATTAAACAAGGGTCGATAACTGCAATTTCTGTTCACCCATGATACTTCTCACCCCTTCCTGATTGTGTTGACTTATTACCCTTTAACAATTCCTCCTTTCCTTCACCAAAGGTTCTTGCCCTCTTTCTAACCTCTTCTTTCTTTCTTTTTTTTAAACCTTCAATATCCTCTGACCCACTTTCTCCTAATTGGCAAAACTACGGTACTGACCTGATCACCTGCCGGCCATGAGTGCACACACACATATTGTAGAGTCATTAATCAAAGCAACAGTGCAGCTGACTTACAGTACCTCCAACAATCTAAATTGTGATGTGGATTGATATATTTTTATGAAGGTCAAAGAGTATCACAACACTTCTTCCTGGAATAGTGGATACACTCACAACTGTGAGTGAGTTTACGTGTGTGTATGTGTGACGCAATGGGTGTATCTGGGCGCGAGCCCTAGGATTTTGCCTCTCCCTCTGAACCATATGACTGTAAATCATTATCAGATATTGTTGTTCAACTATTTTATTTTATCAACCGTAGCTGCTTCAACTGCAAGACACACACACACACACACACGTCTGGCACAACTCATAACCTGCCGGTTAAAATCTGATTAGGGATAGTCTGGAAAGTTAAATCCATGCTGTGTGTTTTCTCTGGGGAAGTGCAGTGGCAATCAAATTATCCCGCGAGATATTTATAAAGTGATAAATAAAGTGATACTGATACATCTAGTAATAAAGACATAATTCATTTGATATTTAAAACATTTTAATGAACTTCCTTGTGATAATAAACACTGGGAAAACAGCTACTGGATGAAAGCTACTGGCTATATTGAGTGACTCATGAAAGACTATAAGCCGCTTTCCAACTAGGTTGTTACAGGAACGTAGTTATAGAAATAGTCCACTTCCATACAGATCTACTAACTACTCTCCCCCAAAACTGGTTTTGCCATTTGCGTTCACACAAGTCAAGTGATATTGGTAGGAGAGTAAGTATTAACTAAATACTAAATATAATATATATATATATTCTATGACATAACTTAAACAAGTTTCCTGAAGAGAAACAGCTCTCTCTTGCTCCCATGACCCCAGGAAGAGCGCCATGTCTTAAAGCCACCATGGGCTTAGTGGATAAGGTTGGAACTGGACCCCATGGCCCTGAAAGACTTTTCACATAGACTTTGCATGGCAAAAGAAACTTCTATATAGCTCAGCGGATCATTCATCTTGGGGTAAATCAACTTACCAGCCCGAACACTTAAATGGTCCTTGTTTAAAAACGTCACGTTTTTAACATTCTTCAATTCACTAGTAGCCAAATCCAGAGATATTAAACTAGGCATGAGTAATGTGCATAATGAACATGGGCCGACCCACGGGACTCTACCCGCCCATGTCACCCTGCACTGGGCACGCTCATATGACGGTTCTCCCAAGGTGCTGTGGCTGTAATATAGACGGATATAATGACGGATATAGCTAGCTAATGGGTGTAATTCAGCATTTGTTTTTTTGCCGTTTGCCTCATGTAGGCTGAATCCTGCAGTGGCCTGGGTTTGAATCCAACCTGCGGCCCTTTGCTGCGTGTCATCCCTATCTCTCTCCCCCTTTTCCTGTCTATCCACGGTCACTAGTCAAGGAAAAATAAAAATAAAATAACCTTTAAAAAAAAATTTGACCTACTTAATGACGTTCATTCACTGCTAGTTACAAGCTAGCAATCAAATACAACAAAGGCTGCAGGGATTGTTTTAGATTCTGAGACTTTAACAGCAGCGGTTTCTTGAATGGGAGCCAACATTTATTTGCTGTCGTACTGTACATTTTTTTAATGTTTTACCAATCACAACATAAAAGTACGAAGCAATATTTACATTTTATATTACATTTTCAAATATTTTATATTAGAGGGATAAAGCAATAATCTAGGAACTACCAGGGAGGTAGCAGAAAGAGTAGAATAATCACTTTCAAATGTATTGAACCCATCTATGTAAAATGTGTATATATCAAAATTGGGAAAACCTATGGCCTGAAAAATAAAAATTCTGAAACAATAACACATATTTCATGCTTGTCTTTCAACTACATTATCAACTGCAACACATACATTATGAATAAATGTAAGGGGAAGAAAAAAGTTTAAAAACTTCTAAAAGCATTACTTCATCAAATCATACTCACTCTCACCCACCACGGCCCTCTAAAATCCAATCTAGGTTTCTAATACAGCCCTCTCCCAATGTAGAACAAGAACTGCTTATATAAAATCCTGTGTACTCGTAAATAACGCTGTGTTTCATTTATAACAAGACTGGCAGGACCCTACAACACTCCACAAGCCTGACAATACCTCAACCTTTCCAACTCAAGGTCATAGATTAATTTCCTTCTCCACGGCCCCATGAGCATTTTGGTATTTGCTTCATGGCTCCATTTTAAAAGGCTACAAAGATTTCTTGTGAGCAGAAACATCTATATATGGTGTGTAATCAGCACGTGTCATCTGGAGATTTCTACAGTCTGGATCACTGGTTCAACCTTCTCTGGTACACTCTGGTCAAAACCATTAAATCTGCAGCCATACCAAATTATGAACTGCCTGCAAATGAAATGTCACACACAAAAAAAAATATTGATTGCTTGGAAATGTCACATAAGACCTTACATCAGTAGACAATAGAGCCAGTAGTGCAGAGAAGTTGCTTCAACTTGTCTAATGCACCACAAAACAGCACTGTATTTCTGTAAGCTTTTATAAATGTTCAGAAAAAACATTATAACACAGACGTAATCCTAGAGCTAAACAGATAAATCAGATGAGCATCTGAACATATTTTCCTTTAGGAGCTACAGATATTTTGTATCACACAATTCACACACAGTATCACACAGTTATTTATCTGATTTAGGTCATTTGAAGTAGAAGTTAAACTCATAAGAGCTGAGTCTGAATAATCCTGGGGGTCAGGGTCATTTCCCTGTCAAGCACTTCAGACAGTAGAAGTGTAGTAAGATCGAGTTTGATCCTACAGTTCACATGTGTCAGTGCAGATATGTGAGCAAGGAACAACACTTTGATGAAAATATTACAATAACAAACACAAGTGAAGGAGCCTTGAACCAAACAAGGACTGATGGGAGCCCCAAGACCATACAGCAAAAGGTTAGAAAACAGACTGTAGTCCTAATAGCATCAGGAAATATTATTTGAATGGCATAAAGCAACTACTGTGGAAGTGCCGTTGAGCAGAGTTAGCCTCAAGTTGCTCAGTGGTCAACAGAAAGTTATGTACCAGGTAGACCCAAGTCCAGAATGTAAAGTAGGGCACAGCTAACAAAACAGCATTTGTTCTCAGCCAGACGTTCCCCAGATAAATAGATTCATGATGGCTGAGTAGCAGATCAGACTTAGACTTCTCTTTATTGATCCTTTGGGATGACTCCCGCAGGAAATTGAAAGTGACTGAACGTGCCAATTTGATTTCATTTTAAACACTAGATGACATTGAATACATTAAATTATCATGCTAGACCCAGAGTTGGATGCAGAGTTGAGTCCAGTCATCCAGTGTTGTGAATTACTCCAAAGTCTACAGTTTTGGCTTTCCCATCTACCACCGAGTTACTGTAGCAGCACAGAAAGAGCAGGCCTCCCACAGGATCCTGGGTAATTTAGCAGGTAATGAGCACTGCCGACTCTGTAGCACAAGATGTCTTATATCTGGCTGTGGAAAAAATACTCATGCACACACACACACACACACACATATATATGAATATAAACACACCTCTGCGCTATCTTACACCTGCTGCAATTTTTTCATGCTCCAACAAGCAGTGAGTTTACATGGTAATTAGCAAACAGTTTCTTTTAGTCTACAACTTTTTTTTAAACAAAACATGCCTAGCCTTTTAATTAGAAACTGTACAAAACTGGTATTAACATCAACTTAGAAATGGTAAAAGTCAGCTAACAGTCAGAGAAAGTTCAAGGGGGCCACAGAAGAGAACTCAAGGACAAGCACCTCATATCTTACCTACTAATCTGAAAATTATCTCATACACTCCCTTGCCCAGTTCCTGTTGATTCAGCCCACTTGCAGAGCTACCGCCCCCCACGAGCTACTCCTATATCAGCCTACACTGATCTCATGTTTTAGGCTGTACCTGTAAGATAAATGCCTTTTTTACCATCTTACTCAACTGGAAAGCTGTAAAGACAGATTGATTAATCGTCAACTGTTATTCTAATTGCCAACTATTTTGATAATCAATTAATCAGTTTGAATCTTTTATTTGGAGAAGGGTAAACATTCTCTGATTCCAACTTCTTTATTTCTTATTTATATTTTCTAGTTTCTTAAATTGAATATCTTTGAGTTGTGGACAAAACAAGGGTTTGAGGATGTGATCTTAGGGTTTGTGGAACACTGATCAACATTTTGATCCTCCACCTTGCTGCTCCCCGTACTCCAGTGCCGCCTCCTCGGACTACCTGGCCTCCGTTTCTCCACTACTCCTGAGCTCCCTTGCCTGCCTTCCCCAGTTCTTGAGTCTAAGCTGAAGTCGCTGGCGTCCGCCTCCCCAAATACCTGGTCCTTCACTTCCATTTCTTCATATTTTCCCAATAAACTGTTTTCCTGAGCCTTGCTTTTGGGTCCGTTCTGTTGTGTATGTAACAGCAAATAATCATTAGTTGCAGTCTTACTGTACGCTATCCCTACAACTGGTTCCTTTAAATCACAGAGGTTTAAATAATCTCACACACGTTCCAGAAATATTCCCTCAACAATCTAATAAAAAAGAGCCACTGGCATTCACGAGTATGAGGGGCGCACAACACCTAGGAAAAGGACTGACAGACATCTAGAGAAGAAAGTTGGATTACCAAGTCTATCAATCCAAAGTTGAGCATGAGACTTCAGATTGCAGAAAATTGTATGTGCCCTTGGGAAGATCAACATCCTTGGTTTGCTCGAAAGACTGTTGCATTGAAATGACTCCAAATGGCGGAATGGTATGGGCACGGGTCATTGATTGGCTAGGGGTGTGTGCGTGCGTGTTGGTAGAGAGAGCGATCTTAGCCGGAGGCATACAGTCTCCATCCGATTATACAGAGCATGAAGAGGTGATCATTCACCTCCACTTGCCCTTCTAAAGTCTCATGCAAGCACACATCCCACACACACAAAGACACACAACAAGGAATGGTGAAAAAAGACATGCAAATGACCGGCTCCCAACTACAGTTTGGAAGAACATCAAGCCAATTACACATCACCCATTCCCATTACACATTTGCCCTTGCATTATGCTCTCATCACTCTGGGCTTGGATTACAGTTGCTTGCAGTCGATACGGTGCTTGTATATTTGACTGGCCATTTAGCCTGTAAGGGCTGCATGTTGTAAAAAATAAATTAATATCATTACTTTCACTCGATATAAGTAATTATTTGTGTCATCCAGTATTATGTATAATGGGACTTACATTTTAGTGAATTGTAAACCTGCTGGGATGCGCTGTCCCATCTCACCTGCAGTAAGAACAAATAACTAAACTTTTTTGATTTGTTTAGTCTACAAAAATCTTTTTTAAACGGTGCATCACAAGGCAAGCAAATTCTCATTCATACAGTACAGGTACACAAGATGCTGGAACCAGCAAGTCTTTGGCATTTTCTGCTTAAAAAAGTAAAAGAAAATGTTGAAAAAGGGAAATTTATCAGTTCTCAAGATTTTTGTTAGACCAATAGATTCAGAACTAAAGAAGAGGCCATCAAAGTAAAGCACTCAGCAAGGTCATAACTTATCAATGCAACCACCTGAGCCATCTCACATACACACTTAAGAGCTTTTTTTAAGATTATTTTTTGGGCATTTTTAGGCCTTTATTGACAGAACAGGCTAAGAAATGACAGGAGAGACAGAGGGCAAATGACATGCAGCAAAGGGCCACAGGTTGGGGTCGAACCCGGGACTGTTGCATCGAGGACTTGGCTGAATCCCATTGCTTCCCCTCACCCCTTCCCCTAGCTTTTGCGCGTTCACGCGGGACCTAGTTCTGTCCCAATACCTATTACGGCCTAGGGGAAGGGGATAGACCAAGGGTTGTATGGCCCTTGGAACCTAGTGTGGATGCGACCTCACTTGAAAACACACAGTGGTCTATGCAGTCCTGTGCATATATACTTGCAACCATGTTCCTAACTGAAACTTTTTAAAAATTGCTAGCTTGCAATGCTAACGCTAATCACTAATGCTAATCGCTAACGTTGATTTGCACAACAGTCCCACATATTTCTGCCTTGAATGGACTGTATACATCGCATAGATTGTAGATAGATATATATATATATATATATATATATATTTATTAACGGTCTATGAAACATCGCTACGTGCTTAACATATACTGCCCTGTATCACACAGGAGAACACAGCTGATCCACTTTGGGGCTGAAAACGAGCAGACGTTTCCTAATTCATATGTTCATGTTGTACCCATTCATTATTGCATTGGTGGCCTACTGTATTATTGTCATAATTTGTAATTAATTCCTGTTCATTGTTCATGCACTTGTATATTGTTGTTGGGTTTTGATATGGGACACTGATGAAATGTGAGGGGGGGGGGGGGTTACTGGCCAAAAGGCTTCAGACTGGTCTAGAATATCAGAACAGCTGTAGTTAATTTGTTTGTGGTCTTTTTTTTTAGTTTTACACATATGAAGCCTTTTTATGTGTGCGACATGTTAGTTATGGTTCTTATAGTTGATAATGGTTCTGTAACATAATTTTATGTAACGTTTTTGCCTGTTATGTTCAATTTATCACCAATAAAGACAGATTTTTGTCAACAAAATGTTTTTGTGAACATCAATGACATTCAAAACGGTGATAACACACCATGTATACATGTATACATTGTTGTTGTATTGACTTGAGCAAAGCTTTTTATTTGTTGTATTTTTGTTGTTTTTGGTATATTCAGTTTTAGATGTTTTTTTCCGGACATTTGTTATGCCCTTTTATTATGTGGTTATCTATAATTGTACAGCACTTTGGGGCAGTAGCGACTGTTTGTAAATGTGCTACATAAATAAACCTTGACCTTGATGTATACAGGGTGTACATGTATGTATATGTACACATGATGCATGTGTACACATTTGTATTGCAAACAGACCTAAGTACTACACAGATAAGAACATCTGCCTCTGCACTACCAAAGTGAACCTAAAATAACTATAAAATATATAACACACACTGTTGTCCAAACCCACACAATCAACAGACAGAGACGGCATCTTGGAAGTTTGTGATCAATACTGTATGGTGATGTCACCAAGTGGTGTCCCATTTCATAGGGGTATGTTTTCACCCCTTACCCCTACCCCTTGGTTTCAAGGGGTAGGGGTAAGGGCCAAGGGGTAGGGGTAAGACGGGGAAATGGGATTCAGGGGATTCACAACCTCTGTATACAGTCGTAGGCTCTATCAACAGAGCTATTGGGGCACCCATTAAACACCATTTAAGGAGGTACAGACACTGCTCTCTTAGACAAATTTTTGCCCTTGCTTGTCTGAGCTTTTGCTCTTTCCAGTCTCTTTCTTTCTCAGACAGAAAAGAGTCAAAGTAGGAGTGGGAGGGAGGATGAAGAGGAGAACAAGGAAGAAGGTGAAGAGGAGGTAACAGAAATCAGGAATTGGTGATCCATTTTGTCAAACACCTCTGACATCAAGCGCACAGAGCTACAGTACATCAATCACAACAGTAATTAAAAACAACCACATCTACTGTGACACACAGACACTCACACACACACAAAGCTGTCACGGTCTCCCTGCTAATGAGATTCAAAGTATTATTCCGTCCTCTGCTTTACTAAGGAATGGCAGAAAGGCACTGTACATCTAAACAACACAGGCTCGGTATGGCAAAAAACAATTCTTTCCCAGTGAGGAGAGTGTGTTTGAGATAAATTAAGTTAGATATACACACAGCCACACACATATCAAATGCCCTACGCACACATAATCATCCTAACAGTCACTGTTTATCTCTAGGAGGTCCAGTCAAAGCAGAATGGTGGTGAATATCAATGATAAAACGCAGCATGAAGTCTACTAATTTTATTGTAGGTGTGTGCATGTATCATCTAAATTATATGTAAGTTTGGTTTGATAACAAAAACTTGTAAGCTTTTAAGTGGAAAAGTTGCCTCCGGGCACTGTAGTCATCCATCAATACAAAACTGTACTCACATAATCATCAGCTGCAGGATTATCAGCCAGGGACCATTCGTGGATGTTTTGCCCCTTATCCTGGAATATCTCCAGATAAAAAAAAAAAAAAAAAAAAATAATTTGTTTATTAGTCCCCAATGGGGAAATTACTGCACTACACTCTGTGTACACACTTTTGTTAGTACTCACACACAGGCCTGAAATACACACACATGCTCAGGACCTATACATGCACTATACATGGAGAGATGTCAGAGTGAGTGGGCTGCCAGCTGAACCAGCGCCCTGAGCGGTCGGGGGGGTACGGTGCCTTGCTCAAGGGCACCTGGCAGTGCCCAGGAGGTGAACTGGAACTGGAACTGGAGGTGAACCACCAATCCACGCTCCCAACTTTTTGGGTCCATACGGGGATTGAACCAGTGACCCTCCGGTTCCCAACCCAACTCCCTATGGACTGAGCTACTGCCACCCCCCGATGATGGCGGGGCATAGAACAGGGAAGTCTACCTGACACCCCCTGCAGCTAACCCACGTCAGGAGTTGATAGCTCCACATTTCTTTTCCTGACAGCTTGCCTTCTCAGTCTCTTCAAAAAGCTCATTGATGGTTTTTACAGAGTCCTTACAGAGTTTTGATCCTGCCAAAAGCTTCTAGCCCCGACCTCACACTCTGCCTTCCCTGCACTCTGCGTACTTTACGTTCTTTCTTTCATAGCCTGTTTCCAACCCATCTTCCCATGGCACTGTGAGCTTGACCAGCATCAAATGTTTTTGGTTGCAGTATGGTGCTATAGAATCGTCCTGGAAAATGGAATTGCCTCTATACTAAGCAGGTCCTCCATTCTCCACGCCACCAATGATAACTGGAGAGTTGGTGCTGGTCTCCTGCTGGTCCTGCCGATTTCCCTTTACTGAGGAAGTGGATCCTCTGTTGGCTCCACATTGGACTTTCATGGCTTTAAGGGGGAAAATGGCGTGCATTCCACCCGGTACAGTCTTGCTGTTGAGAAGAAACTTGGGAGCCCTAGTTATTTGCGGAGTTGGCTTTGGCATCCTTCCTGCTCACAGCTTTTGAGTTGACTCCACAGCTTCAAAGACCACATTACCCTCAGGTACAGTTTTAACATCACACCTCGTACGTTCCAACTTGCAAATGGTCTTGGAATTCTGGTCTTTGTGGATGAAGGCTATCACTGCTTTTTGCCACTCTGATGGAATGATCAGTGTTGTCAATACAGTTCTTATCAGTCTCCATAGAAGCTTTAGCACTCTTGGACAGTTGTTATGCAGCTTGTATGGCATCCCTTTTTGGCCCAGTGCCAATGCTGGTCATGCTCGACAGATAGGCTTAATTATATGTAAAATAAAGCAGTATGGGTTCATGATTCAGAAAATGTCACATTTCATTATCAATTTTTAATGATTCTCAACTTTAAAAAAAACGATATGTAGGTACTTTTACCATGTGATGGTAGACACGCCATTACAAAAAAAGAAAAAAAAATATGAATCAATTTTTGGAATTCTATGAATACATTTTGAATCGGTAGAGCTTGAATTGTGACACAAATGTGTATCGATTTTTTTGCACACCCCTATTAAGCAAGCAGGGCATAAATCCCTTACTGAAATACGTCTCTATTGGCGAACTGAATGTGAGAAAAGTGTTGAGAAGTGTAAGAAATGCCATGTTGAGTTTCCCCATTCAGCCACAGGAACAACAATAATGTTAATAGATAAAAACAGATGTGTACATGATCCCTACAGAGCCCAATAGAAAACAGAGGCACTCAACTCTAAAAAAAAAAAAAAAAAAATCCAAAGCCATAATTTCAATTCAGTCGTACGTTAGTAGCCTATAGTCAACTTTAATAGTCACATTTTATCATAATGTAGTGCTAAATCAGCATGAAAACACCACATATGCCAAACCAACAGCCAAAATCTAAAAAATAGTCTCCTGTCACATGAAGAAAGTCCTACGATTGATAGAACTATAAAGACTTTGCAGGTAATGACAGCCAACCAGCACACGCCAAAATATGACATACAGTAAAGCAGCTGTAATTTCATAGCCAAGACATCAGCAGGTACAGTACTTACAGTACATCAGCTCTGGCAGGGAAGTTAAGGGCCGTTGATGATCATCACGTGGCATTATTTCCTCCAAGATGTAGTAGCTTAGTCCATATTAACGAAATGCTATACAATAGCGTGAGCAGCAGCAGTGATAGTGTCAAGTGGTTACAGAAAAGTCATGACGGAGAAAACCCACTGTTGTTCAGTGTCCGGCTGTTTAACAGCTGTTTTTTCTGTATCCGTTGGCTCTTGTAGGTGCTTGTCAGATGCAGCTATCTAATTGAACTACTGAAGTTTTTCCTTATTTTCATCTATTTTCTTTTCTTCTTTACTTGTCTCACAAGCAAAAGACCGGCCAAATAACTGAAAGAGTTTGCTGATGAGCAGCACCTGGACCACCTGTCAAGAGTGGGCGGGCCATTGACTGATTAAAGGGTACATTCAGAGTTAGTTAGTTGGCCAAGTAGTCTAAATTAGTTGTTTCCCTTATTTTTACATTATTATTATTAGAAAGCTATCCGTCTCTGTCCAAAGGTGACAAAATGCACATTGAAAAATTCACTAATTAACAGGCATATCTTCCTTGTTTATACAATACAAATAAAATGTAAAAACAAGTTGTAGATTATTTCTTTGCTGGGCACAGTCATTATCTGGAGTGTTGTTGTCACTGTGAGGTTGTCGGGTAATCAGTGGAGACTCTATTGGTTGTTATTGCTAAATACCAATTAGGCCTAGTTATTAAATGACTACATGGATTAGAACAATGCCAGATTAAAAATGTAATTTGTAATTCAATATTTTAATCAAGAATGCATGCCTGAATGACTTGCTTTTTTCACATAAAGTAAAAGAATAGATATGATTTGAAAACTTGAAAAATTGAACATGCATTGTGTGGTCATGTTCCTGACTGTCCATGCTGTTAGGACAGCTCCATAGTTGTTGCTTATACCAGTAAAGACAAGAACTAAATAAATGAACAGAACCTACGTATAGCTAATGTTACTCTTTTATTAGTTTGTTGGATCCGATTACTCCAGTGGCAGAAGCAGATTAGTATAAATAAATGAAAACAAACATTTTTTTAAATGTGAATTTTCAGTCAATAGGCAGAGATCCCTTTTCTGTTTATTTGTGCATTTATTATGGACTTTGGATTTCAAAGTTAATCTTTTAAAACCAAAGCTTTCGAGGTCTGGTTACTTGACAACACTGTTTCTCAAGAAAAAAAGAGCAAGAGCAAGCATTTATTGCAACAGTGGCAAGGAAAAACTTCCTTTTAGGTAGAAACCTGGGACAGACCCAGGCTCTTGGTAGGTGGTGTCTGACGGAACGGTTAGGGGTGTAATGAATAGTGGCAATAACTGTCACAATAAATGATATGGAGCAGTGACTAGAAATAGTAGTGCAGGGCACTGCAGGGCGTTACAGGGCACAGCAGGACGTAGCAGGGCACCACGATGTGTAGCAGGATGGAGCAGGGCATTGCAGGACTTTTAAGAGAACCACGGCGACAGCTGCAACCATGATATTGGTAATCCAAGGAGACATGCTGGGTGAAAAATAACATGAGTACTCCGGGGAATAACTCCCCAGAGCTACAGTGCTGCTCATAAGTTTAGAATCCCATAATAAAGTTGACTGAGAGTAAATAAAAAATCCTCTTTGTAAATAGATCTTAATACATTAATTTAAAAAAAGGAAAAATCCACCTTTTAAGGACATCAATTTTCTTTGTGAATGAATAATGTATTGTAAATAAATGTCCTCCCTAAAATCAAGGGGGCATAAGTATACATACCCTTGTGTAAATTCCCATAGAGGCAGGGATATCTTTTATCTGTTATTAAAGGCCAGTTCTTTCATGGATCCAGGATACTATGCAACCTGATAAAGTTCCCTTGGCCTTTGGAATTAAAATAGCCCGACATCATCACATACCCTTCACCATACCTAGACATTGGCATGGGATACTAACATCATCTCTCAATGCAAATCCAACCAGCTATTAGGCTAACTGAAGTAAAACCATAAATCATCCAGACCTCCACACCCTTACTTTTTGCCTTGCTACATAGAGGCCACATTACTTTCTGCTTTGGCACTGAACGTTGGAAACGGATGTAAATCGTGGGATGTGTAATCATCCAACATGGGCTTTATTTTTAATTATTCTGGGCAGCCTATCCAGGATGGAGCCTTTACTTCTGTTTCTTACTTGCAACATTTAGACTTGGCATGTTTTCTCATTTGTGTGTAGCATCTGTTCTGTAGTTTTGAATTTTAAGCCTCTGACAACATAAACCTTAAATATTTCTTTCTATCTGTATATCATTAATGAATAAATAAGCAGCAATCATTCAAAACATCCTTGGAATTATTATCTTAGATTTGAAGACTTGGCTGTGGTTAGATCAGATTTGATTTACAGTGGCCTAGAAACATAACGACAAACGCCAGCTGTTTGTTTCAAATGTTGCTTGATTTTGAATTTTGAACAGCAGAACAGAAAGGAAGCAGACAATTGTGTGTTTATATGTGACCCCATAGCTTATAGTAACAATGGAATCAATATAAAGGGACAACATGTAACAGCAGTGGACCCAACCCTTACCCATTGACCACACACACCTCTTAGTCCTGCTGTATTCTGAATCAATGTGATCAATTTCAACTCAAACTCAAACTCCCTGTGCGTCTGTGTGAATAATAATGTATAAGTCAAATAAACTCTGGAATGGACCTTTAATCATGTACATCAGACTGGGAGGATGTCCAACAGTGGAGTTAAATGAAGTGCAGGATCAAAGACCTGGCTGCAGCTTGGAAGGCACCGGAGGAGGTTAGACCTTCAGCATCTTCTCCTCTCCTCTCTTTCCTTCCCTCTCCTTCCCTCTCCCCTCCTCTCTTTCCATCCCTTCCATCTCCTCTCCTCTCCTCTCCTCTCCTCTCCTCTTGGAGCTGCAGAAGTGTCTTCTTTTTTTTTTAATCACCATCGGTCTTGCTAGTCTCCTTAACTCTGTTGTGATCTCTCTGTCTTTAATCTGCTCTGCTACATTCTGATCTGTTCTGAGATGCCTCCCTCCCTTGCTCTCCCTTTCTCTCTCCTGACATCTAGTTCAAAGGAGGGGCCTCCCACTAAGTACCCCCCATCACCTCTCTCATCCATTTCTCTGCAGCTCTTCCGTGGTTTCCTCAGTCGGGGGTATTTAGATTATACCTCTGAAAACTCTCTCTGCCTTTTTTTTTTCTCTCCATCTCTTCCTTCTCTCATTCTCTATCTCTCTCTCTCTCTCTCTCTCTCTCTCTCTGCTGCTGCTTCAAACAGTCTCTCTTCCATCATCGACCTGAACTATGCTTCTGCAAAAATACATCCAAAAGTCTTCACGGACAAACACAGCAAAAGATAAAAAGAGTACAAGAGTTTAAGTGATCTACTTTGTACTTTTATACAACTACATTTTACACAAGTAATTCTACTTTTACTTAAATATAGTTACAACAATATGTAACTTTTAAATATTCCTGAAACTGAGTAATTTTCACAGATGACCTATAACAGCACACAAGACAATTGTTCAATCCAGTTTTTCCCGCAAAGTCACAAAAGGATTAACGGCATGTAGAGCGGCTCTACAGTTACACATTCTGATGGGTCACAGAATTTGCCGTAACACTGGAAAAACTTGTGTTAGTGTATCCAGTCAGGTAAACGGTAGAAGGAGATTTCTTTTATAGACCTGATTGTATTTAAATTTTTATTTTAGAAGTTATCTGTTGAAGTTATGGCTAATATTGGAGCAGGAACATTACAGAAAAAAATGAAATTAAAAGCATAACAACAAAAGCTGAAAGCAAGATTACGGGCGAAAACCGGAGTCAATGTTGGTCGGGTTTTCAAAAGATGAAGGCAATTACGGGATTGTAAATAATACAAAGATATCCCTGAGGCTAGGCTAAGTTACCGTATGCATATATATCAAGTAACACTTGAAATGCAACGATGCATCTGTAACATCTTGTTAATGAATGATGAACCTTTTTTTTTAGAACACCAGCCTTAAGACTTCGTCCACACTAAGCCAACTAGTTCTAACGATGTTGATGATGTGTGAAACCAACATGCGTTTACAGTAGTGCCAATTCCTTTTTCTTTCTTTTTTTGTCAATTGCTGTCCACATTCAATCACCATAAGATAATTCAACTCTCTCAATTTCCTTTCACCCCTCGCCTCTCTCCATTTGCTTCCTCTAAAAGGCCCAAAAAAAGTCAGGCGTGTCCTTCAACATGTAAGTTAACCCAAGAAACTAAGTACAGACATACACTGAGTCAGTCAGTCTTGGCATTGGTAAGGATATAGACACACCTCCTTACTCTTGTGAAGCTTAGAAACACACACAAACACTTGCTTAAACTCTCACACATTTTTGGAGTGATCCTTTGCCAACCTTGCTTAAGGAGAAGAAGGGGATGTAAACAGCAGCTAACATCTTGTTCAGAATGTTTTAAATGTGATTTGTTAATTTTGAATACAGAACAGAAAGTGAACAGTAAAGTTAATTTGAGCATGCATATCTCAGATAGCGATATGGATGTATTGATGTATAGATTGATGTATAGATAGATGTATAGATAGATGATAGACAGCCTGCTTCCTCTTTGGCATCATATGCTGGTTAATGTAATGTCTTGAGCGTTTGGTTCTGTTCCATCTTAAACCCATCACAGCTCCCCATCTTGATCCACTGCTGTCTGCCTACAGAGCAAAATGCTCAGTAGATGATACAGTTAACTTAGGCGTGCACTAAGCTCTGGACCACCTCGACTCTCCGGGCTCCAATGTAAGGATGCATTTTGTAGATTTAACACCATCATACCCAAGAGGCTGCGGGGGAACCCATCATTGATGGAGGTGGAACCCCCATCTACCGCTAGATCATGGATTTTCTCAGTAACAGACTGTCTTGCTCGGCCAGCACGTCTGATCCCTGGTCCACCAACATTGGAGCACCTCAGGGGTGCGTGCTGTCACTATTTCTCGACTCACTTTACACCAATTGTTGCACTTCCAACAACAGTTTCATCAACTTGATTAAATTTGCAGACGACACCACATTGGTCAGCCTTATTAAAGGAGAATTCCAGTTGATTTCAACACGTAGCTCTGTTATATGTATATTTGGAATGCTGTCAGTAGAGAAAAAAACAAAAACAATCGGTCTTGCCAAAACCGTGTTTTCCTCCTGCTAAAGTTTGAACCCAGGACGCTGAAATAGGGCAAGTTTGAAACTTGTTTTTAGCCTCTTAACATGTTCAAAATGTCATTAAAAGTGCCTACACATGTACAGGGATTCCTTCCAAGGGAACACGGTGAATCTGACTGCAGTAGAGAAGAAAGAAATGCATGAAAGTTTTGTAATTCAGCTCTGTTTTGTTCTGCTGTTGAGACGGTAAGACGAGGGCTTCGGGACCGTCTACAATCTACAACATGGAAAAGAGATAATTGTTTTAAACATGCTTTATGCAGCTGTTGGCATATATTGTTTGTTTGTCGACCTTCTTTGTTACTGATTGCCATGTCGAATTCCTGTGTCTGTTGATGCATTAGGCAAATAAAGTGATTCTGATATACTGATGATGATGATTATGATGATAATGATAACCATATTGGAACACACACACCCACCCACACACACACAATGCACATAATACAACATACAATCCTACTTTAAAGGCATGACTATTATTGAAAGTGAAACGCAGAATCAAATATAGACACCAAGCAAAGTTAACTCACCATGCCCACTAAGTGAATTAAATAATACACACCGAGTGAGTCAACTACTGATTAAAGACAACAAGTGAATCTCCGTATGGAGGAGTGGCAGCCATCCTCCTTTAGGGACCAACATTTACTAGTTAAAGGATGAGAGGAGACTTTTGCACACAGGCCAAAGACAATTGAGACAGATATAATAATTACCTTCACAAAGCCAGGATTGCATTGTTCCAACATGGGCAACGTGTTGGTAATTTGCACCTTAATAGGATGGCCAATGTCTGGGGGGAGATATGCTCCCAGAATAGCCATTTTTCACAAATACTGCAGAATGCATGTGGGAACATAGATCCATAAACTGGGCTTTTCCACAGGCAGTGTTTCTCACAATGCAGCACTGCCCCCTCATGGTTTTTAGTGGAACAGCAGGAGAGCACATTCTCAGGCTCATAAGACTATGCTCTGTTATTTTGTTTTTTATATACATATACAGGTATATTTATTTTAAACTAACATAGTATCTACAGAAACAATGAATGGAAGTTCAAATGCAAAGAGATGACTCAACAAGCTAAATTGTGCTTGAGAAAAAGAGGGTAAACAAAGTCTATATCATGAATGTCCTGATGGCAGTTTTGATATGAATGAAAAATGGAAATCGGAAATTAATATTATAATTTGAGATGAAACTTTCAAGACTAACGATTTGAAAGGAAAGTCAAATGGAAAAAGGCGCTGCAAGGTATTTCAGATCTATTTATAATTAAAATAGACCTTTTGTATCAACCCAAAGATGAAACTAGCACTTTTCTCGGTACCGACGAGATATTAGACAACAGTTTCACAGTTTCTTTGAATTTTCTTTGCTTGTGGTTAAAACCATCCTGACACTAAAGACATATGGTGCAATAGAAAAAGTAAAAGCAGAATGGTTTGAGAATTACTTCAAACACAGGTATAGTTAAAATACTTTGTCATGACACAATGATTGTCTAAAAATAGTTAACAGATTCCCGTGTCACTGTGAAATCTGCTGCTAGTGTCAAAGGCAAACAACCCTAGCGAATTAAACCAAATTAATCCAAAAGTTAAGTGAGATTCAAGAGAGTCACAGTGACACCTAAATGCCATAAAAAGGAAAAGAAGCTTGAAGGATTACTTGCAAGATTTCACCATGTGGTTACATTCTGTGGGTTTGTCAGGTCATTTATCTGTGCTGCACTGCTGACATGCCAGAGGACAGTGAGATGCAAGGACACGGACCTGGACTTCTTTACAAGCTGCAGGAAGCCTTGAGGACTGGTGACAAATGGCCAGAGCGGCCCTGGAGGGTGCCACCTTAGCTTGTTCCTCCATGCCCAACACCTGGCCCAGAGAGGACGACTCTGGAGTCTAGGAGAATTGATAAAAAAAACAATGAAAAGAAAATCAGCCTTTCTTCATTTATATGCAGCACAACAAAGGTTTGCCCCTTTTCCCTCCAGGAATAACATTTTGTCTTTGATTTCTTCGTTGAGTTCAGATCACTGCTACATGATGACACAAACCGTGAAGTGACACTTCCTAGTAATCAATATTTGTTTTGACAAATGGCTCGGGATACAAACACCCAATTCGAAAGTGTTTTATTATAAACCAAATCTAAAAACATGAAAAGATAAATGTTGTGTTCCTCTTTTTTATTTGTAAAACCTTTGTTATCAAAACTTTATAAAAACATGCCATTTACAGTACTTTCACAACTGTAACCGTTACATTGTTCGCTTTTATTAGTTTTCAGACTTTCCCTTGAGGTTGGCAACAAGAGAAAAAAACAACTCAAGTGACCCTAAAGCATGTGACATAGCAGGTGAAGAACAATATGATGAAGCTCGATAATGACTCCGCTGGACATCCCCTGTCCTCAGACAAAAGATCACACACTGGCCTATGAACTGGACAGAAAGTTTGGCTGAAACCTCCTTCGCAACTTCTTCACAGAGCGCAAAACCCCAAAACATTACCGCATTCAAACAATAATACACAAAAGTGCACAGCCAGTTTGCAAAGTATGTATCCCCAAATTTAAATGATAATTCTGCCTTGCCTCTATCTAAAGTCAGACTTAATCTTACAAAAATAAACTTTTCCTTCATGCCTACATTACAACCCCGAGACATAAAGAAAAGTTTTAAATATTTGAGAACAAACACTGATTTTGCGTGATCGTGCTGGAAACAAGATACTTAAAGGTTAACAGTGCACACAGAAAACCAACTTTTTATCTATGTAGGTGAGGGCAAATGCACGCTCACATATACGTGTGCGCTCAAGGGCAGCGCTGATACTGTACAGGTGACAGAATATTTTCCAAACTGTTTTGCTTCACAAATTTTCATTTAGACAGGGATATGCTAAAAGCCGACCCCCGTGTGTGCGCACAGCCCTCAGGTGGTAAAGTTATGTTTTCCCACCTCCTGCTCTCGGCTTCTGCTCATGACAAAGTCATAACTTCAAAGTCAAAAACAGAGGAGAGGTGTGGCTAGCGTACACACACACACACACACACACACACACACACACACACACACACGTTCCTCTTTTTTCACATTTCCTTCCCTGCCATCCAGTGGGGTTATTTTGCCCTTTGTGATGTATAATTGAAGTTGTGTGTAATTTCACCGACTTGATTCCAGTTGAATCCCTCTCGGAGCACAACTTTCACTTCTCTCATCGTTCTGGAATATACTCTCTGAAGTGGAGAGACCAACTCTTTCAACGTGCTGGTTAGCATGCCTCCCCCCTCAACCCCTCACCATCCTGTTCCGTCTCCATCACACATCATCCTAACTTCATGGCAGGAAAAGTATAGTGTCTTTAAGAAGCAGTTCAGATGAGTAAAGTGTAAAAGTTAGATTGGGCAAATGTTCTAAGCACAAAACGTCATTTGATTAGTTTTGTTCCATTCTTTAGACTTTATGGAACGTTGTCCTGTGTAGTCACTTTATTGGACAGAAAAGGGGAAATAATTTCTATAAATAATACAATACAAATTAATTGAAATATATTAAATACACAAAAATACCCCAGTTTCAGTGAAACTATTAACCGTAACTTCCAATGCTTAGCTTTTACGCTTACACAAAGGAGGAGCCAAAACAGCTACTAGAGTCAACAGATCTGTAGCAGTTACGTCCGAGCATTAGCTGATTTAGAGCGTGTGATATGTCTGAAGGCTCTGGAAAAGGTAAGTGGACCATTAGTGGTAACTGTTTCGTTGGACTCTGCTTCCAAATGAATACTTGAAATGAATGTTTAGCTGAGCTGACCCAGATCTGTCGCACTGCACGAAACCTGGTTTGTAGCATCTCCAGATGGCCATGACAAAAAGTTGTGTATAAAATGTTGCTACGTTAGCGTGTGCGCATTTGACGACCAAACAAAATTTCTGTAGTAAGCTACAAAAAACATATCCCATATCTCGGCTCAATTAAATGTCAAGTAAAAGACTTAAGGGCAATGTTTGACATCTCTCCACGATGCTCGCTACCAAATGTGGCTAAAATGGGCCATTAGGGGGGCGCTATAATCATTTGTTAGTTTTGTCTAAAAACTCAATGCATTTCAATGGGAAATTTGCAATTGCAATATCTCTGCCACAGTAATTGCTATCAATACCAAACCTATGATGATTGTTTGGCATGCCGCCCAGAGGCTCTGTACCATATTTGGTAAAGATAGGCCATTTAGGGGCGCTATAATCAATGTAGACAATTTTAGGCCTTTTTATCATTTCTGGGGTCAAGTGCGTCGTACAGGACGTCAAACGGCACTTCCAATTCATAACTTTGTAACTTCATAATATAAATAGTAGAAACATAGTGTCTTTTGCAGCTAAAAGCTTACAGTTGCCCCGTTCTGCTGATGTCTTTGTTGTCTTCCTATCCCTTACAGAAGGTTTGGTATCCAGCCTAGAAACCCAGAGTTTTTGGGGACATTGTGCTATTAATCCGTACTGTTACATGCACCTCTCGATATTTCCTGACATTTGCCTCCCCACCGTTTCACTTTGGGTTCCACTTTCATGCACTCCCCAGGGTCACATTGCGATTTCGATAAAATTGATTAATTGTGCAGCCTTACTGTACAGATGCATATGAAGACATGTACCGTAATAGGCTACTACAGTACATTACAGGCGGGTAGATTCTTCCTCTCACACATACACAGACAGAGCAAGCAGCATGACTTTAACAAGAAATAAAAGGGACCTAACCTTGAGCACAGCGTGATGCTCTCCCGTCTTTGATCAGATCTGATATAGAGCTGAACACAGCAGAAGGCGCAGTAGAGACAGTGAGGACGAAACTTAGGACATCTGAAGAACACGAGGCGATTAGATTCCTTCTCTTTTATGAGACAAATTACTGGTCAGAAGTATAAGAAAGTGGAGCGCCTGGGTAGCCTACCTGGCAGAGCGCCTGCCTATATATAGTTCACTGCTTAATGCAACGGCTGGAGGTTCGACTCCGACCTGAATCCCTTTGTTGCATTTCGTTCCCCTCTCTCTCTCCCGTTTCAATTCTTCAGCTCTCCTATAAAAATTGGAAAGTGGCTACTACACCAAAATGGTAAAAAACAATCCACACACCTCCTGTTAGTCTCAGGTCAAAAGACATGACATCTATCTGCCAACTGGGATTCATCCCAGCTGAAAAGTAAAATGATCCTAAAAGATTAGAAGTGAAAAAATAAAATAAAAACTCAGGTTTTGTTCAACTATTAGTAACTAAGAATACCATGAATAAAGACACAAAAGCGTTTTAACATTTTATTCATTGTCCAAATTCTTATCAGTAGACTTTGAGAAATAAAAGGTATTTTTTTCCTTTTTAAACATTCTCTTAAACAAAAATATAACAACTATTTACAATCACTCGTAAAAAATACATAAAAAGCTTACGAGCAAAATCATGTTGTCTTTCTAAAAGACATAAGTTACAACAGCTATGAGAAGTGAGACGAAAGCAAACTTTAAGCCACAGACCAAGTTAATACCTCTTTGTACAGATTGTGCAGCACACTCACCACACTGAAGCTTATTGTTGTGCATTTCCGCTGTAATGCCAAAGAAAGATGTCAACATAAAAACACACACATCTCTCTTATTGCATTCTGGGTAACATGCCAGGACTCGGGGGTGGGGGTGTAATTTAGCCCTAAAAACAAAAACGAAACAAAAAAAATTGTATTTTGGAGTGCTTACAGAGCACGGGAGGAATTAAACAAACATCCAATGAGACCTACATGTGCCAAGATTCATTCATAAATTCTGTAAACTGTTGCCTGCCACACGCACACATTAGCTTTTACTTCTGACTAAGATCATAACATCTGGGCAAAGACTTGGAAAGAAAATTAAAAGATCCATCCATGCAGAACATTAATACTGATTTATGGTTAAGAATCTGAGAAATACAGTTGTGCAAAAAAATATGACAATAGAATTGTCATTATGTGACTGTCTGTTTTAAAGTTTCTACAATCAAGATTGTTTTAAAAACAATAAAGGGACTAGGGTGAGGGTCACAGTGGATACTCATGATTCATATAAAAACTTTAAGCAATGGAGAGATCTTCATTAAACGAGTACAGGGAAGAGAAAAGTTGAAAGTCCTCCTGAGTTGACAAAGCTGAGATGGAACAGAGACTATACTAGACACAACATCATGGCAGGGATAGTTCCGTTAAAATCAAACAGGGATATAATGGCATCAAAAAACTTTTTTCAATCATCCAGCCTGAGTCCGAATGTTTTTTTTTTGTAGAATATGCTTTTCAGCCTTTCCTTATGTGCTGTACGCCCATAGTCAATCAAGAAGAAAAAAAAAATAAAAATAAATTGTTATGTTGATCTCAATCTCGCAAATATATTTCCACAACGCGCGCGCGCACACGCACGCACCCACGCACCCACCCACCCACCCACCCACCCACCCACACACCCACCCACACACACACACACACACACACACACACACACACACACACACACACACACACACACACACACACACACACACACACACACACACACACACACACACACACACACACACACACACACACACACACACACACACACACACACAGCATTCATATCCCAAAACACAGCAGCAATTCTGATTATAGACAGAGCAGAAATGGCACCAACAACAGAGTGTGAGGGGAGAGAACAAGTCAACAACGACAAGAACTAAATTCTAAACTAAATTTCTTGAAAGACTCCTCCCCAAAGACGGAAACAGGGCAATCACAACCTTGGATTATTTCTCATAACAAAATATTCAAAAATAGCCTTTATAGAGGACTCTCTTCTCTCATCTATACATAGCATTAACTTATGGCAAAGAAAAAACTAAAATATATATGTATAAATTCATTTATATGCCATGTATATATTAGAATTATTCATTTCAAGTCTTTGTGTGGCAAAAGAATACAAAAGAAGCATCACAGAGCACGAGACACACAGCAGAAGAAAAGAACGTCTAATTCAAGTTACACCCCTGCTGCACTGCAACAATTTTTCCTTTTCCAAAACATTACTCAGAATTTACAAATTTGCTTCAGTTTTCAATACAAATAGATCATTTTTCAAGCAAATCCTTTAAATATTCTACAAAATGTACTATGAACATGGAATGGAGATGCAAGCCAGGCGTTAAAATACATTATCTGTTGACTAGTTGTGTTGCTTGTTCTTTTAAATAAGAAGCAAAACCGATACGAGAGGTACACTGGGAGCACATAGTCAAAGTTTTTCCCACATCTCATAATCCCGCTGCTTTATAAACAAATGTACAAGGTCAAATGAACCTAAAGCGTTACACTTTAACATCTCAGCATGTAATTCAATAGACAACTAGTCCAATAAACACTGTAAACAAAATGTGTAAGCGTTTGTGTAAACACTGTCTTCTGTCTTTATGCACACCATCTCCATGCACGTTGTGCAACCACACAGTGCTAAATTATCATTTTATCATAGCAATAAAATAACAATGCATGTTTTACTCTACAAGAAGCAGCGAGGCATTTGTTCTTCAGCTCATTAAAAACGAGTTATAATATAGTTTTTATGGAACATCCAGGAGGCAGCATGCCGCTAAAGTACCTCGCGTCAGACTGAACAAGCAATAAGACAGGTGATTGGTTGGCGGACAGCGTGACATGAAACCACACAACTGCCTGAGAGATGCGTTTGTCTTTTTTTTTTTCTGTAAAGATCAACAAAGTACAATAGGTGGCAAACACAAACAGACATGGTCTCTGGCTGCTACTTCAGGAGTTTAATCTCTTGTTTTTCACCTCCCAAGGAGGAGGGAAAAATATGGTTGCCATTTGATTTATTTGTTTAGGAACTGATCTTATTTATGTACATAAATCATCAGTGCCAGGGTTTGATAGAGGCCCATAACGACCCCTTAAAAAACCCCAAATCTTGTCTTTTATTCATCTCCATTCATCTTCTTTTGAGCTGACAGCAAACCACAAACAAAAAAAGCAAAACAAAAGAACTCCCCATGAGCTGATGCCGTCATATTTAGAGTACTGACTACAGCTTTCTATGCCTTTGTCTGCTACTCCTCCTCACATAAAACTTTGCAAAGCTCAAAAATGCAAATGAAAATAAGAATCTCTGTACAACAATTAAACTGTTAAAACCAATGTGAAACACCTCTAACTAAACAAGAGCGCTTGGAGCGCAAGATGGAGGTACGTGGTGGTCAGTTTCCGAGGCAGCCTTTTATACGTCCGTCCCCCGCCTTTTTCTGCATGTTTAACAACTTTTTAAAAGTATCTAAAATCTTTCTTCTCTTCTTTGTTTTGTGAAATGGGTTTAAAAATAGTTCATTGTAAAAGTCTTGGGAGGTGGAAAAGAGAGATCACAAGATGCACTGGTCTAGTCGAGAGGGGCATCATGGTCCGTGGTGATGTCACAGGATTGTGTGGGGCTTGGAGAATGTGCTCGGATAGGTTTTTATGGCAGGCTGCTGGTTTAGTCCAAAGCCTGTTGGCCTCAATACTACTTGTCTTCACACTGCTGACACTTGCTCATCTGGAAAAGAGAAGAGAGGATAATGAGGTTTGTGCATGGGTTCACAAAGTTACATTTTAGACTTTTAAGGACCTTTTTAATACCATATTGATTGCAATGTAATATCTGTTACACACTCATACCAGCCAAAGAATGTGAGCATGATGAAAAAACAATAATATGTAACAGTGTTTCTGCAGGTTTCACCAAGTTAAACTGAAGACTTTTTAAGACCATTATGAATGAAGTTTCAGACCTTAATCACAACATCAACTAAAGCCTAAATTAAATGTAGTAACAATTAATCAAAAGCATGTCACTGTCATGAACACATGACATTGTCATGACACATGAACCCTAACCATAACCCTAACTTAGCAAACCCTAACTTGACAATACCGAATGACACTAAAAGAAGCGTTATGTCATAAAGGTTTATAACTTGTTTGTGTTACTGACACGTTCATGACAGTTCATGTCACTCTTATTTAGATAACTTCAAGTAAAGTGCAACCAAAACTTTTTTAAGCCAAGTATTGCTGAACTCGCGGTTCCCCGTAGATGGAGAGTAAAATCCGTTTTATTTCTGTGATACAATCCGAAAGAGACTGGTGCCATTAACACGAAAGCTGATTGGCTCCAATATAGGTTGCATGTTGGTTTCATTTGTACTTGTAACACAGCAATATTATATTTCAACTAGTGAAAGAACTACAACACCATTTGGATTTTTAAAAAATGGGCATAATGATGTAGTTGCATGCTGTTTAAAGTGATTTAAGACCTAGAACACATTATTTCAGCAAATGCCCTAAAATGTAGATTTTGAAATTTTAGACATCTTAAGATCCCGCGGAAACCATGTATAAGTATTAGAGATTTGGGTTTGTTTTAACATTACTGGTTTTAAATGCTCAAGAGGCATACTCAGTAATTCAGAGTGATGCTTTATCATGTCACCACCCTGTAAAACGTACCGTCCTCACTGTCAGCCAGCTCCTTTGGTGGGAGGCAGATGCTGGGCGGTCTGGACTGGCCCTGCGTGGAGCCAGCTGTCCGGGCCTCTAGGTGGTGATGGTTACTAGCCAGCCTCCGCGCCTCAGCCAGACCGCCGGCCGCTCCGGGGCTCTGCAGGAGTTTGCTCCTCTGCAGGGCCACGCTGTAGTCGGGCGGTCGGAGGTGAGGAGGCCTCGGGAGGAGACCTCCTGGCCCACCTACTACTCCGTCTGTGAGGCCGAGATCCCCCAGGGCCAGACCCTGGTAGCCTGGAGGGGTGGGAGGGGGAGCTCGGTAACGCTCATCCTTGGCGGGGGATGTTACACAGTACACTGGATGGAGGTGTGGATAAATAGGAAGGAGGGATGGAGCAAAAAAAGAGGGAAGTGGGGAATGAGGAGTGGGGGAGAAATGGCAAAGGAAGATGAAAAGGAGGTGTGCAGGGAGTTGTGTGAGGAGGGGAGGAACCAAAGAAAATGATGGAAAAATTAAATCAATGTGATGTTTTAACAAAACACTTCGTAACTAATACATGCATCCAAATGTGTTGAAAATCAAAAGAAAGAAATACAACCAATGAGATGGATGGCTGCAGTGGACACAGACAGAACTAAAGCTGCAACTAATGGTTACTTCCATTGTTGAATAATCTGTTAATTATTTACCAGATTAATCGATTAATCGTTCGGTTGTTAAAAACATTCGGAAATTGTGACAATTGCCCATCTCAATCAAAACCATCTCTTGTTTTGTCTGATCAACAGTCCAAAATCTTAAGATCCAGTTTACAAGACAAATTCTCACATTTGAGAACCTGAAATCAGATAATGATTGACTATATGACTGATTGATTATCAACATTTCCGTCCAATCATTGTCTGTTGCTGTAGTAATAGATCATTGATTTATCGGTGGACACACTTTACTCCTTCCCTACTACCCTATAGTCAAAATAGAAAAAAAATCTTTTGTTATCCTCATAAAACTAGCAAACTGTAGAATGTTGTTTCGGAGATCCAAATAATGCCAGAGTGCAGCATTTGCCAGCTGTTCACTAGACAATAACAGCAAGTCAAGCAACAGAAAGCTGCATTAATTCACCTAAAACAGCACACTTAACTTTTTTTACTGCATTTAAGTTGAATGTGATATATAGACTGCCGTCTTGGCTCGTAAACCTCTGCATAACTTTACAAAAACAGCCTTTAATGAAAAGACTACTTGTTACTGTAACTATCAACACAACCGCACAGCTCTCGAGTTGACCAGGTCACACTGTGTTTACAGGGAATCAAACTCGCAACCTGACCCCTCACCTATCAGGCCTTTCTCTGTGCTTGACGTCACCGTTTTGTAGACAGGGTCTGTGCTTTGCCCTCCTTCTTCGTTGGTTGGTGAGGAGGGATGTTCCGAGGTGTTTCGCCGCTTTATCGTCCCGTAATTCCCCTCGTACGTGTCCGACAGCGAGCTGGACGACGCCCAGCTCTGCCGCGACTGATTGGACAGATCTGAGCTGGAGTTTCTGGAGTGATGCTTAGTGGCATCTTCGTTCACCCAGGCGCGAGCGGCGCCCTCGACCTCGGCTATCGGTCCAGCCAGCTGTGTGTGCTTGAAGGCACCCAGGTGTGTGTGCGGGAGCCCGTGGATGCCGTGGTCCCAGGGCCGGCAGGAGGAGGGGGGGAGACTCTGGAAGGAGTCGTGGGAGTTGGAGGAGCATGAAGTCCAGCTGCCGCGGCCGCTGTCTGCCACAGAGTCCAGAGAGGTGTGGTCCGGGGTCAGCTCCTCCGTTGAGATGGAGGAGGTGAAGGTGGAGGCTCGCGAAACATATCCTCGAACCAATGACGAGGAACTACTGTAAAGGAAAGAAAACACACACTCAATAAGATAAGTAGATTCAGTGTGAGAGTAAATGAGGCAAAGACTAGAACGATAAAAGAAAAGAACAGAGAAAGCGAAACTAAAAAAGTGTGTTTTACATTATGATAGTAAACTGTTGAGTAAACAGTTGGTAAAGGTGGAGAGAAGTCAATCTGAAATGAACTGACAATAAACAGAGAGAGGGAGGAGGCCAAAAGAGGAGATCCAATAACTATAAAAAGCTGTTGGTTGGAGGACATGCAGGTCAGAGAGTCATGGACTAGCAAAACACTAACAAATGATGACAAATTAAAATAGGCTAAAGTTCAATGTTACATCAGTGATCTGTGCCGTCTCTCCACAATCTTAAACTTCCAACCAAAATGTTGCAAGAAAGGTTTTTGCACAGAGTCTGTGTGAATGTTTTTCACTAATCGTGAAGGTTCAGCCATTAAAGTTTACGCCTCATCTGCACACTGGCTAACCACAAAATTCCAAAGAAACTATTATGACAGTGTTTCCTGCATGACGGATCACTATGTCTGGCTTTAAAAAAAGTTTTTCTCCTCAGCTGCTTTTCATAAACCAGCAGTTTGATTCACTGACAGGGTTTTACTGGACAAACAAGACACTTAATGAAACTGGGCCATATTTCATAAAACAGGCCAGTGTTATACGGCAAGGCTGCCTCAGTAAAGCAATATCAGAGAAGCAGACACATTATTGCGTCAGGTGATATTTTATAGTCTCCTCTTTAAGAGAGGGAATGGCCTGATCATGGAGGAACAATAAACAAACAGCTGACAATAAAGAGGTTTGTTGTTTACTCAGCCAGATTAAAAAGCAGCCCGGGTGAAAACCAATAAGTTGTTAACGGAGAAAAAGAGGAGGGCAGTAAATGTAAGACTAATAAAAACCTGCAGTGTTTTACGACTTCCGGTTCTCTGGGTTTTAATGAAGAAAGAACATAATTGGGATCCAGCTGGGAGAGGAAATGGAAGAGCCGGTCAGACGGTGTATGTCTGCTGCCTTTTTTTCTCATTTCTGTCATTGGGAAGGTTTTGGATGAGCATGTTTTAGTGTGTGAGTGTGTCCTGTTGGTTAGATGCTTGAGTCATGGAAGTAGGGTGTCTTGAAAATTGTGCTGAGCTGGTCACTGATTCGGAGCGCATATGTCCATGATTTTCCACTCCCCCCCAGTAAAAATTACAGCCCCAATTACCCACTGATTCAGTGACCTTTCAGGTCCTCTTGTAATTTATGTTCATCCCAGAGAACCACTTTGCATTTTAGAAGTATATCTCAGAGAGTACTGCACTAATGCACAGTGTGACAACAGAAGAAGTAGAAAAGGATTTTCTACTATAGTTAAGATAAACTTTACTCCATCATAACATCATTATTTTCCTTTCCGCAGTCTATTGTTATTGTAATACAAAACTGACTGTAGCTCTGTTCCTTGAGAGGCTATAAACACATTGATTGTGCTTATAACTTTGCATTGCAAAAAAGTACACACTTTGAAAAACTCCAATGTTCTCTCTTTTTAAACTAAATTAACTAAATTAACCAGACAGATTAGATAACACAGAAGTGAATCACCTTGTGCTGGGCTGGTTGTACTCAGCATTTAAGTATGCATGAGTTGCTGCTATGCTCTCAACAACTGCAACAGAAGTTGTAGTAGTAGTTGTAGGAGTAAAAACAGCAGCAGCATTACAGGTCCTGTTGCTGCTGTAACATCGGTCGTCAGACCCAGGAGCCGGCACGGAGTCGACGGAACAGATACTGGAGCGGGAGGAGATCTCACTGTGACTTGAGTCCGACAGGTTGTCTGCTTTACCGGCTGGCAGGAGAGCGTACCCTGGACAGACAAGCGAGGAACATTTAAGACATTTACATTTGAACATGAAGGAAAATACAGATTATAAGAAAGAAAGATGGAAAGACAGAAAATAAAGATAAAGGAAAAAAAAAAGAGCAAGAAGACCGGCAGTGTTTCAATATAGAGCCTTTTTACTTAAAGCCCCTTCCGGTAGCATGGAAGTTGATGATTGTATTC